>NC_040882.2:16021884-16361884 GCF_900634795.4 Betta splendens | reverse complement strand
AAGTGTAGAAATGATAGGTGGAGTCATTTAATGTCACCAGTATTATTATTATTTAATATAATTATCACTTATTATTACTATAGTTTCCTGCAGTGGGTTTGAGACAAAAAACTCTGAAATATTTCTAGCTCTCCATTACTCTGTAGTAGCAACATGTGCATCTATGGTTGGTTTGTATAGCAGGTACATTTACAGGCTTCTACCGTGGTTTAACCTCAGCTGTTACATCCAACTATAGCAGCACTGTTTTGGTGTGCAGAACAGGGGTGCGCAGTGTGTCAGAAGCTTTACGTTAGCGTCATGACGCAGCCTGCTTGCTCTCAGGCACACGGGCAGAGCCGTGTGCGCTGCGCATTGAAAACAGGCCACTGCGCTTCAGCAGCCGCTGGGACCCGGGCAGAGCAGAGTGAGGCCAAGAAACGCACAGCGACAGAGAGGGAGATAATTAACGAAGGCCGTCAGGCTGCGGCTGCCTCCCTGTGGGGGCTAGCAGCAGAGCATGCTGGGAGGACGGGCACATACCCCTGCAGTGCAGGCCGAGGAAACCCCGCCTATCCCTGCTGCATAATAAAAACTTGAGATGAAGCAGTTGTTAAAAGCGGTACATTGTGAGTGTCATAAATGGGACTTGTTTTGCAGTCAGTCATTCGGTTCTGTCCACATGCACGCTTGCATACGGAAAATATCTCTAAGGTTGTGTTTTGCATAGCCAAACGTGCCTCCAGCTGAGTAATAATTAAAAACAGCAGGGTGAGAGTTGAGTCCTTGTAACAAAGTCACTTTGCTGTAGATGTGGAGAGTTGGGTTTGTTACATAACTGCGGCGCATGGAAGATGTTGCTACATGTGCTGCTCCCAAAACACGCAGAGAAAAGCGCTCTGCTTCTGTGGATGTTGTCTAGAGTCTCCACACAAAGGTTCCTGGCACACATTCATTGTTTACCTCGGACTACACAGTGGTTATATCTTCGTTTACTTACCTGTGTTTTCCTACGTGGCAACAGTTTGCTTGTGTTTGCATTGGTGGGAACAT
Source organism: Betta splendens (assembly GCF_900634795.4). Classification (NCBI taxonomy): domain Eukaryota; kingdom Metazoa; phylum Chordata; class Actinopteri; order Anabantiformes; family Osphronemidae; genus Betta; species Betta splendens. Next base: position 16,360,852 of record NC_040882.2, on the reverse strand, counting down.
CCAGTCCATCAGTCCATCCTTTCTTTTCTCAGCCAAGAGCTGTGTTGCACCATGTGACAACCTTTACACAAGAACACATGCCCAGTGAAGAGCTAAAATCCCCTCGGGCTGATTATGTGTTGACTTTCAACACTGACACCAACAAAATACAAGCCTTCCAGAGATTCATACAGTGAAATTTACAATTTTATATCCAGTTGTAAAAACATTAGACCAGTTGTCCTCACTCAATACCTTCTTGTGGCCAACCAAGTCTAACTCCCCCTCCTCCCCCTCTTTGCAGTCAAGGATCTGATTCACTGGCGAGACCCCAAGAAGTCGGGCGTGGTGTTCGGTCTGTCCATGCTGATGTTGCTATCGCTCGCAGCGTTCAGCATCATCAGTGTGGTCTCCTACCTGCTGCTGGCCCTTCTCTGTGTCACCATCACCTTCCGCATCTACAAGTCTGTGGTCCAGGCTGTGCAGAAGTCTTCTGAGGGACACCCCTTTAAGTAAGACCAGGCCGACGTCACAACTACTGCTGTGTGCATTTGTTGTTTGATAAAAATGAGTTTCATTTTTTTCAATAATGAATTTAGGTTTAAGTTTATTGTCATGACAGAAAAATGTAAAACACCTAATTCATGTACACATTCACTAAATGTCTTGTTCTCTGGTTAATGGCATCAAAGGGTTGTAGAGGTCGTGGTTGTGTGGTTGTATTTGTGTACTTAACATACACAATGTGGTATTGTTGCATGCTGTTTAACATAATAGGGTGTTAGCCTCAAGGAAAATATGTAATTCTATGTTTCTGTTCCATATTTATGTCTTTATCTTATAACCTAAATATCTTCAGTGCACACAGAACAAGTCGATGCCTTCATGTCCCAGCAGTAGCGGAACTGTATGTTTTGTTGCAGCACTTGAGCCCAGCCTCATTTTGTGCTCACCCTCCTCCCCTCTCTGCAGATCGCTGATAGATAAGGATGTCAGCATCCCCCCAGAGACTTTCCGCAAGCACGTGGACGCCAGTCTGACCTACATCAACCGAGCCCTTAAGCAGATGAGCCGCCTCTTCCTGGTCGAGGACCTTGTGGACTCCCTGAAGGTGAGGAGCTGCAGACCTCACTCACTGTCCAGCTGTGATCTTCAAATGCAACTCTTCAGTGTGATGAGGAGGGAACTACTCCCAGGCCTCTCTTGTCTTAGATTGAGATTATTCATTATATTCTGGAACCAATCAATCGTCTTGGTCTTTGTAGAAATGTTCTGGAACATCAACAATGCCCACTCAGCAGTGGATTTGTTACACTCAAACATAAATCTTCAAAGTGCATGAAATATATGTAGGTCATTTTGAGGGAGCAGCTTGACTGACTTTGTCCTGTCCCCAGCTGGCTGTGGTCATGTGGCTGTTGACCTACGTAGGAGCAGTTTTCAATGGAATCACCATTCTCATCCTGGGTAAGAACCATGGGAACCAAGGAACACAACACAGTCACAGTTCTTTCTCCTGAACGCTTGCATTCCCATTAAAGTCATAGTTGTTATGGTGGAAGTTATATTTTTACACCTTATCAAAGTCTCTTTTTTTGTGGAGTGGAATATCCTTTTTTCTTTTCTAGAAATGTATAGTTATTTCCAGTCAGTTCAAGTGTACATAGTATCACATTAACCTTTCAGAACACAGTACAAACTGCCCTTTTTCGTTTCCATAATTACGATAATGATTGTGACCTTCATTTGTGTAACTGTGCACAAACATTAGATAATCAAATGTAGGGACTGTGATCAGTCATCTAGTAATCACGCTGAAGAAGAACGGGGGTTCGATTCCTGCGTCCTGTCACATGTTGAAGTGTCCTTAGGCAAAAGTTGTCCTTTGTCCGAGTAACCTCTTGGTATTTCTCGTCTTCTGATTAGTTTCTACCAGTTCAACCTTTTCAGGGAGCTGGAGAACAGCTCCCCCATCTCTGGATAGCTTTACATGAAATGTGGCATTTGAATGCAACATCCTAAAGGTGTTTCTGTCTCCCTGTGTTCTCCAGCTGACATCTTGCTCTTTGCTGTCCCGCCGATCTACGAGAAGAACAAGGTGAGGTCACGATGAATGCTTTACTTGACAAACTGGGTCACAGGCCTGAGAGCAACGATGACAACAGCGCCTAGCAAACATGCCCGTTAGCAGTGATGTCACTGGATGACTAGCCTTGATCAGACACTGGAAGCTTTCTGCAGCCCTCTTGTTCATGTCCTGTGTCCAGCTGCTGGGAGCATGAAGTCATTGCACTGTTGAGTCAAACAACATGACCTTCAGCACCGACTGTGCACATTATGTAAAGCAGTGATAATATGTAACTAGACTCAGTTAAGGGACTAAGAACTTAGCCTTTAATAGCATTTTGTACAGTTTATTAACATTTTCTACACCCCTGGCTCATAAACTACTGCCTAATGTTGTTCATGTCTTGTTTCTTTCATTCAGACTCAGATTGATCAGTATATTGACGTGGCACGTACTCAGATCAACACCACAATTGCCAAGTAAGTAAAGGTGATCCTCAGTGAGGGGGGGATTATAGGGACAAGTCTGACCACCTCTTGCTGTGCAGTAATTCACTGAACCCATTTCAATGTTTTAAAGCTTTTCCTTTCTCTCCCCCAGGTTGCAAGAGAAACTTCCTGGAGCTATGAAGCGCAGCAAAACTGAATGATCAGCCTCGCTTGATTTAAAACCTCCATCACCACCATCCTCATGTCCATCACCATCTAAAACCTTCACACAGCCCCCCCTCTCCAGTTCACCCCTCACCCCAGTCTAGCCCTCCCCCACTCCACCTACCATCACCACATTACAACACTGAACCTTGCTAGGTAGAAAATCTCTGAGCTACTCGATATTCAATGTAAAACTACTGCGCAGCTTAACTCGCAAGCATTAGAGAAGAACTGAGAAGAGAAGAACCATCGCTAGCGAGGAAGTGATGTAATTCCACGGCAGAGCCCCCCCCCACCACGTGGGTGTGCCCAGGGGAACGGAGGCAGGGTAGAGTGAACTAGACTGAATCTATGACCTGGTTTTGTTGGGTACAGTGAGCAGGAGGTGGAAGATGGCTGTTGGTCACACAAAAAGCAAATGTCTGTACTTACCACTATACATTTCCCTGAAGGTAAACAGATGATTGAAGCTTGAAAATCAAAAAACATTAAAAACGAAAAAAAAAAGGAAAAAGCTGTGTTGTTGTGAATAGTCTAATCCTGCTCTGGCTGTGCAGCTGTTGTATGGCTACATCTGAGTTCATTTTTAGAAGCTGGTAATGGGTTCTCTGTTACTGATTGGCCTGGTTATTGACTATGCTTCTGTTCACCTTACAGGCACGTCTCTGTCTACGTTTCTGCAATGCACTGACCTTTTTATTCTTTAAACCCCACGAGCAGGGTGAAACGCAAGGATTGGCACACAGAGCCAGCTGTGATAGTTTGGTCTAGTTCACCCTTTGATCAGGCATTTCTAGAACAGTTCTCTGTTTGTATATACACCTCAAGACAACTCCAGGCTCTCTGCTGTATGGAGCACGTTAGCCTCGCTTTTTATATCAACGGCCCCTGACCTAACGCTGCCCTAACTCCTTTTTTGTCGCACTTGTTCAAGCCAGAAAGTGTTGAGATCTCACTCACTTGTACATTTTGATTATCCTCATCATTGCTTATATTATTATTAATTATAGGACGGCTGCTTGACTCCCTAGTAGCTTGACAACAGCATTGTAAGAGTTACGTTAAGTGTCATTGAGCTTCATGATTTGAAACCGGAGGGTTTTTTTCAGAAGTCGGTTCCTGATTGTTTGATAGGTTAATGAATCTGATGTGTTTCCCAAAGTGTCCTCCCAGCTTGCTTTTGTTGCTTTAGTTTGGAGAATCAGCTGTTGATCTAACCTGGGGTCGAGATTACTTTTGCTACCACTGTCATCTGAGACAGCGGTTAAAGTCACGAGAGGTTTAAATGAAAGCCCTTAAATGGAGAAAGGCTTCAAAGTGATTTTTTTTTTCAAAATTAAACATTAAGAATTGCACACCCACTTTAGTGATCACAGTTTTTTATAATTGTTTTAAATTTCTGTCTCGGATTTGCTGTTACATTCTGTTGAGTCTGTGGGTGGATCTTTAGATTTCAGTAAAATGGATCAATCATAAAATTGAAAACATTAAAGCAGGAAATCATTTAAATGTGAGACGAAATAAATGTCTACTTTAAAGCCTAATGTGCTTGTTTTTATGTGTAAACGAGGAAGCGATACTGAATGAATTTGAGCATTTCAGACTCTGTGTGTCACGTATGTCAGCAGTAGTTTAAGGGGGGGGGGGGGGTAAGAAAACCTATGGATGCTGTTCTGAGCATAGTGTAGCTTGGGGAATGGGAGGTAGTTGTTAGTGTGGTTATTGTAGAGCTTGGTCTGTGTTTTTTTTTTTTTTTTCTAGCTGCCGTGGAGCGCACGTCGTAGTGTAAGCTGGAACCAGACTCTCACCACGTCTATTGGCTGTATCATATTTTTGACCCTGCCTTTTATTTAATATGATGATTCCTCGTGATTGTTTCGATGGTGTTTCTAAACTCCTTAGGACGTGTCGTCGCGTTGGCGCTACCACATCTCCATCTCGTTTTAGCCAATGACTATATGGGAAGAAGCCAAATGTGGCGTCACACTTCAAAATGGGTTTTCGAGCCTGAGTTCTGAACTTGTTTTGAATCGTCTTATTGCCTCTCGATGCAGTAACTGCTTAACTTACTACTCGGACGCCTGCTGAATGTTTTCTCTGGTGGAACATTCCTTCCCTCGCATGCCCTCCACCGCGTGTCGTCTCACTGTGATGGCCTCATAGATGTTTCGGTCGGCCTGTTGTGCATGGTGTCCCATTCAGTCTGTGTTTAAAGCCAAACATGCAATGCTGCCGTTAGCCAACACCCCTGTCACCTGGGCGGCATGTGGTCCCAGGAACAAGTGCAAAGGGAACTGGGGCGCGAGTGCAGAGACAGTTACTGTAATGAACGCATCCTGTTTATTTATTTGAAAGTGAAGAAGTTGCATATTTCTGCTTTAAAATGTGATAAATTCATTCATTCAAGTCACACAAACTACTGGAGCATGTTTGCTTTTCACGAATCCCATGTTTTTGCTTCAGACAAATTACAAAACACAGCGTTTGGCATCTTCAGAGAGCAAAACTTACATGTGTAACCTTTTGCACTGTATAGAGGTAGCAGCAAAGCCCGGGCTCTTTCTGGTGAAGCTGGAGGACCCACGGTTCTTGGATAGAAAGGGGTTTGAAGGAAGCAGCAGATCTGAAGCAAACAAAGTGACACATCTAACTAGTTTTCTGATTCTGACTCCATCTAGAAAACCCTGGACTATTTTAATGCTCCGGCCGACCTTGAAGTGTTTTGGTAGAAGAGCTGTCAGTTTTTTTTTGTTTGTTTTTGTTTTTTTACAGCACAGCACCTTCCAGTGAAACTTTAGTTCAGGAACGGCTACGTTCTTAGTGTGCTACCAAGGCTAAATAGGCAAAGACTACTTAGAATCCTAGTGGGCTTATTTCTTCAGAGTTTAATATATAATATGAGTACATGTTGACATATTTGAACCTGTTCCTCCACAGCATGTTGCTTTTTCTTGTTTGTGTTCCCATCGGGTGTGTGAGCGTGCGGCAGGAGTGTGTTTGACTGTCTCTGTTTTGCTTCTGGCTCTTTACTGGTATCTAGAGGTTGTTCACTAACATCAGCCCTGTTTTATATTAGCTATGACTTTGGTTCCAATTTTTGAAGCTTTGGGAAAAGATGTTGCAGGAAATAAAAAGAAAACAGAAAAAAAGTATGTGGTATCTGTACTGATGTCAAAGTGAAATTAATAAAAACGCGTCGAAGGACTGTGGTCTGGTGGGTGTTTTCTCTTCTCTTTGGGTAAGAAGTAGCTCAACAACAAATATGATCCCAGAGTGTGGGAAGACATGGGATTAAAATACATCCAGAAGAAGTACGTGTCTAAAATAAGATTTGGCTTAAGGCTGCTGTCTGTGATGGTGTTTGGGTGGGCCGAGTATCATCACTTCTAACTTTAGACACCATATTAGCTGTTAACTTTCTGAGCACATCTAATTTGGAATCCATGTAGTATTACATGACGGAAGCAAAGTTCTGTCGTGAACATAATGAAATGAATATTGAACACATTGAATTAAACTGAAATGTGTCCTGTGCTCATACAGTCTGCACTCGTGAACAGTGGTAATAACCAACATCTGCATAGATAAGCAGTGAATCTCTTTTTGTAAAACAAAATACAGTCAACTAATTTAGTCCAGCACCAAAGACGTGCTTTTTCCTCCTTTGCACCATTTAGGTCCTGATGTGGAAAAATAAGCAGACGACCTCGCGGTGAGCGTTTATTCAAAGATCACTGAGAGGAAAATGCATATCTCACATGTTGACCATGTACAGATAAACGTGAAGAGAAACGTGAAGCAGATCATTCACATACATGTTATAAACACACGCAGACGTACAAGCAGAAGCATCAAATGCTCTTTCATCCACTTCACCCATAACTTACTTCATTTTAAATAATTAAGTGCTGTGTTGGATTTTTTTCTACATGGCAAAGTGACACTTTGTCAAAAAGTCAGATCACATAGTTCTTCAGAAATGTAACGGATGCAACACAGTGGTAGCGCCACTGTGGGAAAATGTTATAGTCACAAACCCAAATATTCATCGTAAAGGCTCTTTGTACTGTAACTTAATTCTGACATCATTCTTTAACAATTGAGCAGATTAACATCGAACTGATTCTTTTGACAGGGGCCTAATACGTTGCTGTATTTGTGGCACCACCTACACAACCCAGAGTCCTGTATCCAGTGAAAGCCTCCTGGTGAAATGGTTGCTGAGCAGAACACAATCCCTGAGTTATGTTTTCCAGGTGAAGAAGTGACACTTTACGCCAAACTTATCTTTCTCTAAATTATTCTTCAGATTCTTTTTTTTTTTTTTTTTTTTTTGCATAATCTGTGAATAAAAAACAACGCAGTACCAAAGCTGGAGCAAACGTTTCAAAGTGAATGCAAAAGTCCAACATCGCTATTGAACCAAGTAGAAAAACTGGAGATAATTACAAAGATGTTTTATAGAAACAAGGGTGCATAAAGGTGCTCATATAAAGGAAACACAGTTCAGATTTGTTGTGCAGCTCTTCGCTATGATGAAATTTGAAAAGAATGCAGGCGGGGTGTCAACAACGCTGGATGACGGAGAGATAACATATCTCATTAAAATGGACGAGAGAGGGAGGGCGTCCTTCTGCTCCCCTGTAAACAAACGAAACACAACCGAGTGGTCTGAACTCAGTGACTGCACGCTGGCTTTCATTGTCTTCAGCAATAACGTCAAACACAGTCTCCATCTATTGGCTGTACACAAGGAAAACGGGGCTTTAGTACGTCGCTAGGGACAAAGTGCTGCGTTGTCTTCAGACACACGGTACAGATAACTGAACTCGACTTCGCTAAGGACTCTGTTTCTAACTTCCTGAGAGCGTGAGACTCTGGTGCCGACCAGAAACAAGGCCCCGGTCCCTCCCTGGACCTGAACGACAAGTAGACAGGAAATGTATAAATATGTCACGGCGCCATATACCTGTTCAAGCAACAGGACAGTGCGTCAGAGTGAATGCTGAAGGCCTCCTCAGTATCGGCCCGACCACAACCACAAGCGATGCTACGAGTAGTGAGCTGCGTGTGGGACGACTGGCAAGCAGCTGCAGCCTCCGGGCTCCGATCGATCCACGGCGTCTGAGTCACGGTGCAGAGTCTCCAGATACGTCTTCAAGTGTTACACAGCAACTGTTCCTAACTTCATGACGTCATCGCTGCACGTACGGCCTGAGTCATCACAGATTCTCTGCAGGAGGCTGAAGTCAGAACCCATTCAGCCAGGACAAGCATGGTTTTAGTGTTTGGGTGGTGATGGGTGGCAACAGTATTTGTAATATGTAAGTGTTTTTGCTTTACTAAGGGAAGGATATTACCTACATCCAAGTGTAGGTATGAATTACTAACAAATGACAAGTGGACATGTTGAGAAATATATTTCTTTCTTAAATGTCACAATTTTTTGCTTTTGTGGAAAACAAAGTGCCTGAGAAAGACGTTAAAACTGATGTGACTTGTATTTGAATTCAGTCCCATACAAGAGACTGTGAGGACTCAGGAAAGAGTTGGCCTGCTGTGATCTATAGGGTAGAGAGATGCGTGTAATAGATGAGCGGCACCAGCGGGGCCTCTAAGCTTCTGTGGAGACAACTGATGTCACACCTTGTGCTTAGATTACTTTTGGTCAACCATGCAAACGTTCTTCGAATGCTAAGTTGCATTTGATGCAAATTCCTCCCGAATCCCGTTGGAGAAAAACAAAAACACGTGGCTCCTTGATTCTGGTCTTTCTTTACCTGAAGGTCTCATGAGGTGTTCAGGGTCAGCACTGCCCACATCAGAAAACACAGATCTGATATGATGAACTCTGCCGTCTCGCTACAGAGAATGCAGAATTATTTCCTGTCATCCTCGGTTTTCAGCTACCGAACCCTTGGCTCAGTGACACGTTTGGTATCTACATGCATGCAAATGAGCATATACAGATGTTCAATGCTGTTCCAAAATCCCATGAGGCCCCCGGTAATACTGCTCTTTTTATGAGTGGCTGGAGGTGTTTTTCCTTTTTTTAGGCCATGACATTTTCAGGTTATGTCATTTCCTGTGTGGCATTTACGACCTGCCACCACAGCCGGATTCCAATTTAAGAGAGAATTCCAGAGTTTGCCTGTACATTCTGACACCTGGTGTTGGGAACTTTTTTCTACTCAGCACCTGATTGTGGACTTTGGGAAATCTGGCAAAAACAAAATACAGTAAAATGGGACATGGAGGGAGAGCAAAGGAGCAGGAACACGCTTAAGGAATACTTCAATTTCCCTTTAAGACAGAAAGCGGGGGGCTGTTTGTGAGCAGGGGCCCTGCGAGGAGCAGCAGGTGGAAGCCCTTTAAGTGCCAAAGTGTGCCGGGGTGGGAGCCAGCTCGGCGTGTCCGTGGTCCTGGGAAGTGAAGCAGTCATCAGAGTGGATGAAGTGCAGGGCGGTCTGGTTGTAGCTCAGCAGGGCCTGTTGCCTCTCCTCAGCGCTGTAGTCCAGAGAGTTGGGGTGCACCTGCTGGATGTGCCTCTTGATGGTGCTCACTTTCAGGGTGGCGAGAGTTGCTCCGCACACCATGCAGATGAGCCCGTGTCTCCGGCAGTCGTAGTCCATCAGGTACTCCATCCGCCAGCGCACCTGGTAGTTCCTCCTTTGGTCCTTCCCGGGGTAGTGGCTGTGACGAGAAGGCGCCGTGCTGCTGGCCTTCCCAGACTCCTCCTTCTTCACCGCTTTACAGGGCGTGGCGGCGGGAGGGACCACGTCGTCCAGCTCGCCAGTCATCGCTTCACTAGGGTGGACTTCTGCTGAATCAGGTAAACAGAGCAACAAGAGCCTTTATTTTCACCACAGCTTCAGTTCATTATGAATTTATGCGAGATCTACTGTATGTGTTGCAAAACGATAACAGATGTATATGATGGCGGCTGCTGGCAGTATGAATGATGTAGCTCCTCTTACTGTCATCCTGCATGCCTTCACTAGAGTAATCTTTGGTCCAGGCGGCAGCCATGGCTTCCCTTTCCTGTCGGCTCAGGGTTGTGGTCTCGGGGTGACTCTCCTGGATATGGCGGCGGAAGCTGCTGACCTTGGTTTCGTGCAGGACCTGAGAACACACCATGCAGAACGTGCCACGGCCCTGAGGCCCATAGGCCACCAGGTAGTCGAGGCGCAGGCGCCACGGGTCGCCCCCGCGCAGCTGTCTCTTCTTGGGCTGGCGGAGGGGCTGGAGTCCTTGTTGCAGAGTGCCCCCGTCCTCACCGATGAGACAAGTGTCCTGAGTTAAAGTGCCATCGCCTCCCGGGTACGAATCGGTGTTGATCTGGATGGGCTCCACATCCTGAGCAAAGAGGTCCACCTCGCCTTCTTTGGTGTCGGGCTCTGATTGGTTTTGTGATGAATCTGTGATGGACCAGAAACGCAAAGACAATAAATAGAAATTCCTTCTAACTTAAGAACCACAGTTGGTGACGGTGCACCTTGTTACTGAGCGTTTGAGTACAGTACGTGTCTGTTCTCACCATGAGTCTGAGCCCAGGCCTGCAGGATGCAGTGTTTTTCCTCTGAGCTGTAGACCAAGGAATTTGGGTGGGTGTCCAGCACATGGCTCTTGATGTGGTCCAGGTGAAGCGAGGGCAGCTGCCCTCCGCACACCATGCAGAGCAGCCGCCCGGCCTCCGCCTCGTACTCCATCAGGAACTCCTGGCGGAACCAAGCATGCAGTGAATCGTTCAGGTAGCGTTCCAGAGTCTGAGCCAACGGCCCGGGGAAGTTCTGCTCCTCTTCCTGAGGGAGGGGATCCTCCCCCTCCTCAGAGCAAGGAGACGGGCTGAGGGGTTGTTGTGACAGCTCCTGGGGCGTCACAGTATCCTTGGGTTCTGCTGAAGATCAGAAGTAGTATGAACAGGGGTAAAAATGGTAAATGTTTTTCTGTCTGGTTAGTATTTTTGTGAACTCAAGATATTTTTCTATTTCTGGCCTTTAGGCCTAAAACATAACTCAGAAGTATTTCTTCCTCCTCTTCTCCTCCCACCAAGCTAAAACACAACTCTGTGCTGCCACCAAGTGTGGGATCTAAAAAACATCTGGCCAATGCAGTGTAAGGAGAGTCCTACCCACCCACAGCATGCTGGTCCAGTGAGTCCAGCTGCTCCTCTTCTCCCTGGGGGGAAGGTCCTGCGGTGGAGCAATATGACCTCTGACCTCCTCCGAGGCTCAGGTGACTCTCCCAGCCCAAGCGAATCACCTCTTTGTCGGCAGAGCTCCACAGCAGGGAGTCCGGGTGCTTCTGCCTTATGTGCCTCTTGATGGTGCTGAGTTTCAGGGTGGCCAGTGAGCTGCCGCACACCATACAGATCATCCCGTGTCGCTGGGGGTCAAAGTCCATCAGGTACTCGCTGCGCCAGTACTCGTGGTAGTAGCGGCGGTGGTCACGACCCGGGATGCGGCTGAGGCCGGGCCGTGACGCCCGCTGCACCCTGGGCTTTCGTCCAGAGGGGCCCTGCGCTGGGGAGAGGAGAGGCGGGTGGTCGGGGCCCTCCGTGATGCTCCAGTAGCTGGTACATGGAGAGCTGACAGGTGTGACCATCTCAGCCGCTGATTGTTCCACATCATGGCCGTTAATTAGACTTTCCTCCTCTGTCAGGAACAAGATGCAGATAATGTTTATAATATACTTTTAATATGAAATGATGCTTGAAGCAACTAAAAACCTTGAAGGCACATGTGAAGTATCAACCAAGGTAACCAATCAACCAGTTCTTCTTTCCTGCCACCAATTCAATACTGATTTGTTTAGGGCCTTTCACTGCACAACTCTACCAACCCATAAGTGACATGACCTTTTGTTTTCACTGGCCTCCACAATGGAAGGTGCTTCTGGAGCACTGGTGTAAACAGCGACTACAGATGGGAAAGGAGCCTATAGCTCATCCTGCATGTTCAGGTGAAGGAGATGCCCAGAGTACAGTTCAGCAGAGCTCCTGCAGGTCTCGCCACGTTTCAGGATGTCTCAGGAGAGATGGGTGCTCGATGAGCTGTTGAAAGCCCTGGTTTCTCTACGGTATCTCCTGCTGGACATACTGTCATCCCTGAGATAAACCAGCCGATCCTGACAACAAGCGTAACAAATGTTACAGGTTAAGTGGCATCAAATATCATGTGGCTGTTCGTAGACATAGTATTATTTCCCATGACTGTGAATATCACACTTGATAAATATCACTTGATTAATATCATATGTGAATTGATCACTTATGTATAATGTGCTTTACACTGGTGTTTTGCTCATAGGCTGAGCATATCAGCCTTTTCTTACCAGAAATTCTATCTCTAGAAAAATGACACTTTGAAAAGCTAAAAGTGAAGCATAAGCCACAAAGTGAAGTAGACGTTTACAGCCTTGACCGAGGACGGTGCTAATTCAGCTTCCTTGTGGGTTTAATAATGAGGTCATAGTCAGACATATGTCAAATATATTCAAAACGACGAGTATTAATCTGCAATGTAATATTTTATTATTATTGAAAGCAACAATACTTAACTTTAATTTCAGCAAGTTTTTCGTGGGGAACCACTTACTCATTTTATAGTTTTTAGTAAAGCATACGCTGACTAAGAATATAACTGGTGGAGCTGTTATGAGTAAGAAGCATTCATTTTGTAACCACACTCCCCTTATTTCCCATGACTGTGAATATCATAACCCTAGCTGCGTAAAAAAATCAAGCTGATGCAATGCAATTCAGCTGCTTCGACATTTCTTTATTTAGTTGGTTACTTTATTTATTTTGTTTGTTAAAGAGTTTATCTATTGATGCAAAAAAAGGGATCACAATATCTGCCAAATTAACATATAATAGAATTACTACTTTTCTGACAGTTTCACCCTATAAACTCCTAAATTAACGGCATGGGTCAGTCTACTAGCACACAGCGGGGCATTTCTCCAGCTGCGCTACCTCGCGCTGGCCACCAGGGGGCGGCGCTGCGCCGGTGCGCCTGCCCGCCCGCCTGCGTGCTGTTGAGCCTTTGTTTATAGGAGCCACAGAGACAGAGGGGCCATGCTGCTCCACGGCATTGTCCCTGACACGGATTAACTGGCTGCCTGACAATGGCTACGGCTCTGACAGCCACGCACGTTCGCCCCGCGCCGAGAAGCGCACACAGTAATAACGCACTGTTTTTTTTTTCATTACCTCCCAAGTCGCCGTGCTCTCGCGTCGCTTCCTCCTCTCCGCCTATTATTAATGAGAGCAGCTCGGGCTGCTCGGCGCACCGGAGGTCCGCGGGCTCGCGTCCCCCCGTCCCTTCCTCTTCCATCCCCGCCTGGCCGCTGCGTCGCTGCTGGCTACTGGTGCTGCTTCCTTCGCGGTGCCGACATGTCACGGTCCAAACAACATGTCACCGCGCTGACATGTTCGCGGCGGCGGCGGCGGCGCGTTCAGTCGGTACCGCTCGACACGCATCTGTGTCTGCTTCACCTCTACCGCGAGCCCATCGCTGAGGAGCCCCCGCGACGTGCGTCCCCCAACACACACACACGCGCGCGCGCGCACGCACGCACGCGCCCCGCACGGGAGCCAAGTTAACTTTTCATGGAATCGCACGGCGAAATGAGGCGCTGCTGCGGGCCGCGCTGTGTGGACGCGCCTCACTGAAGGCCTCCAGTCATGTATTTTAAGGCTCTTGCTAGTCTTCAGGGTGGGGAGCCGGACTAGGGGCCCCTGGGGCTCCTTAAGGGGCTCCTGGGTAAATTTAAAGAGACAGTAGCAGCGCCGACGACGCACACCCAGCCCGGGGGGAGGGGGGGAGCGGAGCAGCAGGCGCTAGTCCCGATAAGCTGCTAACACTAAGCTGTTCTCGCGAACCGTGCGCTTCGACGGCGGACACCGACACGGGTCCGCCGCACCGCGGGGCCCCCGGCGGCTCCAGCCCGCGGCGAGCTGCACCGGCACCGGGACCGGGACCCGCACGGGCTCCGTGCTCCTGCCGTCTACAGCAGACACACGCCCGCGGTGGCGACTGTACACAGGCCTCCACCTCACATCACTTGACAAAGCTGATGGATCAGTCAAGGCCCCTGAGTCCGAGCGGGGAAACATCTGCGAACATCTGGCACATGAACGACCATTTTGGGTTTTGTTGGTTATGTGTTGCCATTTGTGGCTATAAAGGTCCTTCTGATTAGAATTATATTACTAGTCTAGTATATTACTAGACTGGACCCCCATGACGTCAGACCCACTGAACAGCGAGCAGGGCTCGTACTTCCAGCCAATCAGAGAACTTCAGTAGGTTCAGCATTTCTGGTCACTGCTAAGAAAAAGGTCCAAAACAACTCAAATACAACTAAATACAACTAACTGACCACAAGCCTTTTTATGTATTCTAATTAACAAACACACCATAATAATACCAACAATAAATCAGACTTTTAGTTCAGTATAAGTGTATATTTACTGAAATAGTACATTACTGGGACCATAAATTGAAGGTTGACCCTAAAACCTCTGCTAAAATCCCATCAGTGGAAGTCACGAGTAGACAACACCAATAAATCAATGGACCTTTGTCCAGCTGTTCCAGCTTGGACGCGTCTATATCCTGTGTTTCAAGCGTTGTCTAATCTCTGTGTTTAGTCATTGAATATTGTCTCATGTCCCACATTCAAGCTTTATCAAGCGTTTCACGCGAAACGGGCTTTAGACATTTCAGACACGTTTCACACGTAACATCCCATGGCCGAATTATTATTGCTATTCCGTCGCTGTGATTTTAACGTTGCCACCGTAGCAGGTTAGCGTTCCGCACGGATGATCGAGGGGGCGTTGTGAGCCACTACGCGGCTCGTGTCCACGGCACACTAACACGCGCAGACACAGCATCCAGGTCCCACATCCTGGTACTTTCCGGCGTTGTCAAGGCAGCTCCGAGCACGGCAGGCCGGCGGATAGTAGCTGCAGTGTCCTGGCCCCAAATCTGTCCAACACACGTCCACAAAAGTGTCCCGGAAAGTTAGGTTGTGACCGCAAGGTAACGGATATGCATGTTTTTTTTTTTCCTACGGCACGTTTGCGGCGCGTCCCGCGTTCGGCGGCGGGCTTTGCGGCGTCTCGCAGACAGGCGGCACGCGCACACAGGAGCCCGTCCGTGTGGACAGAGGAGGCAGAGCTTGTCCATTGTGTCGCTCGGAGACGCTGCGCCCTTAGACGCGCGTTTACGCTCCCGTGTGCCGCTGTGGCCGCGGACTTCCTGTATGCGCCACCAAATACGCGTCCAGCGAGTGGTCTCTGGGCCAGTATGGTGGACGGGACACAGAATAAAGCGTAAAAATGGCTCTCAGCGTATGTATTTAGTGATAGAAAGGGACAGGTTTAAAGGAACAGTGTCGCCCCGCTTTCTTCCTGGTTCCTCTACTAGCGGCGTGCACGCGTCGCGTCGCGCGCGACGCCTCTGCCTCGCGGGGCGATCCGTGTGATAAACACGCTTTTCGAAAGCGAAATGAAAAAATCTTCCCGGGCCACATCATGTAGGTTAGTGTGTCTCACGTGGAGCGAGCGCCCGTGTTGTGATTGCGGCGGCGTGCGTCGTCTTTTCGTTCGCGTTGGGCTGCGAACGAGCGCCGGGGAATTTAGGAAACGCTTGAATTCGGATCATTTGAAATTTGTTCGCACGTTCAGTAACGAGCTGCGAAACAAAGCAGCGCGTGAGATGTTCCTATAAAATGATGTCACTTGATTAATATCATATGTGAATTGATCACTTATGTATAATGTGCTTTACACTGGTGTTTTGCTCCTAGGCTGAGCATATCAGCCTTATCTTACCAGAAATTCTATCTCTAGAAAAATGACACTTTGAAAAGCTAAAAGTGAAGCATAAGCCACAAAGTGAAGTAGACGTTTACAGCCTTGACCGAGGACGGTGCTAATTCAGCTTCCTTGTGGGTTTAATAATGAGCATTAATTTTGTAACCACACTCCGCTTGGACAGTGTCAACAAAACTGAACAAGGCCACGCCCACTCAGACAGTTTGAACAAGAGAGTTAAGTTACGTTTAGCCAGAAATGTGGAGTCCGTGTTTGAGATCCTGTCGGCTTTAACCCTAAAAACCTCAAATTTTGTCAGGTTCAGGTGCTGCACTTGGAAGCTTGGGGCGAGTTCAAACCAAAACATGTGAACCGATAACTTTATTATGAAATCGGATGCCTGTAACAATGTGTTTTCTTGTCCTCAGGCTGTCTGCATTCTGATGTGATGTGTGAGAGACTTGGCAGCCGCTCTGCAGAGCAACAGCACCTGATGTGGCGCCGTATCGAAGGACATGACCTAATGGACGTTAAAGGATGAATTGAAACCAATTAGTACCGTTGGACTAGAACTAATGGGCGTTCCAAACTGGCGATAGCATGCCAACCGCAAAAGGTAAAGGTCCATCAACATCCCAGCGCTACCGTCCTGCCTCTGGGTACGATGACGCCACACTGGCACAGAAGCGAGAATACTGGAGGACCAAGAAGCGTGAGCAGAGGGCGCGACTGTCGCAGCGAAGAGGAAAACCACACGACGCGGGGGGTCTCCAGCTCCTCAGTGCCCCGGCGCCGCTGACCTCCACCTCCTCCGGTCCCTTTAAGTTGCCCCTGACCGACTTTCCTGCGCCGCAGAGCGGAAGCGCCGTCCAGGACAGTGCACTGGGAAGTGCCGAGAGCCGCAAGGAGAAATGGTTCCAAACCATGAAGCTCAACAAGGTGTTGCCTCACATAGCAGCGACGTGTTCCATCACGGCCCGAGCTGCCAGCGACGCAGCAGCAACGGACTGCCTGAAAGCAAAGGGTCGCGTGACCAGAGCCGTTACCTCAGCCACGTCTAGTGGAACCCAGCAGGACACCAGTTCCTCAGTGCCTCCCGTCAAAGTCACCAGATATACCAATGGCAGCGCCGCTAAAGCAACACCTACGCCATACGTGTCTATGCAGGGCCCATCGGACCCCAGAACGCAACACAAGGCCCCGGTTGCACTACACGTTCAGCCTAAACTCCCACCCACCAACGCCAGGCTCCTTGTGTCTTCTCCATGTGACCCCGTTCCTGTTAAAGCACTGAACACAACACCTCAAAGCAGAACAACGCGTGCCTTGGTCACGGCGCAGAGGGCGAAAGGCGATGCGCAGGCGCTCCCGGAGTCCGAGGAGGAGAGAGCGGCGAAGCGCAGGGAGCAGTGGCGTCTCAAGAAGCGAGAGCAGAGAGCGAAGCTGGCCGCTCGCGCCGCTAGAGCCAGAGAGAAGGTGCAGTGCGTGGACGCGAGCGGGCAGAGGCGGCAGGCGGCCGACGCAGGCCTTCACCTGCGGAAGCAGGGCGCCGCTCGGCTCAAAGCCCTGTTCACGTCGGCCAAAGGAGAAAATGTGAGAGGGCAAAGTCGGGGAGCGGGTTTAGCTGCTGGTAACCTGCAAGCACAAGGCAACAGGACAGCACAGGCGGCCATTCCCTGCGATTCCACGTCTGGGAGAAAAACGGGGGAATTGCACAGAAAGTTGCCAAGTTACGTTCACCTTTCTGTTTCCCGTGGAGTGGCCCGTTGCAAAACGCCCAGGCAGAGGCTCATCGAATCCCAGAAGAATTTGATGAGTCAAAGAAATATAAGATGCAAATCCCTATTGGTTTCCTCAGTCTTTGGCAGCAGAAATCTCCACAGAGTTGACCCCGGCGACTCACCCGAGCAGGTAGTGGCCAAGAGGCGGGAGTACTGGCGGATCAAAAAGCGCGAGCAGCGAGCCAAGCTGTCGATGGAGGTGAAGGCTCGGCTGAAGGAGAAGGACTCTCTGATGCGACGAGTCAAGCGCTACCAGAGGATCCTGGAGGAGATGAGGAAGGCCAGAGCGCCGCCCCACTCCGCAGGGGGGCTCCTGAGCCACGCCTCCGAGGGCATCGGAGGGTTCATCAAGGAGGACGGGACGGTCACCGCTAACGCTCCCCAAGGTCCGACGGGTGGCAACGCAGCAGTGCCGAACAGCATGGAGGAACCCCGCAAAAGTACCCCCGCGGCACAACCCCAGCGTCCGCCGAATGCTCAGCCAGCTCAGGTGTCTGGACAGGCGGAGGATAAGCCTCCCAGACTCAGAGCTCACAGTGAAAGCACAAACGCGTCCAACCCCGCGCCATTAACCATCCAATGCGCGGCTCAGCTCACGCTCACGCATCCCAAAACCCCTTTACTCGCACGCCCCCAAGGACGCTCCGCGGGGTCAGACGCCGGCGGCTGCGTTATGAAAATGGCCGTGTCCAGCGCCGCCCCGTCGCTGTCGCCGCTCGTCCCGGACTCTGGGCTGACGGAGGACGAGAGGATGGCGAAGAAGAGGGAGTACTGGAGGATGAAGAAGCGCGAGCAGCGGGCCGCCCGCGCGGCGCGCCTGAAGCAGGGCGCCGCCTTACAGAGGAGGAAGGCCCAGAAGCAGCTGAGCCGAGGACTCGGCGGCCGCGCGAGAGCTCCCAGCAGGACCGAGCCCGACATAAAGCAGGAGCGTGAGTCTATGCCAGCAGTTGACCTAAATTCCCAACCACAACAAGCCTTCTGTCCGGATATCAAGCCCCCCACCTCTCCACCAGCACCACCTCCAGTGCCCCCGCAGGAGTCGGATACGGCCCTGAGTGCAGACAGCCAAGCTGCCACGCTGCTGGCCGTGGCCTCCATGAAGAAGCTCCTGGAGGAGTCGCTTAGCACAGTCACAGAACACAAAGCTGTGCAGACAGACGTTAAAAAGGAGGCGACGGAGCAAGACATGAAGCCGGATGTAGCTCAGCTCTTTCCTGTGAAGGATGAGGTGAGTCCTCTTGATGACCTGACGTTACAGACAAACTGGCAGCCAGATACTGATGCCTTGGTAGCCAACAGTTCACAAAGCCCTCATCTCAAAGACTTATCGCATCCTAGTCGGACGCTTTCCCCTCCTAAAACCTCCAGTGAGAAAGTCCCACTTGCAGCCTGTGAACATTTCTCCCAGGCCCGTGACCCGTCACCGCCGCGCAGAACCCGGCCGCTCCCGACCCAAAAACCGAGCCTTCACAGCTGCTGCGCCCCCGAGCCACCAAAGCTGCATCACCTGCCCATGGACCAGCAACACCAGCTACAGGGGCAGTGTCAAAGCAGCCGCTCGCCGCCAGCGAGAGTATTGAGCTGTGCTACGGTGGAGCTGAGTGGTTTGACCAGCATCCAGAGGAAGAGGGAGTACTGGAAGCTGATGAAGAGGCAGCAAAGGGCCAGGCTGAAGGCCAGGCAGGGAGGAGCATCCCTACGAAGCATGCAGGTAAGGCGACGGCTGTTCGGATCATGTATGTTGGGTTCAAATGTTGAGTTTTGCCTAATATCAAGTTGTTGGTTTCCATTTTTGTATTGTTGGATTTCAGGCTCCAGCAAAACTATCCCTTCGACCGAGGCCATCGATTGCCTCAGTGGCCACAATACCGAACATCTCCACTGTCCTGGTCACAAGCCCTACAACATGCAATGGTCAGCAGTGTCCTACAGACACACTACAACTCATCAACAGTGTCTCCTGTTCACTCAGGAGTGAGCAGAGCCATATGAACACTGGGCCTTCGCCGATCTCACCCAACTGTCTAGGACCGCGCCAGGGTCAGCAACACGTCGGGCCAGGTTGCCCAAAATGGACGTCCAAAAGCACCGATATTGACCCAGGCCCCTCTCTCCCTACTCTGAAGCCACCAGACAACCCACTAGCCTGCATCAACCTGCAACCCATTGAACTCCCTGACCAACCTTCAGATTCCAGCCTGGGTCCACTCAGAATCCCTTGTGTTAAATTCCAGAGCCCCACATGTGTGATAGATCCTCCCACCAAGCTGCCTCCTATTAGCACCATGGTTCCACCAAAGCCAGTCCCTGGGGAGTCTGAGGAGGAGTTTCTGAAGAGGAAGCGGGAGTACTGGCGGATCAAAAAGAAGGAGCAGAGAGCCAGGAAGGCCTTCCGGGACAAGGGAATCCCTCCAAGGAGGTCCTCTGAGAACTGGAGGCCTATCCTACCCACACAAAACCTTCAGACACAGGTAAGAGCTGTGATGATCACGTCTTGCACATATAATTACCCACCTGGCTTTTAACAGAGACTCTTACACAAACCCACACATGATGATGACATCACTATGGCCTTGACTGAAGGCAGTATACTGTATGCAGTATAAAAGGGACAGGGTACAGAGACCTCATCACTGTCCTGCTGTGTGAAGCAGTCCAATAGTAGATCAACACACATTGTTGGCTTTAAAGATGCAGCACCTGAGTTGGTTTGGTGTGATTACTTGGTTACTTTGTTGGACGTTTGTTAAATTAAGACTCTTATCCCTGTAGGACTCGGGTCAGTGGGGGAGCTGCGCTGAGTCTGACAATCTGTTGAGGTGAGAAAAGCAGTGTATGTGTGTATGTTTATTTTCATATATGTATTAAATGAGGATCACTCTTGTCTTTCCTCTATAGAAATTCACAGGACTCCATCCCAGGATTGTTTCCATGCTCAAATTACACAGCTCCACTAGAAGGTACAGACACATCCACTGTGTCACGTTGAACTGAAAAGAATGCTACTTATGCAGCTGGCCTGAAACTCACTCTGCCTGCAGATGGATCGGTGGTTCTGTTCCCCGACTTTGAGAGCAACGACGGTGAGGAAGGTTCCGTGTCGGACGCCGTGTGGAGGAACCGCTACCTCATGGACTACGACCCCCTCAACCAGCTGCTGGTGTGTATGGTGTGCGGGGACCTGCAGTACTCCCACAGCCTGGAGGGCGTGAGGGCCCACATCGATGAAGCCCACCCGGAAACGCTGAACCTGGAAACCGGGGAGCGCCTGCGGATTCTGGAGGCCTGGGACGAGCAGGTGTCCCAGCGGGAGCGCTTCTTCACCAGCCAGCTCCAGCAGCACAGTGGACCCCTGGCAGGTACAACAGGGGCGTTGAGGAGGGAGGGTAGTTCTGGCTGTTGGTGGATGTAAGACGTTTTCATTTACCAGATGTGGCTTGTTTTTCAGAGGCGCACAGGAACTAATCAGGAGAGAATGTGACTGCAGGATTAACATGGTCCGGGAGAGGAAGCCTCACATCCTCATTTTCCCTCTTTTTATAGCTCCTTATTTACTGTCACAGAACTCCACCATGACAGTGCATGCTGTACAGTGAACACCAGCCCCCAGAAGCAGCGTTACCTCATTTCCTACATGTGGGATTTTGAAAACCAATCATTTCAGGATAGTAAACATCCTGAGAAAAACTCTTTGCTAGAGTCAGTAAGTCTTGGGTCGATCTGCTTCATGAAATATAACTTCTTTAAAGGTGGACACAAACTCTCTAGCCCACAAAAGGGCCATTTTGCAATAATGAGTTTTTTTCTTTTTAAGTTGTAAGTTTCACAGAAGAATCGGTTTGCTGCTGGCTAACACATAACACACAAAATAGTCAGATTTGAACTTAGGACCGTGAACACTGAATTATTTACAGCTTAACTTTTATTTTTGCATGTAGGACAACCAGGCTAGTCAAATTTTTAACTTGAGGTAAATAAACAACAGAGTAGATTATTACTAGTTATTTATTTTCTTATTTATTTCTCGAATCTTCCACTTTTTATTATTTGTGGTTATTATTACATTATATCTTAATTTATTTAACTGCTTATGTTGATGCTACAGCCTGTGAACTTCTCACTTCAGGTATACACAGTATTTATCTGCTCTTTAGATTCGTTGGTGGGTGGTGGAGGTTTGTTGCAGTGCATTATATTAGGTGGTTGTAATGTTTTGGCCCAATCAAAGGAATGATCTCCTAATATTCAGTAGAACTCCAGCACCCACTGTGACCTCACTACTAAGCATATAGATATCACTTTTCTGACCGCTTCAACTTAAAACTGACAAAATCACCTTATAACCTTTAAAAGCAGAACTGATGGCAGAGCTGGTATTGGAGCGAGTTAGACTGTACAGGTGAAGCTAATCAAGTCCACAACAACTAAATAGTATTAATGTCTTTGGTTTATTTTACTTGCCTTCATCTAACTTGCACCAATAGTGGATTGTGCTGAAAGTGTTCAGAAACAAGTGCCAATGTACATACAGCAGCAGTGACGTCAGACTAGAGAGCTGGCCTGCTTACACTCTACACGCGTTGGACGGGTTCTGCTAAGAACAGCTATGGATATATCAGATACACATACAGCACAACAATGGAACGTTTTCTAGTGTCCCACCTTTGTAACTACTGGCATGTTGTCATTCAGCGACGTTGGCAGGTCACGTTCCACCTGCGACTCAAACACTGAAACTTTCTAACCTTTTCTATTCAGCTTTTTATAACAACTTTCTGATGAGCATAAACCTTCTGCACTGTAAATACACAAGTTACTCCAGTTGTTACGGCCATTTTTTCTTTGACTGTACTGTATCACTTTGTTTTGAGCATTTTTATTTATTCTCTATAAATAACTGATTATTGATGGTGCATTATTCATATAGATAGTTCAGACGTATTCCAGTGAGTACTGGAGATCCTTTCCTGCATGAGTAGTAAATGGATGATCAGTTGTGTATGGGAAATGAGCTCTTTGATACATTCTCAGAGGTTTTGTATTTTTAAAATAAAAAAAATATGCTGAGGTAATTAAGCACAGAGCTGTGCGGGTCATTCATGCTTTGAGAAACGCCCTGCACAGCCACACAATGAAAAAAGCTAATTTGCCCGAAGAATGTAACTCTGAGTAATGGTTTAAAAGGGAATGTTTCAATGCAGTTACAGTAATAAACCTTTTCTACATTGGGGCTTTGACATTTTTTGTTGTATAGATATTTTCTTCAAAATGTTTTTACAGCTGTTTTTCTATGAAATTAACAGTTCTAATGTTTTGTCCAAACCTAAAGCCTTTGCTGAAAGTGTAGCTACATGTTCAACAGAACAGAACATCTGCTTTCTTGTAATTTTTAAAGAAAGTAAATTTAAAGTAAGCAAGATGATCGGTTAGTTTACTACAGTTTACTATTTTACCACAAGATTAGAAGAAAACACATTGTGTGATACAATGTTTACTTTCCTCAAAATCACATCACATTTGTTGTGACAGCCACTGTCAATCAGTCTTCAAATCACATAAGCTATTGTTTCATCCCTCTGCTCCGTGTCAGCTCTTCTTCAATTTCAACCTCAGGCTGTGACGCCTCTTTATGGGTCTCTGAGTCAGGCTGTTGTTGGTGGCCTGAATCTGTGTCAACCCACTGCAGCTCCTGGGGACCAGCGTCCAGACGAAACAGAGTGGGGACTTGACCCAAGATGTCATTGCTCTTCTGGAGGCCAGAGATCCACAGGTTGAGTGTTGCTTGGTCTCCCTGACTGGTCATACACATGGCGTAGACTGGACCCTCATCCACTAGGGTAAACAAGCCAAACACCAGCGTCATACTAACGTGTTCATTAAGCACACAATAAGAAAAGTTGCCAATATCTTACAGTCTTCCACATCAAAGCTCTCATCGTCCCCAAGGTCGCACTCCAAATCCAGGTCTAGCTGCAGAGGATAAATCAAACACCTGTCTGGATCATAGGGATCCTCTTTCTGTGTGGGGATGCACAGATAAAGCTCTGTTAGTGAGAAATACAAACAGTACTGATGGAGAGAGATTCTGCATTATATTCAGTGGATGATAAGAAAGGACAAATCACTGACACCCCAACTGGCAAAAAGTAGTGAAACCATTTTTCATTAACTATGAAAAAGTTGTCCTAATCACAGAATCAAACTATTACCTGTTATCTGGGTAAACGTAAACAAAATAGGATTTTTGTAAGTAAACAGACTGAATTATGTAAATATTAAAATTTAAATGTAATACTCAAACACAACAATTACATAAATAGGTTTGTTTAAAGTTTTGCCTTTCCTCATTAACCGAAATACCCAGGCTCTTCCCACCTTCTCATCAGCTGGTGCAGGGTCAGCTCTCAGGATGTAATAGGACACGCAGGTCTTTCTCAGCCACAGAGGAAAGGGGCCCTCTACAAACACGGGCCTGCTCGGGTTATGCTTGGCCAGCAGCTCCATCTGACTTGGGCTCTGAATACCTGGTGACACAGGCATTGCCCAATTTATTTGTAACATTCAACTCAGAGGGAGCCAATGCAGCCAGCTGGTTTGTTTTACTCCAAAACTGTGTTCTATAAAAAAAAAGAGTTTGACTCGTACCTACTACATGTGGAAGTGTTATCTCCTGGCCACTTTCAGAAATATCTGTACAGGGCAGCTAGTGGGAAAAGCAAACAGCATTATGATTGGCAAAATCAGATTTCCAAAACTAGAGTCAGTCAAAATAATAATAGCCCACATTCACACACTAAAGTCATCAACAAACGGGGGCAGTTAGCATCAATACCCCCAAAGCGGATCTTGAGATAAACCTTTAGTTAGAAATCTCGAATGCAAATGTTATAAAATTGTTATAGGATGTTCTCTGCTTTTCATCTTAGTCACACAATGACTGGGTTAAATTTATCTAATTAATAATTTTACTCTCTACTTCCGCCTCTTGAGGAGTGCAGACGTGTTTTCTCTGCTCCCACTCTACTTTGCTTGCAGTGTCCTTGTCCTGTCTATTCTGTGCACCCTGATCTGCTATTATGGAATAACTATTTTTTGAAAATGGAGCTAATCAACTGGTCACACTGCGCATTGGATAAAGTTTTCTCACAAAGAAAAGAATCTCCTGGAGAACCACTCTGCCCCAGAGGGACTCTTGCCTCTGGTTACGTGCGGGACGTGTGGGATTCCTGGTGCCCCGTGTTTCTGGAGCCACAGTCCATCGAGGATGCAGAGGATCTATTCATATTTTGGACTTGATAACAGAGCCAATCATAAATGGCTTTCGTGGTGCCCTGCTTTATTGGAAGATTGGAAAATCTGCGGCAGGCTCATTGGGATGTCCACCTGCCATGGAGTTTGCTTCCTCTGATTTGCATTAGAGGATGACTCGGATTGAGGGACTGATCAGTAATACCTCAGCCCGTTCGGAGGAAGACAAGAGACAGACGGATAACATCTGCAGACAGGGTGAACACTTGGTTACTATGGTGACAGCCTTGTCTGACAGGCTTGAGGAGATGTCGCAGGTACTTCATGGTCGCACAAGAGGCGATGAAGCCCTGAATTCTGACCGATTGGACTAATGATCTAGACAAATTAGTCATGGGTTGTTAAAATGTACTAGAATTGGCTGTGTATTATTCTGTCCTTTCTCCCTCACCCTTCCTTCCTGGGTCCAATCTAGCTCACAGGTGTGCCTCTACTTTCCCTTATTGTCTCCCTTCAAGGACAACTGTTGGACTGGCATGTAAACATCTTGGTCGGCCTCGGTCACACATCAATAAACAACACTTCATTATACTGATGCAGATACACCCCTCCCACCTTACAGGCTCACAGTCTGCTTTCCGACCTTATCTATCTGTCCTGATGTATCCAAGAAAAAATTCCAGCAAGGTTTTCACTTGTACTGTGTGCAACTGTGTGTGGGTAAGTTTTTGTTTTTGTATTGTTTTGTACTGCAAATTGCTTCCAGTGTCGGATTTGGCGCCGGTCAAGCTAGCTGCTGATGAAATTTCCCCGCTGTGGGACTAATAAAGGCATTTTATTCTATTCTATTCTATATTATTTTATTATCTTAAGTGTTTATATTTGGGGCGAAACACTTATATTCTTTATGCTAAGCTACATTAACTATATCCTAACTCTGCTCAGCTTTGATTTTGGCAAAGCACAAATCCCACATGCCTGTATCTGTACCTGGTAGACAGTAACTTTAGCGTCCAGATCGCTAGCAATGCGAGTCAAGCTCAAGCGAGCCAGATCCACTGGGTCTTCTGGCAGCTGCTGGGGGACGGGGAAGGGGTTGAGGTTCTTGAACTTAGGGAACCAGTACATCATCCGCTCATATTTCCTTATCGGGTGGCTTTTCTTTCCAAAAATCTGGACCAGCAGGACTTTGGTCTCAATGTTGGGCATGATACCTGGAATAGGTCAGACTGCGGTTAGATATGCATTGATATAGCACTGTAACTGCTTGCATGTACTGTATGAGCAGCTCTGCTTCATCTGCCTCTCAAATCCTGGTGTATTTCCACAAACAGACTGGACTGTGTGACAGGCACTCACCATAGTTCTCCATCTGCTCCAACAACTGAACTCCACACTCCTGCTGTCGGGGATAGTGGTTAAACATTCGCTGAATAAAGTTCCTGGGCACAAAGATCTCCTTAGGAAAAACATCCAGAAGCTTGTTGTAGACAGTGATGTCTTTCTCCACACCGAACTCTGGCATCTTCTTCAGGGCAGCGTATATAAACTCCACGTGACCCCTCCGTCTCACGCTTGCCTTGGTGAAGATTTCCACCACCTTATTAAATGTGGCTTTGGTTTTTGCCTCTTTGGCCCCCTGCTCAAACAGGTCGTCATAGGTGGCCAGTGACTTGTCCTTCTGCTTGTTGGCCTCATTAAACTCTGCAGGTACAGGACGAGTCTTGGGACACGATGGGCTAACGTGAAACTGCCTCAGCACCTGCATGTACACGTGTATAATACAAGAATAATTAACACAACGGACAGTGGGGTTAAAAGCTTGCTTAACACACCTGGCTCTGTGTGTGTTGCAGCAGCCAACTGTGACTGCTGGGGAGGGACCGGACCAGGGGAGCTGACCGACCCCCCAGCCTGAGACGGCACAGCTGGAGGAGGCAGCGGGCACACTTCATGGTCGCTCCATCACATTGACCTCCAGGACGCTCAACTGTGCAGAGTCAACGAACAACTCATCAGACTTGGAACATGTATACGTCATGAAAAGAAGGTATATTTAGTCTACTCTACCCCTCCAGTAAAGAAACACAGCTAATTTATTGATGTGAATAGTTCCTAGACGTTCTCATTGCCAAGACACTAGAAACGTGTGCTTGTGTTTAATGTACCCACCATTTACACCGATAAACGCGTGGCAAATGAAGTCTCCTTCAGAAATCTCTTCGTGTGGACGCCTCCATATTGAAGAGCCGTTAGAACATCCGGGTCCAGGTCACATTCACGTCCCCCAAACTACAGAAACAATAGCCCAAACAAATGTTCCGCTAAACAAATGTGTGGTATTATCGTGGTGCTTTACTGGTTATACTAATATATAATATAATATATTAATATAAACATGTTGTATTTCAATATATATTTAGGTATGTATTATCAATGTAACACATATAAGCTAGGAGCGAAGATCTGTATTACTACAGGGTAGACGTTGCATGGAACATTAATAAACAGTTCATAAATTTTATTTAAGTCTTGTGGCTATTACAACTATATTTGTACATGTACGTATACGTTGTTTTTTTCTTTGCGCTCAGCTGTAATCAGTCTTTATGGGTGTCGTAGTCAATCTGCTAGAAACCTTCGACGTCTCATTTGAGCAGCTGTGTCGCGAGGTGGCGTTAAAGCACCGTGTTATTTGACACTCGACGGTGGGAGCTGAAAGAGCAGCGCTGCACCGCATTCTTCTGCTCCACACCATTGATTGTTTATACACACGGGTCGAATAGCTTTCATAAATTGTAAATACGTCTTTACATGACGCTTCACCTCAAGTAGTCTCAAGTTAGCTTTAGTGTGACAGGCTAACTCACTTCCGTTTGACTTTTTTGCGTTATTGTTAATTTTTATATTCCTATTCATAGTAATTTCACATTATAATTTAATCTCTCTGTGATTCATTGAGTTGCACGTAGTCATCTTATTGTGTAAAACATTTAGAGGAAAGTCAAGCGGCTGTTTCCGGCGGTGGTCTGGTTAAATCTGGCAGTTTGACGCTCCCAGTGTGTGACTTGTGACACTCCTCCTCCGTCAGCATGGGAAACGTTCTTCAGTTCAGATTCAAGCTTTAGAGAATCGTCGCGCACATTAAGCTTCGGATTATGAATTCCTCCACAAACAGTTTAGGTGAGTAAATAAACGGCAGCCTCACACACAACTATCTTTAATGGCAGCGGTCTTGCGGAACCTTGAGGCGCTGCTCTGATGTGCCGCTCGCATCGTTACGGTGGCAACTCTACACCAAACTATCATAAACATTTAGCAAAAAGTCTTATTTTGCTTTTCTCGATGCCAGTGAAGGGGACGTGCAGTACTTTGAGCCTGTCGCGTCCAGACCGTTGGGTTGTGTCTAAGCAGCTGTCATAAAGCCATAAAGTGCCATTAGTGTAAATAATAAGTAACGTTTTACTGTTGTTCGCTGCAAACTTCCGTAGCTTGTCGTTGTTGGTATGTTTAGTTTAGCTCAGTCAGTCAACGACGCAGAACTGAAAGGGCTTTATTTATTCGGCCGTTATCTAACGTCCCATACTATTGGCTTTTTCCCCCGAATACTAGTAAAATGAGGTCATTAATTGCTACATGCGCTGTTGCACAACGGTAGCGGCGCTCGTGTGTAGGTGTGTAGAATCTGCCGCACATCCTGAAGTGTTGGTAAACACTTGCTGTGAAGTTTCTGCTCTTAGCAGGTTTCGCTTTGAGCGCGTGCGGCCTCAGTCCGTCTCCCTGCAGCTCTCTTTATTTTGGCACGAGCGCACGAATCCCCGTTGGGGCGTGACTGAAACTTTTCCCCTCACGCGCCTTCGCTTCGCGCGCCTCTCGACGCGGTGGGCAGTCGGCGGAGTGGGGACGCTCGCTTCTGGTCAGGTTTTAAGGCCTCGCCCTCGTGTTCGCGGGACACGAGCAGAACTGTCAGAATCCGACAGAGGATAGAACACTAACATTGACATATAGTTACACACACACACACACACACACACACACACACACACACACACACACACACACACACACACCAACCTGTAGCAAGAGCTCACGTGCAAGCAATGTCTGCCATGTGTCAATGAAAACTCCAGTTTTCAGGCTGACTCTTTGAAAACCCCGCCCCGCACATCTGCGGGCCCCGCTGTCCCGCCGCTGGAGGGGAAGTGCTGCGTGAAATAAACCGCGGGGGCTGTTGATGCTGGTGTTGTTCTTCCGTGGTTAAATAGGTTTACGGATTTACATTTATACCAATGTGCAGTATTTCTGATACTGATGTTGTGTTTTGTTGTTCACGCGAGCTAGTAGTGAATGTGATGCGTTCAAAGTAAACGTCTGAAATAGTCTTATATTATATCCATATATAAATATCTGAAATTGAACTATATCATGGGTCAGTTTGTCAAAGTAAGGCTGGTAGTAACCATGATATAAAAAAATGCCACTTTGTTTGATCAATGTGTTGATAATAGTTGATTTTGTGGATTATTTGATTTTAAAGACAGTTAACACACACTTGGTGAGGCTTCTAACTGCTAAAAATTGCTTACAATGCCATATTCCACAATGTTAACAGGAAGCTGTCTGTTCATTTTATTGGCCCATAAATGATGGTAGCACATCCATTCGCATTCGCGCCAGGGGCTGCATGTAACATATTTGTAAAAGCATTTTCAAGTGTTGGCTTACCCTTTTGAAATTAGAAACTAGTTTAGACAAATATAATGAGCATTTGGAACATGTGTCCACTTTTATGTAAATGGCTTCAGCCGGTGTAAGTGTGCTGTGAGCTGAGGCATCCACCCTGCAATTAAAACTACAATGTTTGCTGATGATAAGTCTCTGTACAGTGCCTCAGTGCAGCTCCTTAAAAACATCTATTTCCAGCTACGATAGTCATGAACATTGACCCTGTTGTGATTTTGATTAGGTTGATTTGTTTCATATCAAATATTAGAATAGCAATATGTAGTGTAAATACAGTATATCCTGTGTTTGCTGCACATACACAGGACACTCAATGCTTCACAACACATTGAACTGCAGGTGCATTGAAACTGGGTCTATTGCTAATTGAGTGTCTAAGTGTGTGACATTTATTCTGTACACACGTCTGCTTGACTGTTACAACAGAGCCAATGAATTATGTCAAGGAAAAACCAACATTATTACATTGGTTTTGGGACACAGTGCAGTTTGTGCAGAGATCAGCAGGAAGTAGCTT
Source organism: Betta splendens (assembly GCF_900634795.4). Lineage (NCBI taxonomy): Eukaryota > Metazoa > Chordata > Actinopteri > Anabantiformes > Osphronemidae > Betta > Betta splendens. Next base: position 16,331,037 of record NC_040882.2, on the reverse strand, counting down.
TCGCAGATGGCATCTATTTTAGTTTTTTTTTTTTTTAACGCTGTTTTACTGGAGTTTGGAGGCAAACGTTCACTTTCTCTCTGCTTCTTATTACTGAGTGCTAAACCTCTACCCTGTTTTGGACTTTGTGTGTGTGTGTGTGTGTTGCATAAAGAAATGTCAAATACAGTAACCAAATGTAAACCTCATTAGTCTTCAGACGGTGAGATCAGTGTAACATCAGAGTAATTCAAATTATGCAGAGCAAGATTGTTCTTGCATATTTGACAAATCTGTGTCAGTATGTTGACCTGCTGCCAACTCTGAGCGCATCTCCTCAGGCTTCTTCAATGTTATTTTTAGATGCTTTCATCCTTTAGGCAGTTAGTAGCGTTTAGCAGCTAAACCACACATGTAGACTTTGATCCTCAGTGCAGTGAAGAACCTAATTTAAGAAGACTAATATTCTTGGTTGGAAAATGTGTGGTGCAGGTTTTTAGACAAGATGAGAGTCAGTTCTCGAGGGTCTACGTATGACGACACCAGACTCAGATGGAAGAAAGCGTGACTTGATTATCCTGTTTAGAGGGCCGTCAGTTGTCTTCTTACCTTCTCATGCTGCTTCATGTCTGTGCAGGCATTTTGCCAAAAAATATGATTAATAAAGCCCTAGGTAAAAAAAACCCTGATGACATTACAGAGATGTTGTTTCTCCAGACTCTTCCCAACCCCTCCATAGACATAGAAGACAAACAATGATGGCTGTAGATAAGGAAGCCCTGTTATTGCACTAAATGATCTGAGACTATCTGGGGAATCATTTTATATTGACTGTCAATCAAAAGGAGCAGTGTAAAGAGGTTGGAAATAGTGAGTCTTTGGCTCTTGGGCTGTGGGATGCAACAGTTTTATCTTTGATGTAAAAATATAGACCAGGGCTTTGGGTTGTGCTGCGTTTGCATTCGGTGGCATGCTATGGTGTGATTTGATGCTAAATGCTGGTGATGGCTGTGAGTAAACGCTTCGCTGCAGGGCTGCGCGGTCCAGCCATTCAGACTGCGCTGCTCGTGGCTGTTGTGCGGCGTGAAAGTGCTTCTCACAGATGCTGCTACTCGCCGTCTCATCGCTCACACGGGACCTCAGACGCCGGTGCAGGGGCGTACAGGATGTTGAGCGGTGGAGAGGCATCAAAATCAAAGAGGAGAACTAAAAGCGGTGCTTTGGGCAAATGGTGTGCGTGGGAGGTTGAGATCATTATAGAGCACAGCGAGTGGGTGCACACCGTCAACTAAATGTTACAGACGACACTAGTGCCGATATTTTGGCACACTTCACAGTTTTGCCTGTGAGTATTTGAGCCTGTTCCTGTAGATAAAGGGGGAACCCGTGTTTTACATTCTCTACAGAGAGAAACTAAATCTAGAAGTTCTGCTAGGCTGATTGTTATATGCTGCTTTTACTCCAGTGCTTCTGGCTGTAATTAAGTTGGACAAAAAGGAGAGTTTTTGTGTACTCGTTCTGCACATCATGCTGTTGGACAAGAACGGCTTTGTAGCTGTGCACTGAGACTCGACCCAAGAATCTGATCGCTCCAAGAGTGTGTGTGGCTGTGCAGCTGTCAGCCAGCCAACCTCCCACAAGACCCGGGATGACCCCGAGCCTTTCAGAAATGAGAAAACCAAAGAGAGGATTTGGATTTCCAGCTTTGGATTCAAATTCCGCTGCTTTCAGATCATTGGATGCTTCTGTCTTTTTTATCTGAATATTTTCTACCTTACTAAGGCCTCACACTCACTCGTTGATGTTTGCTTCACCAGCAGAATATGCTGCTTGGTGAATTTGGCGAACCTTTGTAACCTGAACCACGAATTAATAACGTGCGCTCCCATTAGGTTGCATGAAGATGTAGAATGAGCTCGTTTGCTGTACTGCTATGCAGGCTGAATGAGCCACTGATGGGACCCTGAGGCAAAATTAACTCCTCTACAACTCCTCTAAAAATGTCATCTAGAAAAGATTTTTGAGAAATAGAATAGTATAATGGAAATGAGTTAGTCCTTCCATATTTTTTGCAGAAGTAGTATTTGTTTATAGACCTGTATCAAGTTCTGTGGTCAAAGTTGGTCAAAAGATTTTCATGTTTTATTGTATAAGATGGAACTCAGAGTGACACATGGCACGTATTTAGATGGTGGTATTTGCAGACACGCTACTTTTTGTTTTCTTGCAGCTGAATTGACTTGCTCGGGCCCCACTACCTTCGTTATTGCTTCATGTCTGAGGTCATGCATGACTGAGGTCCCTACATACCTACATGTATGTGCAAAGGGTAGTGGCTCATCTTTTGTCTCTGTGTAAAAATCATCAGGTCCAGCAGTAAGTTTCAGTAATCCTCAGACAAAAAACCCCCATGCTTCTTTTTTAGGCTGCATTTGCGTGTCTTTGAACTTTACATGGTTTGACATTGGGGTAAATGTCCTGGGAACATTGGAAACTCTTTTGAAATCTACTTTTAAATAATCTCACTCACTTTAGAACTTCATATGGTTTGATTATGCTTTTATTTCATGTGCAACAGTTGCTGTCTAAGCTAAACTAGCGACCCAGCAGCAGCCTGATGGACTGATTGGAATGGATTTGCAGTTAAGTCTAAGATGTGATAGGCTGGTCTGACCTGACTTACTTCCTGTTAGTTCACCTGCACTTTTCTTCGGAATCACTGTGTTAAAACGGCATCCTTAACATTTGATCATTACCGAGCATTAACTAGAATTCCAGTTGCAGTAACTGTGTGAATCTTATGTGGATTGAATTCCTGCTACCACTGAGCTGTTGCCAAACAGCTATGACTCACCCTCAGTGTTGGCTTGTAACTGAAAAATGAAAACAAGAACACCAAACAGTCGGTGCAGCAGTGAAGATTAAAGTGAGTCCCTCCACCGCCTGCTCTCATCTGATGCTGCTGCAGAACCGATCATCATGATGCACATGGCCCATAAATACTTTCATGCTTGTAGGTCACTGTATATAGCTGCTGGCCTACACAGTGTAGCTCTGTTGACAGCTTTCAATTATTAACTTCCAGTACTGTGGTTAGACAAGGTCTACAGAGCAGCGCAGTGTAAAGCCTACTATGAAGTCGGCTTAATATTTAGTCCATGTACAGTATTGCACAAACCACTCAGGGTGCCGGAGTAAGGAACCAGACCAACCCCAGCACTGCTGTGAGCCCTGCCACAGCCTATGTAACGCTGCAGCATTCCCCTTACGCTGTAGTGGCTAAGATTTAGTTCTGATTCTCAGTTTCTCACGAAGCACTGGTAGCAGCTGTGATTTTTAAAGACCCAGCACGATGCATTTAGTTTCCTGCTGCTGAAACAGATCCCGTGAAGAAGCTTTTACAGCAGAAGTGGGTGTGGCGCTTCTCGAGCTCCGGTCGCGTCCTCGCCAAATATACAGCGTGCGCTCTAAAATGAGCTTTTCCCAAGATAGACTGCACAGGCACTAAAGTTAGCAGCAGCGTTTAACATTCGTGATCTGCACTGGGTTCACTAATATCAAAAGCCTCTCGTGGGTTCATGCTGCACTTTTATTGTCAGTGTGGTATTTATATTGGCAGGATCTGATGGGCCTAAGTTGTTTGTGGATAGTTAAGTCTTTTCCCCCAAAGAAAATTCCCCAGTAAACAGCGACAGTAACTACCATGTAGTTACTGTCTTATTACAGCTTTTTCATAGGTTTATCTTTATTTATTTATTTTATTCCTTTGTTTTATTTCTGTTTTCTGTTTTTAGCAAATATCTGGGAAGTAGCTGTTTTTCTACCTGCCAGTGAACACATCTTGGTATGTTGCTCCGTTCTGTGCCTGATCGTGCTTTGAACACAACAGTGTAGTTTCCACAAACAATGTGATTCCAGTGTCGGGCGCAGGTTAACTTTAGCCCAGCTTCTAAACAGAGATGTAGAAAAACTCAAGGACGGCTCCCACCAAGCAGAAAATGCTTCCAACGGCTGAGCCCTACGTGAGCCAGCTACAAACAAAGGAGGGGCAGGATTTACTGTCAGTGATGGTTTAATAGTAATATGTCCAACCACTGCTGTGTGAGCGCTGGCACTGAACGGGGCTCGTGTGGTTCAGCGCGAACCGTGCGTGTTCGATAATGATGATGAGGGCTCGGTTTTCCCCACACAGGGAGGCACCCATACACACTGGGCATGAGCTGCGCACGTGTTTCTGCTTTCCGACGCCGTTTCCAGCCTTGCTTCTGCAACAGCGTCACAAAAGGGGGCTGAATTGTTTAACTGTTTGTTTAATAACCTCAAACAGGTTGAGCAGCTCTGTCAGGTCCTTACTGTGGCATCTCTCCTGTAAAGAGCCAAGCTTCATCAAAAGCATGGCCTTGGCTCAGTCATGGTAGTTCAACGCCTCCTGTGAATCCAATCATGTCTCATTTTTCAATCTCAGTAGGAGAGTTAGACTTTGCATTCAATAAATCTCCCGTTAGCATTTATAAAGGATTCTGTTTTGCTGCTTTGGGAAATATTTTCAGGAGATATCCGTCATTTATTATTTTGTCATCTGGAAGCTCCCTCACATAATACATCATTTGGACCAGCAGCCAGATATCCTCTAAACGCTCTACCAGTTATTTTCCAGAAATATTTGAATCTTTGGATAGGTCCAAATAACTGTTGTTGTGATGTGCTCGCTGCTTGTTGCTTTTGTAGGAATAGTGTTAATCTGCTGGTAATGAACTGACGCTCCTGTATCACCCTAGTCCTAAACCTGAGCCCGTTTTGAAGTCTACTTCTGACTTGTTTGTCTCTTACCTTCTCTCTGTGCTGGTCAAAGCCATAGTCACTAATCCACATAAGGATCAGTTACTGCGGTGCATGGAGCTTATTTGTAAAAATCCGGACCGTGGACATTATCAGACATTCCAAGTTAGAACATCAGAATCAAAAATTTACAGTATGAGAGTGTGTTAGTGAGTGTGTGTGTGGTCTGACTGGAAAATCCCAGTGAGTTGTTTATGTCAAATGATCAAACGCTTCCTTTTTCCTGAGCTGGCTGAATGCATCTATCCTGGCTCTGGAAACTCAACATAAGCCAAGTGTGAAATGTAATTTGGTGTAATTTAGCATGTAAATGATCCTCCAGCTAGCGTCCACAAACTTCGTTCCCAGTGAGTTGATTGAAAAGTGGTGCTGGAAGCAAAAAGCAAAATGTTACATGAGGGACTGTTTTCATTTTTATTTCATTTTTTAAGTAAAATTGAGTCAATATTTCGTTTTTCTTCTTTTGGAATCAGTCACACTGATTGGTGATTTCAAAGGATTTTGAGGTTTGAGTACATAAAGTGGCAGTGTAACTGGTTTAAGTGTAACTGGTTGTGTATTCCCAGTATGACCCCGTTTTCTGACAATATATATATATATATATATATAGATATTTTTTGTTACTTTTTTTGAGTGGCTGTGATGTACAGGCCAGGATTAACTGACGAATGTCTCATTATAGTGCCTGCTTCAATGGCTCCATTATTAACACACTTCCTTGTGTAGTTTGTTGGGAGTTAAGACTGACCTTGCCTGACCCACAGCTGAAGTACTTCCTTGGAAGCCTATGCCTCTGCACAGCATAAACCAAAGCCACGGTGTCATCGCTCCCCAGCGCAGGCAACATCCAGCTGCTGCGTTTCGGTGGAGGTTCATTATCGAGCAGACTGACACACTTTATCTGTTGTGCAACAGCGGTGGTGATGATGAAATGCACATTCCCCTGAAACGGTTGCACCAGCACAACGTGTCATTAGCCGCCCCATTGAATCCTGATTAAGATGATCCAGGCCAGTGAGCTAACCTCCCTGCTTAGGTGTGCAAACACCGAGCCTGAGCAGAGACTTGCTTTTCCTTCATTTATCAACAGAGCTCCGTTGATGTGAACAGTGTGTTAACTCACACAAATGCTGCAGTTGTAGAAATGCAAACAAAACATAGGATTTAAATCTGGATGTATAATCCTTCCACATTTTAGTCTATAGTGAACTGCGTTTCCCACAAGGCCTAGACCACTTCATTTACCTGTCAACAGAAGAGACAAACAGGTCGGACAGGAGTGAAGTGTAGATGTGTTCAAGAAAAGTCACACAGAATTCACAGAAATCCTTCAGATGCTTCTGGTAGAAAACAAAGCTACGTGTGCATTTGTGCTGCTGGGGCTTTTTTTATACTAACAGATAAAAGGATGCATCGCTGCAAATGTTCCACTTGCAGGTCTGCATGTCGTGTGACCAATCTTAAGATAAGGCACTTGTTATTTGGAGCAGCAACGTTTGCTCTTCGTATGTTTTGACCTGCTAGGAAGCGTAATGAATTCCTGGCTGCCATTGGAGAGATGGGCCGAGACAAGTAGGTTTACAATAACGCGTGTTGAATGGAGCAGCATGATGAAACACCTGCCTGCGCAGTGTTCAGGACGGGCTACAAGCAGGTTTGTCTTGCAGTGATGAGTCATGGAAAACTATGCAGACCTTAATTAATCTTAGATCACCTTACTAAGTAGGTAAAAGTGGCAGGGACATCATAGCAGTAGTTGAGCTGACTGAATACTACATTGCACGACTTGCCTGAAGACCTCCCTGTAGTGTAGGGTCCTCTGCTTTCATACTCGCATGTTACGCCAGCGCTGACGACCACGCGTTCACCGAATGTTCAGTTTGACTCACTTACTTTCGGCGATGGCAAATTAACAGAAATGACAAGAAATCCTTCCTGCAGATGTTAAAAAATGAAAAGCCCATGAGGCACAGAGGGGTTATGGCATTGGAGCTTTTCAGCTGTGTGTGCAGGACGTTTTGAGCTTCACTGATTGTGATTAAAAGAACGGCAAAGTAAAAGCAGCTGGAAATAGTTATTGGTGAGAACAGCGGCCGCGCTCGAGTGAAGGGTATGTTTTCAGCAGAGTGGCGACAACAACAAGACACTGTGGCAACGCAAACATTAATATAATGCCCTACTTGCCTCATTATAGCGCTGAGGTTCCTTCTCTGTATAATTTATAGCCAACAGAGACCAAAGCCTCCAGCACAGTTAGATCAGCATCTCCCTAGAACTGTTTAGAGTTGTGCAGGACATCTGAGGAGTGTTGTGTGTTGTAATGTTAGATCTGTTTGGAAATGGAGCAGCAATTACTGGCATGTTTTAAATCCAGGTTGTGCCTGTAAAGGTCTGTTAGTTGGATGGTGGAAGTCTATTCATGTTTGGTGAGCTCAGCCTCGAGGATAAATGAGAAGGTAAAAGCACTTAATGCGATCCATCTGGACCTTCAGTGACATGACCTACAAATGACGCACATTTAAGGATGTGTTATACAGAATACAAATATCAGACCTTTGTCTTGCTATAGCTTGAGATTTACGGCATTCGCTTAACATCTGCATACACTTGAGGACTGATTTTTGGTACAACCATAAGAAGTAATATGGTCAGTAAAGCTTAGTCAGCGGCTTCCTGTAGCTGTCGGGTTCTCATCACCGTTGACCTCTGCCGGAACTCTGAACCGTTTGATGACACACCATTCTGGCCTCTCTGCAGATGATGTGTCTGCAGACAGCAGTGCTGAGTTCCCAGACAGAGCATCGATGATGGAGGTGCGTCTGCAGGCGCAAGAGGATGAGATCACGCTGCTGAAATCCTCGCTGGCCGATGCCCTGCGCCGAATTCGCCTCCACGATCAACTCCTCCCGCTACTGAAGCAGCAGCTCATTGCAGGTGGGTGGTGAGTCCTCTGTGTCTGTGGAAAAGATGGCACAGACGCTGTTATCGTGAGTATCAGTACGGCATCAGAGCAAAGTGACACACTTTCGCCTGTGACCTCAGTGAACCCAGGTGCTGCACGGGTGCTGAATCAAGTGTGCTGCTCCGATGGCTGCAGCAGAAGACTGTCCTCCAGCTCAGCCATGGATGGCTATAGACACACTGGCACCAGGTACTGGACCTACGCACCCATGATTCATTGTGTTGGTAATGTACAGTCATACAGCTTGTTAAATGACACGCGTCCTAGAAACCCAGCGTGTTTATGTGATGTTTGTCTGTGATCCTTCTCTGTTAACATCGATCTCTGAACCATCTCTAGCCAACTGTCAGACAGCATTGTGACCAATGCCAATGGCCACACAGGACACCAAGTGTCAGTGGAACCACGACCTGCAACGCTAGACAGATCGACCCAGACAGAGCCCACGTTGTCAGTGCAGGAACCCGGGCAGGACAGGGTCCCTGTCCCGAGGCGGGCCATGAGCCTGCACCTGGAGGACGCTCTTTCTCCAGGGGAGCCGGTCGAGGAAACCCGCGCAACGCTCACCCGCGTCCCTGGCGTGGAGGAGGAGGAGGAGGAAGATGAAGATGGTGTCAGAGAACAGGAAAAAGAGCTGAATTGGACATCGTCAGTAGAGGAGCCCATCCAGCCCACCACGATCAGAGGCCTCCAGAATGAGGTCTTTCAGGACAGAAGCTGCTGTGCGGACGAGCCCAGCCCCGCTTCAAGCTCAGTGAAAACCCCAGAGCAGAGCCCGAGTCCTCGCAACGGGCCGCTGTCACCCATCCAGGAAGGAGAGAAGTCGGCTTTGTGCGTGATGCCGCCTCACCTCACCCCCACTGTCCCAATAATAACCAACTGTATAACCTAATAATAATCTACTGTATAACCTAACTAACAAACCTGCCTTGTGATTGACTGCATGACTTTCTTGCAGCCCTATGTGGTTCTGCAAAGCCCAGTTTCACTGCAAACCCACTCAATCAATTAGCCTGAGGTCGTCAGGGTGTAAACACTGTCAGAGCAGGAAGCCTGAGACAGATGACACGCGCTGTCGTCATGTTGACTCCAGCCTACATGTGCTTTCTTTTCCATGTGTTTGAGCAGGGGCTGGGAAAACTAAAGCTGTAGCACAACATAATAGTGGCATTTGTCCACACTGAGTGACATAGCCAGGATTAGGTTCATGGCACACAGAGCTGTGAGCCCAGTGGAAAATATGATGTGGGGCCACATAATGGACAAACCTGCTTTCCGTCAAATTACAGAACAAGGTCAGGAGTTTGCATTCATCCTTCTGGGGACAAAAATGTTTTCAGATGTCATATCTGCCTAAATGAAATGCATCAAGGTTAACGTCCTGTGAGAACTGCAGCCACAGCTGTGGTGATGCAAATATTTCTGCAGCACTGATGATGTACTCAGTCACCACGGTGCCACTGAGGAGCTGTCAATCAACTGGGTTTTGCACAAACACACAAACTGGAATAGAGCTGGTTTTAAAACATACCTTTCATTCATTAGACAGACCTCTTGCCTGTCTACACTAATCATGGATCTCTTGCATGCAATGATCCCTTTGCCGTGCTCTCTCTCTCTCTCTCTCTCTCTCTCAGTGCTCGAGCACTGCTGCTTTTGTTTACTGTATTTGCTTGTGCATGCATGTGTTCTTTTGTTGTGGTCGGCATAAAGAACTTTGACATTTAACCACATATGCTCTAGTTCTTTGGCTCTGTGGTGGATCACCATGGAGAACCGAGGTGCCGGGGAGGTCACTTTAAACACCAGTCCCTACACACACACACACACACACACACACAGACACACAGACACACACACACACACGCACGCACACACACACACACACACACACACTCCTTCAGTCCTTAGGAAGGAGGGGCTGGTTGCCTGGTGTTTCACTTCCTAGATCTGGGGCCAGTGACGTTAGTTACACGCCACAGGCTTTTTTAGCCGCGTAACACTTCCTCTTGTCCTCTTGTGATGCGTTTGGTAGAATGGCATGTTGCCAGGAAACGGGGGTGTGCCAGAAGAAGCACTTGGAGACAATAACAGATGTTGGAATGTGATTGCCAAAACGAGTTTAGTCAAGCGAGGTTTTGGCCATTGGTCCATAATTCAATATCATTAACTACATAAAAATGTCTTATAAATTTTGAATTAACATAAAAATACCTGCAGCTGCCTTCCTACTAGAATGTCTCAGCTAATTTGCATATTAGTGTTTGGTTTGTTTATTCAGTTAAATGGGACCCATGGCCCACTGTTTCAGGTAGTGCTGGCATAATTAGAAACAGTCAAGGATTTCAAACATATGAACATGAATCCACAGTAACCTCATGAAGTTGCGCCATGTTGCAGATGGTCTTTACAGAGGCGTGGGTCGGTAGTGGGACAGTTGCCTGCCTCTGTGTGGAGGCTCCCTGCACGTTTATTGGAAGCTGAACTCGTCTCTTCCTGTGGCGTTCCAGGGTTCGAAGGAACAGCGAGAAACTCGGGAACACGGAGCGGCAGAGGAAACGTCTGGATAAGAAGGCCGCGTCCTCGACCAACCTCCTCGCGCGCTCCCCGAGCCTGGAGAAGTGAGCCGCACCGCCATCACTCACTGTCACTGCACATTCACACCCATCACTTTTTCCTACGGCTGCCGCAGCTGCACGTGGCGTCACAGAGACAATACAGATGATAAAGACCTCGATGAACGAAGGTCACATGAGGGTGCTTGTGTGAAATGATTGTTTTCTGTCTCCACAGCCGAGCCAAGGAGCTGATCGCCAATGCAGGTGACATCTTCAAACCTTTTCACTGTACTTGATTTGCTTAGCGTGAGCTCAGCTACACCTGGAAACAACATTTTAAACCTTGTCATTATCCATCCACATTTAAATGATCGCATACTTAACACATCCCACACAGTGACAACAGAAGATGAAGACCATCACCCGTATCGACGTAACATATGTTGCATGATTGTTTTACCAGATGCGCTCTCTACTACTGATGATGACAATATAGGAATCTTCTCTAACTCCCAGAATGATTGTATCTAACAAACTTTGCAGAACGCTGAAGTTCTGGGTGTCTGTGTGTGAAAGCTATGTGAGCAGATGACACCACTCCCACATGTGGCTTGACCCAATGACCACTTACTCACTACCAAGCCGCTCCCTCGGCAGCTCAGTCGAACTGAGATTTGGTGAATGTGCCGCTCACTCGGTTGCAGACACAATAAAGCCTTCTTTTACTGACTGCCTACAAGGCCGGTGTCCTGGCGTAGCCTCCTCCCTGCTGATGACAGGCTGCTCTTTTGTGGTCGGTGGTCAACAAAAGCAGCCAGTCACAGACCTGTGAGGCGTCTGTAATTCAAATTACACGCTCACAGTTCTTTCGTTGGCGCTGCTCTGGGAAGGGAGCGCTGCTCGGCATTGTGGGCTCGTCAGTGTCTTGGCAGGTTTCTGCCTGGAACAGTCGCTCTGATCATTATCCTTATATTGATAAATTGCATTGTTAAATCTTACAAGGCATCTAGAACACAGACTTTCAGCTGATGAAGCCAGACAAACACTGTTTTTCCCCTTTAGACTTTTTAAAGGATGTTGAAGCAGGCATTGTAGGTGAACTTGAGCAGCAATGTGTAAAGTCTGCTGTAACAAAACCAAGGTTTGTGAGACAGGAAGGGTAAAAAGACACACCTGCACACACACAATCACTACCTAGATACCATCACAGTAATGTAAACAAAGAGCTGAATAACCAGATTTCTCTTTGTGTTGCATCTTGAAAAGGATTCTGTTGCTGTACCTGGAAAAATAATCCTGTGTTGGGGGACTATCCAGATGGAAATTATTTTAGCTGTGTTTTTACAATATTAATATGAACAACATTGATGCAAATATCTTTCTTGGCAGTTTGTCCTCGGATAGTTTCTTTAGTCAAATTACCGCTCATGTACTCGGCCATGTTTTAGCAAAACCACCACATCAACGCCTGTTTTCCCCAGTGACTGTGGGGTTAGTCAGGAGGGATTGAATAGAAAGATGCTTCGACGTATTTTTCTTTTTTTAACCCTAATAAAACCAGAAAGAACTTTAGGTTTGCCTGGAAAACAAAGCACTTTCAGGATGAATATCTCTGGAATGATGCTTCCGTCTCTTTAATCCTTGATAGAATCAAAGCGCAAATTGTAAACATTATCTCAGCAAAAGATGACTATGATAAAAATTAAGTAAGTAAGACAAACCATTAAACATTATCAGTTACATACTAAGTGGATTTGATAGGGTGGAAACATGACATGACATAATTCATAGGGTAATATTATAGCCTCTAAATCAATAAATGTATAGCTGTAGCTCTTTGTTAATTGTGTTCATATGAACTCATGGTGAACTAGTCTCATCATGGCCACTGCTTCTTGCTCAGCTCTTTGATTTGTTCAGTGAAAACATTATTATGTAGCTTTATTTCATGTTCAAAATGCTTTGTGACCCTAACATCTGCTCCTGCACCTCAGCTTTCACACAGACTACAGATCACTGACTAAGATTGGCATATAGAAAACATAATCCCTTCCAGAAATGTCAACTATAATTTGTATGAAACAGGGAAAAAGCTCAAGATTCTGACCTAATAACAAGCAGTGCCTTTATATTCTTGCTCTAGTGATGTTGACTAGTGAGAATACTGTATGAATGTATTTTCTTTTAGTTAGTGCTCAGGCTTTTAGGCAGCATGAAGACGTCGCAGGCACAGATGTGTAACATGTGTGAGTGGTGTAAAATTCAGTCTTAACTACTAAGTGTTGACAGGAAGCTTCGGGGAGCCCCACCACTCCCAGCAAACTGCTGATATGCCATAAACCTGTTTGAGTTTAGCTTGACGTCCAGCTGAAAACTACCAGGTCATTTAGAGAGAGAGATCTTTATGGCGTAAAACACCCGCTGAGCAGAAAGTATCGCTCAGCGGGCCAATCCTGCCTTGTTATTATAACTCGGCTGTAGCTTTTTTTATATGGGAATCTAAACACTGCTGAGCCCGTTGAAGCCGTGCACACTGCCGGGAATCACATCCACTGTGGTTGTGGCCTGACGAGATGATGGATGGACGTCTCCGTAGCCAAACATTCTGCTTTCGTTTATTGTGCCTCCTCATAAGTCATTTGTTTGAGTCATTTGACTTTGGCTTTGACTTCACAGATTTCTGGCAGTCAACAACATTTGTGAATTGACAAATGGGACCAGACGTATTGTTTCTCTGCTGTTCTGGTTCCTTTTAGGTTTCTCAGGGACATTTTGGCCTTTTGTTGTTATTTCAGTGGGACTGTGCTGATGTAGTTGTTGTACGGTTCGCTGTAAACTGTACATAGGACATAAGATGAGCAAAGTTGTATGGTCTTAAAGAAGCAAAGTTATATATAAAGTATGTTTATTTTTTGATTTTTTACTACAGCGTGTTAGTGGTCTTTAGTTGTTGTATCCCTGTAGAGAGCTGGGTGGCTGACTTTGACCGTGTTTAGCATTGGGCTAAATGCAACTGTACATGACCACCAAGACAGACTGTGATATGATCACCCTTTGCAGGAGATGAGGTGGGACACATTTAACCACATATCTTTGGTAATATTAACACTTAATGCATCCCCTACAAGGATGTTACTGGATATTTATGTCTTCGACCCTCCCCCTTTGCCCATCTCTGCCCCAGCCAATCCCTGGACCCTCAGCAAAGTGCTGTCGGCCTCCTGGCGTGGAGATGATAGGAAATATGAGCACCGAGACGTTATTAAAGCTGCGGATCCTATATTCATCCACACCTTCTCACCAAGCTCTCTGTCCGACTGGGCGTCATATGTTAGTAGCACTGACACAGCGGTAATGAAATCCAAACATGAGTGTGTCTGGACACCTTGCAGACGCATACGCTATTAAAAGACTAGTGTTTTTTCTAATGGCAGTCAACCTAAATGATAAGCTTAATATACAAAGTAATAAAATCTAGTTCTTCAGCCAAACCCAAAAGCTTGTTCATGTGTCATACCAACGTTGTGCTTTTGTTGTGACACAGGTTCCCCCGGGTCGAGAAGAGGAACTTACAGCCAAGGTAGGTCCTTGTTTTATGTTGGCTCAGCAGAGCAGAACGTACGTCTTCAGCAGCTTCCATTTACTGTTGCACAACTAACACACACAGCGTCTTCCTGTTTCCTGTTTTAGTTGGTATAATGTCACTGGGAGCGAATATTGGGCACACGGTGTTCACAGCTAAGGGCGAGAGTGTAGCTGCTGAAATGGTCATTTGGTCTGTGCATGTTAGATGTGTCCTCTAAAACAAGGTAAATCTATTTTGGTTTGGTGATCGTCCGACATTTCCTGGGATCAGCAACAGGTTAAACTTTGTTCAGGCCCAGAACAGACCAATGAGGTGCCTTTTGCTTACATTAAAACAATAAAAAAATAACTATCGTAAATATAATGTATAATAAATAATAAATTCAATAAAAAATAAAATAACAAATGAACACAATAAAATGAAAGGCTGTACTTTTAGATTTGTGTTTCTTTAACTTTCCCTTTTCTGTGTTTGTGATCCAGGACAGTCAATCAAAATGTTCATCCGAGGCCGACCAATAACCATGTACATCCCCTCCAACATCCACAACTATGACGACTTGAAAATGGAGCCCCCCTCAGAGAAACTGCACCTGGACTGGGTGTATCCTTCTGTTTTCAGCTGCATGCTCATATTTATGAGGAAAAGCTGTTTCGTTGTGTGTTATATGTTTCACGTGCCAACAGTGATGAACAGTGACCAGACTTTAATCTGAACAACTCCTTGACCCTGTCATCTCAGCTACGGGTATCGGGGACGGGATTGCCGGGCCAACCTGTACTTCCTTCCTACGGGCGAAGCAGTGTACTTCATTGCTTGTGTTGTGGTGCTGTACCACATCAACAACCGCACACAGCGCCACTATCGCAAACACACGGACTGCGTCCGCTGGTCAGTATAGATAATAGACTAGCCATGTACATCAGGTAAAATCAAACGTGGCAGCCAGTGGATTAAGATCAAAATCATACACAAATCTGGGAAACCTCTCACTGGACTGCTCACATTCTTTAAACCAGTTTAACCAAACCTTCAGTCCACTTCCAATCTCCTTTTTTTCTCCCAACAGGAGAAAACTGCTCACAGTGAAAAAAATACCAGTTTCCACCAAAGCAGGAGTATAGACAACACAAACTGTCTATTTACTCTTGGTTGTGTGCTGTTACATCGTTACTCCCCTCTGTTAATCCACATACAATACATAAACATTGAGCATCTGTGCATGAAGGCACAAAGTATGTAATATATATAAATAAAAGCTGACCCACAAGGTGTATTACTACTAACAGCAGTAGGGGAATAACCTACAGTAGAGTCAGCTGAAAATATATCAGACAGATAATTCAATTAGACAAGTCTGTAAATGAGAAGCATTTTAAATGCTAATGAAATAAAATGAGTCAAGTGAAGACTTAAGTATGAAACATTTTAAAATCCTACACGATCCGTCAACATGCTAGGAACCAGAAAGAAAAACAAAACCAGTAATTTTCCATGGCCTGTATCCACTGTACCTCATCCTCCTCGCCCTGGTCTGTCAGGTACAGTATTTACTGTGGGCTGATTTCTGGGAGGTGATCAACACACTGGCATGTTACTACATGCGACTGGACCACTTTAACCACAACACTGCTCACCATAAATCTCACCTTGAAGACTATGCGGCGTGTCGTTTGACAGTCGGAATGAAAAAAGCAGCAGCTTGTAGTCAAGCTTCATAGCCAGGGGACGTTCCTGCTGCTTCATGCGTGGCCACATCTGACTCCAGTGGAGGGCATTGGGTTTGAGTGGCATGTTTGCCAGCATGTCCCAGTTCTGACATATTCAAAGTCCAACAAACATGGCTTGTCATTATTTAATTAAAAGTGAGACATTTAGACTGCAAGTGCAATTACACTTGTTTAGTTTCACGTTTACCCAAACCCAATTTCTAAATCACCATGCAAGACTGAGGTGAACTAGCCTCAGTTCAGGGTTCTACTTTCTAGCACCGTTTGAATTGAATTATAATGGTAACAAATGTGATACAGATGTCATCTTGGTCTAAACTTCTTGTTTTGTTTTCCTTACACTTGTGGAACTGGGTTTAAACAGGTCTGCAGTCACGCTGCTCTGGTAAATTCATTTAAATGCCAGACTCTTTTTTTAAAGTGACTTAAATGTATTTTTCTGCAGTCTTACTGTCCATCCTGACAAAGTGCGAGTGGCATCTGGGCAGGCAGCCGGGGTGGATAAAGATGGCAAGGTGAGACCTCATATAGACTGTGCTTCACTAGAGAGAGGTACATCAGTGGTAAAGTCTCTAACATGCAATTTGTCGCCACACCTTTCTATATTTCTATGCCACTAACCACTCATTTGAAAATATAAAATATCATCTAGTTTCACTTGTGTGTGTGTTGCGTTAGCCTCTGCAGTCTTGTGTTCACATCTGGGACTCCACCACCCTGGTCACACTGCAGCAGATTGGCCTGGGTACGTTCCAGCGGGGAGTGGGATCAGTTGCGTTTTCCTTTGCTGTGAGTTGGTTTATCAGTGTTCTGCAGATTCTCAATTTTTTTTTTTTACTATTTTAAGTTCAGTTAATCTGACAGACTAGGTACTGTATTATTAGTAGAAAAAACTACTAATAAATTAATAATTATTTGAAAGGATACTGGTAACCCTGTTCTCCTGAATGTTGTTTTCAGGACTCGGGGGCTTTCCTGTGTGTGATTGATGACTCTAATGAACACATGTTGTCAGTGTGGGACTGCAACAAGGGGACCAAACATGCAGAGGTCAAGGTAACATGTCACATGGTGGTTTACTGTAAGTGAAATGTCCTCAGGTTTATTGCTGTCAGACAAGTCTTATCCATGGAGCCCAAACTTATAGGACTGAAGGATCTACTGTTATTAGACCCTGGTAATAAATAGCTTAGAACAGTTAGGGGTTCAGTGAGGATTTCAGCAGTGTCTCCAGTGTGTCTATGGACTTGTATCCCAAAAGCAACCTCACTTCCCCTCAATGTCAGCGTGGATCTCACGGCAACAGTGTAAATAGTTTTTGCGCAGTGGATTCGCCTGGTTGCGTGTACACGTGTTTCCTGTAATGCAGCAGCAGAGATGAATAATCTGTGTATCACTTAAAGTGAAGAATTTGATGGGCTTTTGCGACAAGCTGTGCTTTTGGTAGCATCCGGTCCAGCGAGGGGGAGCAGCAGTGAGCAGTGGTCAGAACTCACCCGCTCTGTATAAACACAGGAATTCATCCAACAGGAACAGCGTAATTACACGCCCTCCCCGTTCTACAGCGGTGGGGAAGTTCATATGCCACTTTACAGCCATGAATGGAGTCTTCTGTGTAGCCGCTGAACATAATGTATGCATGATCAGTGTAGACCTGTCCCTGGTAGCGTCTGATGCTTGTACATCTGGGCCTGCTGTCAAAGGCTGGTGAAATGATTTATTTAAAATTACATCAACTTCAACGCCAACTCGTTCTGAACTAGGCGCCAGCAGACCGTTTGCCGTGCGTGTTCATTCTATGAAATCTGCATGTTCCAATGTTTGGCCGGCAAAGTATTTGCATTAACATTGTGTGTTGTTTCATTGTTCATTGATGCAGAGTACTAACGAGGCCGTGTTTGCTGTGGAGTTCAACCCCAGCGACAGCACCAATATCATCACCTGCGGTAAATCCCATGTTTACTTCTGGACCCTCAGCGCAGGGCAGTTCACCAAGAAACAAGGCATCTTTGGGGTAAGATTCAATTGAATTTATCCAGACTCTCGTTTTCAGTTGGTCCGATCTTCGGCCCGTGAAAGCAGCTCAGTTCTCTTATTGAAATTGTGTAAGTGAATACAACAAAGGGAATTACTGCCACTTCCTCAGTTTGAAGTTGAAAAAGGAAGTCAAGGGGCCATTCATGGAGAGAAGTGGAAACTGACATTTGACATGTGGTTGTCTGTATGTAAACTAGCGCTGGTCTGGACAATGATTATCCTGTAGCCTGGTGATTGTTGATAAGGTGGCGGATCCTGATGATAAGGACATAGACTAAAGGCTCGGTCTTCACGAGCAAACCTGTTTTACTGATAGACACTTTGCATTCTTTGTGATGACAAGATGAAAATGAACAAATCTAAACTGTAATTGTAAGGGAAGATGATGTAGCTCTTTTATTTTAATCGTTCACTTGCTGTACATGTACACATACAATTGAGTTGTATAGTGAACACCGGAAAAGGCCTGACAGTATAAAATGTCTATGGTATCAATATATACATATATATATATATTTCTCTGTTCCAGAAATACAAGAAACCAAAGTTCATCCAGTGCTTTGTGTTTAGTCTGACTGGAGATGTTCTTACCGGAGACTCTGAAGGAAATATTCTGACCTGGGGAAAATCAGCTGCTGATATAAAAACCCTGGGTAAAGGAGCCAAAGGTCAGTGTATAGAATATATACATACATATACATCTCAGTTCATAAGGCGGTTAAACATAGCAAAGGTCATCAGCCATTTTACAGGGTAATATTTGATATCTTACTATATATGATAATGATATGTAGTCCCACTAAAACAGCCCTATGCAAAAAACCTAAAATAAGAAACCTCCTGTAGAATCAGGCCCCGGGTGGGCGGCCATCTGCCTGAAGCGGTTAGGGTGAAGGTATCCATTTTAGATTTATGTAGTTTGAGAGGACGGGAGGCAGACACTCCCCCTTTGGGTTGGGATGTTTAGGGTGTCACAGAAAGTGTACACCACAAAAAGACACTGAGAGACACCTGAAGATCTGAAAATCTATGATGGGGCCAAGACAAGTGTATACTCATTAACTATGTTCAGTACATTTTAAACATTTATTCACATCTTGACAGGTTGCATCATTAAACTTGAAATCTACTTTTTTTTTCCTTAGAAACCTTCCAGATTATGCGTCAGACCAGAGCCCACGAAGGCAGCGTGTTCACCCTGTGCACCCTGCCGGGTGGCGCTCTGCTCAGCGGGGGAGGGAAGGACCGCAAGATCATCCGCTGGAGCGCCGACCTGGCACCTGAGAGAGAGTGTGAGGTGAACCACAGCTGTGTGTGCGTGTGTTTTTTGTGTGTGTCTGTGTCTGTGTGTTTATTTGTGTTGGTGGAGAGATCTGTGAAGTTCCAGCAGCAGGCCCAGGCTTCGTGACTGATACAATTATTCCTCCAGATTCCAGAAAACTTTGGGGCGGTTCGCACCATTGCCGATGTGGACGGGGAGGAAATCTTGGTGGGTACGACGCGCAACGCCATCCTCAGAGGCACCTTTTCAGACGGATTTGTGGCAATAGTGCAGGTATTCTCATAATTACGAGATGAAATGTTTTTTTATTGAAGCTGCCAAATGCTTTTATAGTTTGTATCTTGTGAAACTATAGTGCAGAAACAGTGTCAATATGGCAATAAAACTCTTACAGTAAGAAAGGACTGTGTCGAGTCCAGTGTGAGAACCCTCTCATTAAAGTGTAGGAAAACAATATTCCTTAAGAGCCAAACTGTCTGGCTACTGTTTAGACGCCTCCGACTGCAGACATCAGCTGGCACCACGGGGCAGCATAGTCACGTCTCAGCCGACCACAGAAATGTGTGGCCTTGGACTGTTATCTGTCACAAAGTGAAATCACTTCCAGACAGGCAACAACAAGCTTGACGCTTCACTTTCAATACACAAATATTTAGAGACGTTTGAATCATTGTGTCGTTTGGTGGAAACTTGAAACTAAACCAGAACTGAAGTATGTGTGTGTCTCAGGGTCACGTAGATGAGATGTGGGGTCTGGCTACACACCCCTCTCAGAGCATCTTCATCACCTGTGGTCACGACAGGCAGGTGTGTTTGTGGAACACAGAGGAGCACAAGTTGGACTGGTGCATCACCCTGGAGGTAGGTCTCACAGGCTTTATTTAGGCAAAGCCACCGTTATTAGTCACTCTTTTCTACCTCAGAGATGCTCACTACCTAATGCTGTCCTTATCTTCAAGCATCTCTCTTCCCTTATTTTTTACCTACTTCCTTCATAGTAATAGTAAAAAACGATTGTAAGCTTGAAGACATGTGTGATGATGCAAAGACTTGACATATCACTAGTGTAACCTTTCTGAAACTGAGACTGAAACCATTCAGGGGTGTAGGGGCAGTTCAGCATCTAGGTCTTCACTGATCAGAGAGCTCGTAGTAAAAACTGAACAAAACTCAGATTCAACAAACCGTGAACAACCCTGCTACAATCAGCTCACGGGTATGTTCACTTCAGAGCTCTTTTCACTGTTGTTGTCATGACGCTGTGTGTTTCTGACAGGAGTATGGATTGTGCGCTGGTTTCTGCCCTAATGGATCAGTGGTTTCAGTTGGTCTCAGCACAGGAAGGTAATGTAGCACAACGCATTCCATGACACGAGAATGAAAGAACACAATGAAAGAAGAGACACATTCACAATACGGCTTTCTGCAAACAGTTTAGTGTGTGAAAAGGACTATGTGCACCATTTATACACAGCGATAACACACTCATTCATTATAAAGGAAGCCTTTCAGAGTGACCATGATAAAAGCACTGCTTTTATCGTGGTCACGCTGTTGTGCATAAAGTTGTGCAAGAAATGTCTAAAGCATAGTGTCTTCCTCCACCCTGCTGTGACTAACAGGTGGCTGGTTGTTGACCTGCTGACCAGAGAGGTGGTGTCTGAGTCCACTGATGGGAATGAGCAGCTGTCTGTCATGAGATACTCACCAGGTCGGGTCATTATCTCAGCGCTCTCGCTAATAAAACTGTAGGCTGTATTAGGAACTGTGCTTTGCTGTGGATGAGCTTCTTCACAAGAATGCGTTTGGATGTTGTAGCAGGAGCAGGCGTTAAATGAACCAGTGGAGACGATTCGCTGTGTAGGAGTCTGTCATTTTGTGTCTTTGTGTGTCAGTTCCTGTTTAAGTGGTTTCCTCAGACATCCTGTAGACTCCGCTGTGCAGGCACAGCGCACAGAGCAACCCATCAAGTCAAGTTCCAGAGCTGGACAGACTGCGCCAGAAATCCCCTTTAACTGTATGAATGCGCTCCTGTGTTTTCAGACGGCAGCTTTTTAGCAGTCGGCTCTCATGACAACTTTATCTACATCTACAGTGTGACAGAGAGCGGCCGGCGCTACGCCCGCTTCGGGAAATGTAACGTGAGTAACCGCTGGCGTCATTTTCAAAGGATCGACGGGTCCATAAGCTTTACACAGATTAATGTGCCACTGAAAATATGTCACAGCAAATTTACAATTTCCTCTTTGGATTAAATACGCTTTGCTAAATGCGGTAACAGAACTTTTTGATTGAATCAAAATGCGCTATTTATTTAAATATATCAGACCACCCTCTTTAAACTGAACCCAGCTGCTTCTTTCTGAAAGTCTAGGACTCTGGTTCATGACCCACGGTTGGCGCAGCTTCTTTCCACAGGGTGATACTTACACACTTTCTTGGTGACACCCCCGTTCACAGATGATTCTCCAAGTGTTTTATAATGTTACGGGATGTGCTGTAATTTAACTGTAGAAACCACAGTGAAACACCAGCCTTACGTTTGAACAGTGGTTTCAGTGTAGATCACGACGTGACACCGAATCTGTCTGTGTAATCAGGGTCACTCCAGCTTCATTACTCACCTGGACTGGTCCAAAGATGGGAAGTACATCATGTCCAATTCTGGCGACTATGAGATCCTCTACTGTGAGTGAACACAGCTGCTTCACCTTTCACTGTGCTTCCTGAAGCTTATTCCAACTTGACTCTAAACATGTTTCTACAGGGGACATTGCAGGGGGATGTAAACTGCTGAGGAATCGCTTTGAGAGCAAAGACAGAGAGTGGGCCTCTTATACGTGTGTGCTGGGCTTCCACGTCATGGGTGAGAAATGGGATTTTGAAATATGTATGTATTTAAGATGTCATAAAATACTTATTGTGAGCGTGCTGCTCCAGGTGTGTGGCTCGAGGGCTCTGACGGCACAGACATCAACGCCCTGTGTCGCTCCCACAGTGAGAGAATGGTGGCTGTGGCTGATGACTTCTGTAAAGTCCACCTCTTCCAGTACCCGTGCCCGAAACCAAAGGTAGCGTTACCATTTATTATGCTTATTTTTAAATGCCACGACGTGCTCTCTGTGGTGGATTCAGGACACTCGTTCTCCCCCAGGCGCCGAGCCACAAGTATGACGGCCACGGCAGCCACGTCACCAACGTCTGCTTCACGCACAGCGATTCCCACCTGCTGTCAATGGGCGGGAAGGACACCTGCATCCTTCAGTGGAGGGTGATGGGAGGCAGCCCAGGTGACGGCAGGGACAGGCTGGCCTCGGTCTCGTCCACCTCCACCAGCTCTCCGGAACCAGCTGCCACCTAGAAGGGACTCACGAGGACTCGGTTGACACAAAGCAAAGTGTTTACGTGTAAACAGAGTGAGGGGTGTGTCAGTCAGTGGACAGGAGCCACAGCTATGGGCCAGGTTAGTCGTCTATGGTGCCACTGCTGCGGCGGTTCCATAGAGAACACCAACGGGAATCATTTCCACACCTCCACAAGCCTGTAACTCCTTGTGAAACTGAACATTATGATGCTTTTCCTACCCCAGCGTATTTCTCTTTTATTGAATATGTGGTGAGGAACATACAGAACTGGACTGGACCCTGAACATTCCTCATTCCTGAACGTTAAGTTCACCTTGCTTAATAAAAAGTTACCAAAGTGCTGCCTTGTGGCCGATATGCCTCTAAAGATGTTTGCATCCTGTTTTAATTATTTTACCCAGTGCTCAGTTGACATCTCAGTTAATACTGAAGCTGATTTTATGCTTGCATTAGACAGACTGTGACTCTTCTGACTAATCCATAATACACTTGAAAGCTGATTACTTCAGAACAGTTTTATTTGTATTTAAGAGGCCACGTGGGAATACTGTGACATATCTGACAAGCTCACAATAAAGAACCGAAGACTGGAAAGTGCGATGTGTTTTGTGTGCCGCTAGTGGGCAGTGCTGCTCCAAGAACTGTGAGCTGCACTGCGCATGCAGGAATCGAGTGTTGTGGACGTCCCAGGTCAGGAAACCTACCGTTCAACCTAGTCATTCCAGTAGCAACGTGCTCATCCAGTTCAGTTCCGAAAGCTCACGCAAACTCTGTAGGCAAGTGTGTTTACGTAGAGGACGAGAGCAGGTAAGCGAGCCAATGATAAACACATTTAATAATTAAAATTCTTCAGATAATCTGTGAAACATGCAGTAATACACAGACAATAACGCAAGTCATTTGGACTTTTTAAAAAGACAAAACCTTAAAAATTATTACATTGTATGTGAAACAATAAGCTATTTCAAGTCACAATATTATTACTAATAAGTAAAAAATGAATATATCAAAAAAATTAAGTGATACGACATAATAATAATAATTCTGTTATTATTTAGTGTTTACGTGATTGTTTTATCTTATCTTCATACTGACCAGCTTTTAGTATTCCCAATAAATGGAGATTTATTTATCATATGGCATGAGGAAATTATGAAGTAACATATGTCCAAGACACCTCGACCTGTGGCCTGAGGACCTGAAATGCAGCCACCGAGCCTATGGTTTATTGATCATAACTGTACAGCTCGTCACTTTTAGTATAATCCAGAATTGCCCTTGGATATTTTATTTAGAATGAGCAATCATTCCTTTGAATGTAAGTGTTTAATTAGGTGATTGCCACATCTTTCAGTTACTGGATCACCTTCATTCATCTGTTTGCATGTGGGTAATATGTGGCTGCTAATTAAAGAGTTTTATTATATTTAAAAGTTGTGACTGCTTTTAATACTAGATTGACGGTATTAAAAAAACAAGACCGGTGACTACGTTAATTGTGAGATTACGGAGATTGCCGACAACCTCCGAAGATGACGCCTTGGTTCCAGACGAAGGGGGGCCTGTGAGTGAGTGTGTGCGTGCGTGTGTGTGCGCTAAACTAAGCGGAGGTGAAGAAGAGGAGGATGAAGCTGGGAGCGGAGGATGGGAGGAAGAGTGGAGTAAGAGACAGGCTAGCTGTTTGTGAATGAGTGAGGAAGACGAGAGGAAGGTCGTCGGAGGGACTGAAAACAAAGACTCGGTTTCTTTCTGGGAATTAACCTCCGGAACGTTACTAGCGGAAACTTTCAACTTTTTACCCGCCACAGCTCGGTTGTTGTGCCCGGCCGGCTTTGTTTCACGGCGGGGGTGTATGATAAATGAAGGATTAAAATAGACCACCATCGACCTTTTTACCTACGCGGGGAATGTCCTAAGAGCGAATTTCCAAAAGGTTACGAGAGAATGGCGGCTAACATGTACCGAGTGGGAGGTAAGGAATGTTTTACAGTTTTAAGACACCCCCCCCACAACGTGATTGTTCGTTTCGACAGCAAGGTGGCTGGCTAGCCGCTAGCTGTCTGGTCGGTCGGCTAGCCGCTAACTACTGCTAGCCCCTTCCTAGCGTCCGTACGTGCCTCCAGTGTTGCATGAAACAACGTCAAATTTACTGAAACATCCCGCAATTCAATGTGACTGTTGCTGCTGGGTAAATGTAAATGACTCCAGCTCCCTGGCTTCATTTCAACCTGGCTGTTAAAAGCCACCACATCCCCTGTATTTGCTATACAATATAGCCCCGGAGCTTCATGTGCTTCTTAAAAACACGAACTTTTAAAACATATCGCTGTGTTATGAGTCCAGCTGCCAGTAAAGCTCCTAAAATATTCCACCGCGTGTGTCTATTCAACCCTGCGAACATATCGGAAGCTTGAGGCTGAATCACAAATAAATACACAGTGGAGTTTTAAAATCGGGTTTGTAGTTGCAAGTAAGCGGGGCGACCGTAAATTGTCTTATTTTCTGACGTGTAACATCGATCTGCGCGTATGGTAACATCCTGGAAGTGAACACAATGCTACTTAGCATTAGCTGTTAGGCGTGAATGGGTCAGGAATCAACTATTTCTGGCGAGGTCCGCGGTGCCGAGCTGCAGCTGGCCGGCTAGCCGTGTCGGCGGGACGGGTTAATTGTCTCCGCCGCCGCCGCCATATCACTTTATGCGCCGCGGTTAGCCGTCGTCGCTAGCGTTAACTTCGACTGCTAAGTTTGCTAGCTTAGCGGTAAGCGGCGCGATAGCTTCCGGTAATATTAGCTAGCAGTTAACTCTGGCACATCAAGAATGATCGCTTTAAAATGTTCATTAATGAGTTAATACGAAACGCTGACGCGTTACGACGTAACTAGTCTTTATTTACCGAAAAGTTATGCGTGCGCTAATTTCTGTGTAATTCACACGTTGCATCTCGTACAGTAGTATAGTTACTATACAGTTACTGGTACTTAGCTCCTGAATGGGCGCTGGGCATCTGAGCGAAATGAAAGGACGTGCTCAGAATTATCTGCGTTATAACCTAATAGGTCTTCTTAGTAAGGACCTGACCCCACTTTGTAAGCTAAGACCGGGTTTCATCGCTATTATTTTGGAGAGGCACGAAAAGCCAGCTGCTGCCAGCTTGACTGTCTCCAGTGCATTTCAGTGACTTCATGCCCTGCGATTTGTAAAAGTTGCCTATTTGCTCTGTCTTTTCGTCTTAGGCGTTCATGGATGTTGGGACAAGCAAACCCTCTGCATCTGTTGTTGTAGCAGGGACTGTATTAGAGACGCTGTGACAGGCTGGTCGCTGTGTAAGGTCACGTTAGAATCTCTGGGCTATTTGGGTCATAGTGATTAAACGCTGCCCTGCAAAACATGCAGCATAACTCGTGCTTAATGTCTTAAGGCATTTTTGACGAATTGTATTAGCAATGGAACATGAAGTCGTTTTTTTTTTCAAGGTGCATTTTTGTGCATTGTGGCAAGTTTTTATTTAATTTGAAATTAAAATTTATCAATGAACATTCTGCTGCCCCTTTAGTAGCATTCACTTTGTACGTATGTACCTTTTCAATTTTGTAATTGACAATTACTTATTGTAATAATTAATGAATTCATGAATCTTTAATGTTCTAATGAATTGATAAATTGTGCAATTGCAATTTACTTTGGGACTAGATTTAAAATATCTAGATGACTAAACGAAAACTTTTGCATGCTTGGTCAGGTTCAAGGTTTTATTGAATCAGGATATAATGCAGTTAATGTCCTCCAGCTAATCATATAACTGACAGCATCACACACCAATACATTTTGGCGATGTAGTTTGGGGACTTCGTCTCCGGCAACAGGTCAGTGAACTGTGACCCCAGTTTGGTACTCCAACTTGCTGACTGTCTATTGCATAGATGATCCAACCTTTGCTGAAAATATGACAACACCACTTTTCCTTGATGTCATGGGTGGGAAGAAAATATATTTTTTTGCCTTCAGCATCATAGGGAAGCCATAGGATTCTTCAACAATCCCAGAGAGCATCCCTTGCAGAAACCAAACATATTGTTTCCCCAAGTGAGTGCACATCTAGCATGGGTAATGTCCAGTTGTGTGCCGCTTGTGTGAAAAAGGGACAATACACAAAGTCCGAGCCAGATTGTGTGGACTTATTCTAGAGTTAGTATATGAAAATGTTGTTTCCCTGTCTTTGTGTGGGTGACCCATAACGCAATAAGGAGTTTGAATACTGAATAAATAAATGAATAAAATATAGACCCACAGTGAATGTTAAGTGTTTATCTGAATAGGTTCATATTTCCACGGTGATGAATTTTGTGTTCAAAAAGGATTTTTTTGTTGGAGCCAGCAGTTGTATATAAGCAAGTGCCTGTATTACCAGGCGTCAGGAAGCAACCTGCATGTAAGATCATTAACTTCTCAAGAGATTAGACAAAGGGCTTCCTCCTCTTCATTCACCATCAAGCACCCGGCCCTCTGTCCCACTCCAGCTGCATACGTCCACAACAAACACTCACAGCTGCCTCATCAGCTCCCAAGCACACACTTTCTCTCTTTATCCTTTTTTCCCCATATCTACGAATACTTAGAGTCCTGATGAAACATATGGCAGGATAAAATCTGAATTGTGTGCACAAACTACTAACAGAGTATTTAATGTGCAATTTTAGTGTATTGCCTTTTGTTTGTGATATCAGACACTGCTTTCTGATGAATTGAATAAAGCCCGCAAACCTGTGACTTGATGCTCTCTGATGCTGGCTCTAGCTGAGATGTAAAGTCAGCAAAAGCCTAGTGTTCAGATGTGTTTCACAGTGATGAATACAGTTCACCTCTAAACTCCTCAATGGGGGGTTTGTGGCTTCATGTGGGCTTCCGGAGAGGGGCAGACTGAGCCAAAAACACAAGCCAATAAATCAAGTGCACAAATTTAGTAATACCCCTCTGATTTTTTTTCTCTTCGTGGCACCCTCCGTTTACTGTAGATACTTGTATAAAGCCAGCTGATCCCTTTTTACAGGTGATGGGATTTTTCTGGGCATGTCAAATCTGAGGCTAAGCTGTGATATCTCTGATGTCCAGTGTGTGTGTTATTTTCTGGATCACTGATCTGTCAGCATCCTCTCAGATTGATTCTCTCATCTGGTGTCAGCTGTGGTGGAACAGGATCATTGTTTAATTTGTCCCACACGGCAACAAGCTGAAAACTCCATCTTTCCTCCACCATGTTTTTGGAACTCAAATAAGTCATGTCAAGCACATGAAAGTGCAAATCCCCTTTTGGTGCTTTAGCCCATATTATGTAATGTGCTGATGTAGTGTTGCCTCACTGAATGAGGAGGTGCCACTTCTGCAACCAGGCTTCCCATCAATGCACCAGCAATCTCTTCTCAATCTGAATCCTTCGTTTTCCACCTCAGCTTGTGTGGTGATTCTTCAGAAACCCGCTGATATCCTCCCGAGGCTCTGTCCCCGCTTGTGGGAGGACCAGATGGAGCTTGACATGTAGCCACGTTGCTGTGCAAAACTGCATCATAAGCTACAAGGAAGCACCATGTCTGGTGGTGCTGTGACAGAGAGCTTTGATCAACATGAAGTGTACTGTCTGATAATCTCTCAGTTCAAGCTGCCAGCTCATGGCTTTGTGAGCTCACACTCTCAGTAACTCAGTAAGCACACACCACACAATGTACAACAACCTCTCATACATTTGCTTTGGGTTTATTACCTGGGCGATGGTTCACATCATATATGATTTTTACTGGCGTCAGTAAAGGTGGATTAAAACTGCAGCCTGTCAGACGAGCGTCTGACAGATGTTCTGCTTTTCTTCTGACCTCTTTAGCTCTACATGTGACCTGCAGTCACAGTGATCAACACATGATTGCTTTGTTCACACCAGCAACATCAACTGAAACAGGAAACTAAATTTATGGTCTACATTTTGTCAAAGAACTTTGACCAAGACTATATGGGAGCAATCTTTTTTTAATGCTTATGGGAGACCACAATGATACTGGTCCCGAAAGACTTGCTACTAGAAGACTGGATTGACAGACGGATAATGAGGAATCTTGTATTTCGGTCTTGACTTTGAGTATGGAGAATAGTGATTTGGATTTTTGGGATAAGGATTCTGAAACTTTAATCGCAAAATTTTCTAAATGCCATGAGGGTTGTCTCCCGTTGGTTTAACTCATGAGAGTTTTTCAAACTGTGTATTATTCACCTTCACCTAAAGCTGGCCATGTTCATATTTATTCTTTTACTTTTGTTTTCATTGTTCACCCGAGATCTGAGTAAGACCTAACATATGTAGACTGATAACTTGTTGGATGGTTAAGATTTCCTGCAGTTATTCATGGATATGATCCTTTATTGTTTTGGTGACAAAAGCCCCGTAGTCTTAGAGGCCGCTCCTTCCACCTCACCTGATCACATTTTAATTTGGATTTTACACACTGTAGCTAGTTTTCATTAAAATAGTATTCTTGTAGTACCAATAATCCCATAGAGGTTTTTTTGTTCTTTGAGTTTTGATATCATGACCTGTGAATGTATTTGAATACTGTGTAGATGAAAATGATGGGGGGGAAAAAGACAATACCCAAGTCACAGGAGGGAGCAAAGCTCATGCGTGCAGTGAGACTGGACAGACTGGAGCACTGCCGCAGCTACGTGCTCTGGGTGCCACCATTTAATGTGTGTAATTCTACCCCTAACGTTTAACTGTAGCTTCCACATCAAATCACAAGACACATGATTCCTCTGCCCGGTTTAGATGGGAAGCTTTCCTTCAGCAGCTCACACTACATCAGCCTGCTAGCGGAGCGGGAAGCGCTTGGTTCTTTTTAACAGCCCCACAGTGTTGTAGGGACAAGGCTTCAAATTAGGGCTGTGTGTCAGGCTGAATGGTCCCCATCCTCTCCGTCGGTTTAGCCAGGATCTGCTCACTTACTGCCATTAGAGGCGCAGGCTCTGTGCAGAGCTGGTGAGGTTCTCATTCATGTATTTGCTGCATTTCATGTGGTGATGCACAAATGTGAGTGAACGCAGTCTCAACTTTATTCTCTGTTCTTCCTCCTAGACTATGTGTACTTTGAGAACTCCTCCAGCAATCCTTACTTGATCCGCAGAATAGAGGAACTCAACAAGGTTGGTTGTCTTCTCCTTTTCTTTCCGCCGCATAATTTTTAACGACACTCAGGAGTGTTCATTATTTTACTGTTTAGCCGTGCACCACAGAACGTTCTCACTGGCAGGTGGATCACCTCAAACGTGCCTCTGATCAGCATACTGACATTATTTCCCGCTTGTATGGACGCTGGTGGCAAACCACCACTGTAATGACGGGACACTGGTAAATGAGGCACTTATGTAACAGCAGCAGCATATGACACAAGCTTGTTACCCAGGCAAAGGATTAAGCTCATTTATATAACACTCTTACACTGATGGGCCCTGTGCTGAGCACCAGGAGGACTGCATCGTCCTGAGTGCGGATGGCTGCTCGGCATAATGAATGGATAGTGAGCGAGAGATAAAGAAGCTACCTCTTCAGGCCCAGACTGTAATGTGGAGGGAAGCTGTGTGTGGGCATGCGCTGCTGCTTTCTGGATCATTGTCCACAGAGAATTATACTACCTACTATCTAACTTTAAGTGCTGTTATTAGGGGCATGCCTCATCATGATTAATCTGTGTGATTTAAAAAAATGTATCACAATGGTGTGGATAATCTGGCATCTATATCATGTAACTGTCCATAGCTAACGAAACGATAATCAACTATCTGTGTTGTGGTCTCTGCTCTTATTTTGTAGAAAGCCACAAAATCAGACTGCATTGTTGTTTTGTACTGTTGCTAACTGGTAAGGGTCCAAAAAGTTGACTGTACCTGAGCACTGGTTGTGGGATTATCTGAGCATTCTGACCTGTTTGACAATATGTAGTGTTAAATGGCCAACGATGCAGAAAGCTGCTCACTGAATGTATTGGAAAATGAGTGCTGCAAAATGTCTTATTAGGGAACCTCAGTAAGATGAGGTAATGTGTGCTAGCGGTGGTTCTGGGTCCAGTAATCCCCATAGAACTAATTACTGAATGGTTTGATTAATATAAATGCTGTTATTTTCACAATCCAGTTACACGCCTATAGGAAACTTTGCTCTAATGTGCTAGTGGCATCATCATTAAGCCAAATCAAGTCATGTGTTTTGGAAGAATGGTCACTATGTTCTGCCAGAGCGGCTTCAGTGCACCATGGCATTGATTCTGCCAGTCTGTGAAACACCATTTTTCCAAAACGGAGTCTATCATTTGGTGTTGCGAAAATGTCTGATGATGTCTGGGACTTATAGAATGTCCAGAATGTATTTATTTCGTATCCACCGCACACAGTGTTATGTGTGTTCTTAGTTATAATGAACTTGTTGGTGTGAAAGCAACCAGATAGAAATGGACTAATTTTTCTTTTCCAGGAAATGTCCATTTCAGTTACACTTAGCATTAACTTGTTCCTTATAATGAAAGGACAGAGACTGTAAACACATTGATGTGTGATTATTGAATAGCTAAATGCATGAAAGACGTTTTAGCAGCAGGCAACAAAAGCCCTGAGTTTAATAAACAAACATCAGTCCAGTTGGTGTGGGGGACTCACCCAGCGAGCAGCACCCTAAACCATGTAAATGTTCTGCAGATTAAGGGACAGAAATGAGCGGTAGGCACAGTGCAGTGCTCAGACTTGTGGCAAGGGAAATTATAAATGTCGCTACGCCAGCATTTCATTATAGCGCTAACATGCAACCTCTGACGTTTCACTCCCAGACAGCCAATGGGAATGTGGAGGCGAAGGTGGTGTGTCTGTTCAGGAGGCGAGACATCTCAGGCAACCTCAACACTCTGGCTGACAGCAATGCAAGTAAGTAGCAACCAGAGAGTCAAACGCACACTTGGCCCTATGATGAAGGTTCTCAACGACACTTCAAGCCTCAAAGCTCCTCTTTAGCCATTATGTTGAAAGCTGGAGGAAGACCATCACTTTTGTCTTGTGCTCCGAGCTGAAAGGAACTTTGAAAAGGGGCTTGTGTATAGAGGTGTAGCTGTGTGCACTGGGTCGCAGCTCGTGTTTGAGTATGCCTTGGGTACTCACTCTTACCGTTCCAATTAAATAGATGCCTTGATTGTATTTCTTCCTCCTAACTTAACGACTAGTATTTTATTCAGGGACACTTTTAGTATGTGATCCCTGCCCCACCCCCCTCTGCCCCACCCCATTCATCCTATCTGCCCAGTCTTTGTCTTGTGTGTGTGTGTGTGTGTGTGTGTGTGTGTGTGTGTGTGTGTGTGTGTGTGTGTGTGTGTGTGTGTGTGTGTGTGTGTGTGTGTGTGTGTGTGTGTGTGTGTGTGTGTGTGTGTGTGTGTGTGTGTGTGTGTGTGTGTGTGTGTGTGTGTGTGTGCGTGTGTGTGTGTGCGTGTGTGTGCGTGTGTGTGTGTGTGTGCGTGTGTGTGTGTGTGTGTGTGAGATCGCGAAGCCAAGGAGGTGGTGCTAATCGCACAGCGACTGCTGAAGCCTGATCACATTCACTCATTACCCCCACCCCAACACCACCGCCATCCCCAGCTAACCCTCCCTTCTCCTGGGCCTCGAGACAAAGACATCTACACAGTGTCTCACAATCCGTACACCTCAAAATGGATGTGTAAACGTTCCCCTTTTCACTGTATCTGGCTCCACACACAGATGTCTATTATGTGTTTGTCCATGTTCTCCAATTGTGTGACGTTACAATTCATGGTCAAGTTGATTAAATTTTATTGTGCCCTGTCACTGAAACAATTTTGCTTCTTTCACTTCTTTTATTCCTCATGGTTAGATTTTGCATTTGTCTGTTGCAGCAGCAGTTGTAGCTTCTGGTGAAGTGTGCTAGTTGAGGCCTAATGGCGACTGGCTAAGGAGAAATGATAAAAGATGGATTTTTTTTTAAACTGCTTTAAAACCTCACTTAAGCTCTAAACACTTTCTAGGGAGTAGAGTTTTCCATAGCTGGTGAGGAATGGGTCAGACTAATTAAAGCTTTTTTATATTGTGTCAAAATTGTAATGGAGTTTTTGAGAACAATTTTTAACTTTCACATGTTACATAATGATTGAATAATTCAGGCTCCCGTCTTTGCTTCTTTTGGAAATGTGTTGCATCTGATGGTAAATCAGGATGCATACAATGCACAGGTAGCATATCAAATTATATGTAGCCCTATGCTACTAAGAATTATTCACTCACATTTTGATTAACACAATGTGTTTGTTTTGTCATCGTATAGATGTAGCATCATTGGCTTTTATTGTACATGTGACTTCAAATGAAAAGACATTTTTTTTAAAGACAAAAATGCTCAACATTCACACATGCAGCAACAACAGGTGCACTCTTGTTTTAAGAAAATAGCCTCTGACTTCAGTGCATTATGGCTGAAAAAACTGGAGCACAATATACATCATGGTATGATATAATAAACGCCATAAACACACCCACTCGCTGCAGCAAAGACTCCACATATTAACTTATTCACATTTTATGGCCTGACCTGGAATCAGGTGGTCCAGCATGACACGTTTAGTGAAGGAAATCTCTTGCGTTGGACCTTCACTAATGGGGTTTTCCCGGATGGCTCTTGACAGTTTCTTGGTAACAGTATGCTTGGTTTTAATGGGAGCTGTGTGTTATGAAACACCCATCAGGGCTGGTTGTATCATCCAGTGATGAAGTTGGTATGGATGCCTCCTTTCTGCTGCTGCTCTATTGCGCCAATCCTCACTTTGTCTGCTTCACTATTTTCCTCTGATTTTCCCTCCTCTCGTCCTACACACACACACACACACACACACACACACACACACACACACACACACACACACACACACCATTACACTGTGTGAGAACAAAAGGCCCTTGATGTGTCCCTAAAGGCCACAATGGGTTAATTTTGGCTTGCGTTTTCTCTTTGTCAGAGTGAAGAAAGTGTGTCTCTCTTTGTGTTTGGATGTTGGAGTGTTACTGTATTCAGTTTGCGCTTCAAGTGCCGGTCTCTCTTAATGTTTATATGTGGTTTCTTTTTGTGTGTGTGTGTGTGTGTGTGTGTGTGTGTGTGTGTGTGTGTGTGTGTGTGTGTGTGTGTGTGTGTGTGTGTGTGGAGGGAGTTGGGGATACATGTTGGGGGGGGATGGGCGCCTCAGGTTGGGTACACAGGGTTTCCTACTTTGTCTGGCAGGGACTAGCCGGACAGGGGGAGGAGGAGTGGGGGGTTGAGAGGTTAACAGAAAAAGGGGTGTGGCTTAAGGTACTGTCCCTCTAACTCACTATCTGCCAGCACCTCTCTCTCTTTCCCGTGCCCTCACTGACAGGGTTTCCTGTGGCTGAGTGCAGGGGCGGAGTCCACGTTGAACGAGCAGCATAGTCCCTCCCCTCTAGCTTGCAACAAATTACTCAACTGACTGAAATTAGGAATGCGCAATCTAGTGGCCAAACACAGAGCTGGCTGATTTTTTTTCTGCTTTGTTGGATGTCCATTAATAACTGTCAGGGGATCTGTGCAAACACCAAGCCCGGTCTAAATGAGGGCATTGCTTTTATACATTATTCCAGGAGAACTGAGAAGTTATTTTTCTGTTCTGAAAAAAACTGATCTTTCATAAATAACCTCTCAAGCCTTAAATGTTGTGGTGGCAGAATTTAGACTCCTGCAATAGGAAGTAGCAACAGTGAAAGCAATGTAAGAAATTCACCCAATGACAGAGTAGAATATAATTCCATCCTGCAGCATCCCAGCAAGAAATCTCGAATGGCATTGTGTATCTTTCATCACCGTGTGTGACATTTGTGATTTGCTGATGCATCTTTAGGGGAATTCGAGGAGGAGTCAAAGCAGCCACCACTGTCTGAACAACACAAACACCAGCTCAAACACAGAGAACTCTTCCTGTCGCGACAGTTCGAGTCTCTACCTGCTACTCATATACGGTATGTGTGCTTCCTAACACTGCAGTTTAAACTCAGGACAGCTGGCACGGACCATTAGATCTGAGCTGCTCAGTAAGCTGAATCTCAGCCAAGAAGGCAGTGATCTGTTCAGTCAGTCTCCTTCTATTTTGTTCTAAAGAGTTTGCACCAGCTCTGGTTGTCCTTGAAATGTAAAATGCTTGACAGCAGATGTGATGATCAGTAATTATCTGCTGCACAAATTAAGTGTTGTATGGCACCAATTCCCAACAAAGTAATCTCAAGGCAAGGTACCAGGTAAGGTTTAAGACATCATATAGTATAGTATATTTTTTTTAGCATTGCTAAACAATTTATTTTACTATTTCTGTTTGTGTATTCAGACATTTGGGCACAATATGTACATCCTGTTGTCTGAATGCTCCCCACTTTCTTCTCAGGGGGAAATGTAATGTCACCCTCCTTAATGAGACAGATGTGTTGGCCGGCTACTTGGACAAAGAGGTAACACTACTTGGCACCAATTCGGTATCGTTTGTACTGTTACACATTATAAGAACACAGAGAGACTGTGATGTAGCCCCACCATGAAGTGTTTACATTTAAATCGTGTGTGTTCTGTCCAGGACTGTTTTTTCTACTCACTGGTTTTCGACCCAGTTCAGAAGACCCTGCTGGCAGACCAGGGCGAGATTCGAGTGGGCTCCAAGTACCAAGCTGAGATCCCTGACAAGCTTGCTGAGGGTGAGCAGCCTGGTAAACAAGGCAAAACCTCATTCTAAAAGGCCCAAGTAAAGCCAAAACAAGTTCACTTTCTTAGGTTTGAACTTTTTTCCTTCTTGTATCAGGTGAATCAGATAGCCGGGTGCAGGAGAAGCTGGAGACCAAGGTGTGGGACCCCAATAACCAGCTTAAAGACCCTCAGATCGACCAGTTCCTGGTGGTAGCAAGGTAAAGATGCTTATGCTGCATCACCAACATCATTATTACAACTTGTGACCCCTCATCAAATAGAATAATATTTGAAAGAAAACCTTTTCGGTTTTGAGTGTCAGCTGTTATAAGATCAATGTAGAAAATGAATGAATAACAAAAAAACTCAGGGATGATGGGTCAGTGGTTATAACATGTACTGCATGTTTTAGAGCTGTGGGGACATTTGCTCGAGCCCTGGACTGCAGCAGCTCCATCCGCCAGCCCAGCCTCCACATGAGTGCAGCAGCAGCCTCTAGAGACATCACACTGGTGAGATGCAGACGGATAAACAGTCAAAACTCAATCTCCTATGTGTATGTGTGGGAACCAATGCTGTAATAACGTGCCTTAATGCGTTTGCGTTCGTCTTTCTCCATTTGACATTTTTTGTGGTAATATTGTTTTCATATACTATCTGCCCAGTTAGTTGTGTAATTAGGATTGGCCATTAGAAAAGGTTATCACAGAAACCCTGTGTTGTGCTGGAGGTGCATTATTACTTAAGCGTTTAAGTTGTTGTTTGTTTTGTTCCTTATTTAAACACTACAAAAGTAGTGAGTACAGAAATGAGCCACATGGTTCGTATGCTTGATTTTGCCAGCAAGTATGGCTTCATTTGCCAAGTCTTACATTCTGACACGCCTAAGATCACCAGTGATGAATGTTACTGCTATTTGTATAGTTGTACAGAGCTGTGCTGCTAAGGTGTCTGAGAGCTTGTTCTACCTGATGTGTGGTAATGTCTTGTACCGTGTACATTTACCATCATTGTTAAACTGTTATTTGCTGTCTCAACACGGAAATATTCAATATGATTGACTATTCAATCATAGTTAAATTGCCTAACATTATATTAAAGGTTGTCCCAACAAGGATGTTTTGTGACATAATGAGTGGTTGTGTGGCACATTTCCTTTAACTCCTAATGCCGCGGCTGTTTGATGGTATTTGTGTCTAGTGAGGAGAACTGAAGTTCTAACATTCCACCAATCTCTCACCTGCTCTCTGCTGTTAGTTCCACGCCATGGACACGTTGCAGAAGAACAACTATGATCTCGCCAAAGCCATGTCGACCCTGGTTCCTCAGGGGGGTCCAGTGCTGTGCCGTGACGAGATGGAGGAGTGGAGTGCTTCGGAGGCCATGCTGTTTGAAGAGGCCCTGGAGAAATACGGCAAAGACTTTAACGACATCCGCCAGGATTTTGTAAGTTCTTCTCTGGTAACTCTGATAGTACATATGTGAATCCTGGAATTCGGGCAATATTAACATTTATAATGGATGGATTTTTTTGACGATTCGAGAGCCACAGACACAGAACTGTCCTGTGTTTATTCTGTATGTAGGCTGATTTATTTCTCTACATGTTTTCTTCCTTAGCTGCCGTGGAAGTCTCTAGCCAGCGTGGTCCAGTTCTACTACATGTGGAAAACTACTGACCGCTACATCCAACAGGTAGGATCACAAAAATGGCACTCTTTGATTTTGACTTTTATGTGTTTATAAGTATTCTAACATCCCAAAACATTTTTTCTCTGTCAGAAACGACTAAAGGCAGCAGAAGCAGACAGCAAGCTGAAGCAGGTGTACATCCCCACCTAGTGAGTGATGCCGTCAGCTGCTGCACAAAGACCACTCTTGAATTACAACTGTCTCTGTCTTACTACATGTTGCCTCATTTCTTTACCAGCACAAAACCCAACCCCAATCAGATCATGGCGCCTGGCAGCAAACCTGGCATGAACGGAGCAGCAGGCTTTCAGAAAGGACTTAGCTGCGAGAGCTGTCATAGTAAGTACACACCTAAAACGCTAGAGCTAATTCTGACGATGAGAGATACAGACAATTAATTCTTACACATTTAAATCTAAAAGGTATAATTTACGTATAAATGATAGAATTAAGCCAGTGATATTATAGAAAGAAAATGGTGATGGTATGTTGCCTCATACCAGAACAGAAATTCACATCGTTTCCTAAAATTCTTTTTGGTTTGGTGGAGTTTAATTCATACTTTCCAACCTCCTTTAACTCCACAAAATGGCTAATTTTAGAGTGCAATAAGGAGGAGCACAGAGACGAGATTGTATAATTAGCCTAACTACTAATCAATCAAGCAGATGTTTAAAGGTTAGTTGCAATAGAGGATAATACCAGGTACAGAACTGAAGATAGAACCTGACATCATGAGAGAGGATTCGTATATTATTGTGTTTAATTTATATAATGTTGAAGCTGCTGTAATGAAATGTGCCTTGATGATGATATGATGAACAAAATAATACTAGTTTGTTGTATCCTATAAAGCCTTAAAAATGTATATAAACTCCAGATATATTTAGACAAAAGAACTTTGTTGCTAGCTTAGAGAGAAAAACGTAGAAATTTGCATGCCACCCAGTGTCTGTGCACCACCTAAGAGCAAATCATTTGATATGACTGGTTCTTGCTTGGGGCCTGTTCTTTTCTGCTTTGCTTGTGCTGTGTGTAATGTCAGGCCTTACTTTCTATTTTCTATCAGACTCGTGTAGATGTGCATTGTATTCTGGACAGTGTCTCTGGTTCAGTCTATTTGTGTAAAGTATCAGTCTTTAACATTAATTCTCTTGTCACCCCAGCGGCTCAGTCTCCTCAGTGGTATGCATGGGGGCCTCCTAACATGCAGTGCAGGCTGTGTGCTTCATGCTGGATTTACTGGAAGAAGTATGGGGGCCTTAAAACTCCCACACAGTTAGAGGGTGCTGCTCGAGCTGGCTCTGTAAGTAATATTCTTTGTAATCTGACCTAATGGCTTGCTCCTTTTTCTGGTAAAACCACTAGAGAAATAATACATGTCCCATGAATGACTCCATCCTCATCTAGGAGTCAGGCCCCCGCAGTCACATGACTCGCCAAGAGGTTCAGGGCTTATCACCATTCACCCGCAACGAGGGTCGAGCCAAGCTCCTGGCCAAGAACCGCCAGACATTCATCCTGCAGACAACCAAGCTGACCCGCATTGCTCGGCGGGTGTGTGAAGACATTCTGCAGCCGCGCCGAGCCGCACGGCGGCCCTATGCCTCCATCAACGCCAATGCTGTCAAGGCTGAGTGTACGTACAAACATCCACAAATACTTTGGTCTGACCGATTAGAATAGTGGCTTTTATGTCACGTGTGTTCAGACTTTTGATCAGAAATGTCTGTTTCTTCAGGTATGATCAGGTTGCCCAAAGCCACAAAAACTCCTCAAAAAAGCAAGTTGGTGCCTCGACAGTCTCTGGCTAATATAGTAAAGGATTTGGGTAAGAACCTGTCATGTGACCATCAGTCCTCAAACACTAAAGAACGTTTAGCTCCTTTCTGCTTTACTATGCCGGTTCATTAGCGCTGTTGTGTCTCTGCAGCCATCTCTGCACCTTTGAAACTAAAGGCGTCTAGAGGACCTCCGACCCCCATCAACAGGAACCAGGCCAGCCAACCTCGAGTGGGCCAAGGCCTGCTGGGAAAGAGAGGATTTGAGAGTGTCAGTATTACACACACACCCACATATTGGCTAAGAAATGCATCAGAGAAAAGAAGTTTACAAGTGTTTGTGTCAAAAAGAACAAAGACAATGCCAACTAAATTTTGTTCAAGGTCTTACTGATCCAAATCAGTAAAGAGCGACACCACCATGTGGTGCTTTCAGGTTACTACATGCTGATTCTGCAAGAGTAAGAACGTGGTGTTTGCCCTGATGTGACTGGTGTTTCATTGGTTACAGGCTGCCGGAGTTCCCTACCCAGCCAACGGGAGGCCGTACACTTCAGGTACGAGAACCACCTCCCAAACAGTTATCAAGCGACAGAAGGTGAACCACGGGGAGGCACCCAACCCTGTGGTGTTTGTGGCTACGAAGGACACCAGGTACATTTGTCGATAAGAGATACAACAAACCACCACTCTCAGAACTGTTGGCCTGTCTCAGGACTTCAGGGAATCAGTTACGCCTCCTATCTCACCACATCAACTATGAAGTTAGATTTGGGGTTTTTAGTTTCTTCTGGTATATTGCTACAGTTCATACCAGTATCTTTTTTTATAATACCCCCACTTAAATGTTTAGACTTCGGAGCCACTTAATAGCTTTATTCCCTGAATTCCCCTTTACTGGAGCAGACGTTTTCTGATTGTTATTTCCTCGTACTCCTTTTGAACCAGGGCTCTGAGAAAACATCTGACCCAGTCAGAAATGCGTCGGGCTGCAAGAAAACCACACCTCCTTGTTCGGATCAAGCTTCCACCTCCGCCTCGCTCTCTGGCTATGCCTCTGCTCCCGTCTAGCACCAGTGAACCAATCGTTCTGGAAGACTAGAAGGCAGGAAAAGGGGGGGGGGTCTTTTAACAGGACACAAGGGTTGGGAGGGAGTTGAAAGGGGTCTGTGCTTACAGGCAGCCCAGTGCGCCATGCCAGTAAGAATGGTGTACTGTGCTAGTGTCTTTTATTTTTTGTCTTTTCAGTGTCATTTTTCTTTAGTCCTTGGTTACTTCCCAAAAATCTGTCCAACACACACACACACACACACACACACACACACACACACACACACACACACACACACACACACACACACACACACACAAATGCATTCAGCATACACAAGCACTTAGATGACTGTACATTTCCATCATATTAAACAAGCAGACACACCAATACACAACACTCACACAACACCTGGGGCTTTGTAGTATTTTTTCCAGGGTATTTTGCTCCCTTTTTAATGCCACCTGTTTTTAAATGTGTAATTTAAATCAAGGTATTTCTCATCCTGATACAATGGTGATAAAGCACACTTTGTTTTTCCTCCATGTCACTATCTCTGTGTAAATATATGCATCATTTAACGGGTGACACCTACAGTATGTGAGGAGAACTGTGTGGTGGGCTGAAGGTCTAATTTAAACTGATTTAACGATGTCACTCATACACTTCTTAGTCCATTCCAGCAGGGAAATTTGCCAGACCGTTAATGCACACAGTTATAGGTCTGAGAACAGTGTTTCATCCATCTACTGCCATTTTTACTTTTCTCTTTCACATATCCTGACCGTATTTTGTCATTTTCCCCAAAGTTTTTCATGAGCCAAAATGTAGACTGTTGTTTGAAAAGGTTCATAAATCCATACAAGCTAAAGCCTGTTGTCACCTCGACATCTAACCTATCCGGACTTCTATCACTGTCAAAACTATTAAGTGAGCACAAAACACTTAAAGCAGTGTGAAAGTCAAGGTTTGTGAAGGGTGTGAGACCTGTATTCAGAGGTATTATGGAGGGTCATCAGTGTTTCAGTTCTATTCTGGCTAAATATAATGCAAAATGAGAGATCTTCAACACAAGAATACTGTGGAGGTATGTGGGTTTTAATTAATTCAGATCCATTATTTGTTATCCTGTATTAAATTGTTAACTGTTCTGATGTACCGCTCAAAAGGTGTCTGCTCACTTAAAAGTTTTATATGAACCTTAGGTACACTCTTCACACAGCAGTCTTTTTTGTAAAACTCTGAATGAAGTAAGAAATCCAGACGAGAACTCTGGCTCCTGTTCTGTAGAGCTCTTCCCAGGTTGGCTGAGTGGGCAGGGGAGGCTTGTCGCTGGGGAAGTGCAGGAGGAACCTAAGGAATTGCACACGTTACTGTTTGAATTGCCAAGTTGGGAGGATGCCGAAGTCCAAATTGAAGCCATAACGTGTAAAGTAAAAAAAAAAGGTTGCTGTTCGTTGTGGGTGTTCACTTTTAATTCTGAAGTCATGTTACATTAAAATGACAGCATTTCTACTGATGTACTGTTTGGATGGTTTGAAATAAACTGACAGAATAATGTCAAAATTATTGAATATGTAAGTGTATGGAAGACAACTGGGCCAAAATAAGTTCTGACAAAGTTAAAACTGGTCAGAATGGTTTGAAAAACTTCATTCATCATATGGCCTTAATCCTCCTCCTCGTGTCTGCTGATGCAGAACAGAAGTGATGTTTGTGACTGGGTTTGCTGACTATGTGAAAGGATCTTTTACTTGTTTGAACTTGTGATTTTCATTTGCTTAGTTCATTTTAGTTCCCCCGTTTCTACCATAATGAAAGTTGTTAATTGGATAATTATAATCCCTGTGTATCTCCACGGCAGTCGGGGGTTACACTGGTTTTATAAGCACGTTTTGGTCCCAATGTGGGCTTAATAATAATTCTCAAAAAAAGAACTGTTGTTTGTAGCAAATAATAATTGGTGTAAAGAAAAGCGGAAAACTTGCATATTGGAATCTTTTTTACATCAACAGTGTGTAATGTTGCTCCATTCTTATGGAGATGGCTCTAAAAGGCGACTGTACATGTGAACGTTGCTCTCCTTCATAGGGTGGGTGGGCTGGTCATTTGATCCAGGCGACATTCAAAAGGGACAGGGTGCTGACTTTTGTATGATCGAGAGACAAACATGCTACAATTTAAACTTTTCTCAAGTGTTTTTTATTCCAACGTCTCTGTATCCTTTAATGTATCTTGATAAGAAAATAAAGATTTTTTTCTTTGTGGTCAGTCACTGGCTTTTTCTCACTTGTGTTTCTTGGGATGCTCTTGGTAGAAATAGGCATTACACTTTTTGACTGAATATATTTAATTGAATTCAACTTAATCCAATATTGCGAGCTTCCGGTTTGGGCTCGATATTGACGCTGAGCGCAGATCTCCTACCAGACGGCTTTTAATTAGGTTTGTTTTAGCGACTTCCGACTGAGCTGTGGATTTGCACACATCTGTCCTGCAGCGGAGAACGTGGATTGGGTCTAGTGATAAGCAGCAAAAAAAAAAAAAAAAAAAAAAGCAGATGAAGTACTGAATAAACAATGACACGCAGCTGGTACCTGGATCCCCGCAGCGCGTCCACGGACACGGCCGCCGGTGATTGGTCGGCGCTGACCGCATCATTGTCGCGAACCCGCAAGAGTATGACGTAGGTCGCGCGAGACGCTCTGACGTAGCGGGCGACCACACCTGAGGCTCATTTGAGGTGGAAGGCGGGAGCTGTGCGCTGCTTTAAAAGGTAAACGGAGACGGTTCTTCATCGCTTGCGACTCCATCACGAAGCAGCAGCAGAAGCAGCACCGTCAGGGCCCAGCCGTGTTAAACCTGGTCCTACAGCAACAGAAGCCGCGTCCTTCGAGCACTTTGGTCTGTGTTCCACCGGAGCGCGTAGGAAGCTGTAACTGTCTGCAGCCATGCTCGAGGTAAACGCTACTTTTATTAACTACCAAGACGATAGCGTAAACTTGTTTGCTTATAGGTTTTTCCTCATGTTCAACAGTTTATGTAACTTTGAATGTATTTTAAATTACTGATGCTTTTATAGATTTGATTACTTTTAAGTAATTGATGCCAAGAAGAGGACTGACAACAGTACTTAGGTTTTTGAATGGCTGCGTTTTGCTCAGAACTGACTGTTTTTTTTTTTTTTTGTAAAATTGATGAAATTATTAGTTTATTCCATCTCATTTGTAGCAAACCTTTTGGATTGTTTTGTTTTGGTTTA
The DNA here is from genome assembly GCF_900634795.4 of Betta splendens. Lineage (NCBI taxonomy): Eukaryota > Metazoa > Chordata > Actinopteri > Anabantiformes > Osphronemidae > Betta > Betta splendens. Next base: position 16,288,149 of record NC_040882.2, on the reverse strand, counting down.
AATAACCATGGTATTCAACTCCCTACACATGCGTAACTTTAGACTTGTGTTTCTACTCAGACCAGTAATGACGACCTGTTCCTGCCCACCTACCAAGACGAGGAGCTGGTTGACAAGCTGCTGCTAAATGAGTCCGATGGCGAGCGCGGCAGCGGCGGCGGCGGCGTCTCGCTGGCTAAGGCGCTGCTTCCTCTGGTAGAGTCGTCCTCCCCACCCCTCATCCCGTGGGTCTGCTCCACTCGATACAAGACCGAGCTCTGCACCAGCTACTCTACCAGTGGTTTCTGCAAATACGCCGAGCGCTGCCAGTTTGCCCACGGCCTCCATGAGCTCCACGTACCCTTCCGCCACCCGAAGTACAAGACGGAGCTGTGTCGCAGCTATCACACGAATGGCAACTGTTACTATGGAAGTCGGTGCCTGTTTGTCCACAACCCCACTGAACAGCGTCCCACCCAGCGGCGCCGCAGGAACGTCCCCTGTCGCACCTTCCGCTCCTTTGGCATTTGCCCCTTTGGCACCCGCTGTAACTTCCTGCACGTTGAAGCAGCGGATACGAGCGTCAACGTGGGCTCGCCTGACGTTCCTGACAAGACGCCACCTGCTAACGACTTCCCACTCCAACCACAGTCCAAGGAATGGAGGCCTCGTGGTGCGTTGTGTCGCACGTTCAACTCCCTTGGTTTCTGCCTCTATGGCACCCGTTGCCGTTTCCAGCACGGCCTCCCCAGCAAGATTAAAACCGCCGACCAGAGCCAAAGGGGGTCCTTCAACCGTCCTTCTCTGGGCAGTTCAGGTTTACCGTCCCCCACCTTCACGTCCGCTTCTCCAGACTCGTCAACGTCCTCCTCGCCCCCGTCTACCCCCCCACTCGCCACGCCGCCTGCCGAAGCCATGGCGCACAACGCCTTCACGTTCTCCAGCCAGCATCTGAGTGACCTGCTGCTGCCACTGGCCCTGCACCTGCAGCAGCTGGAGAGCAGCAAGGCCCAGGAGATCTGGAACAACAGGGCACTCTAACGGAATGTGGTCATCGTCATTAGAACCAGCATTAGCACTGAAGACGACTAAATCTACTGCAATTTATTTGTTCTCATTTTAAATTTTTTTTCATTTGAACTTATCGAAATGTTTGTCTGCACTAGTTTAAGATATCAGTGCTCTCTACAATCACTGATTTTTATTGTACATACATCATGATTAAACCAAGTAAATGAGATGTCTGAGTTTATCATGAATAAACTAATTTTTAATCTACCCTTTTTTTTTCTGTTTTATCTTCACTTATTGAAAATGGGTAATTGTGGACTAAATTAATGGCAACTAATGCATTAAGGACATTAAGTGGTTTTTTTTTTGTTGTTTTTTTTTTTTTTTTTGATTATCCACTTCTTACTTACCTCTGAGGCAAAGTTTGACGCAAAACGTTTGTTCCAATCCTTAGGACAGTCTAGGTCCTTCAGCTCCCGTAGTCGTCTGCGACTACTGTTGGGGCAACATAATGTAGTCTGCCCCTTTAAGAGGACTGAACCCCTGTTGAACCAATCGGGGACTCGTAGTTTATTCTTCTGACCAATCGCAGACGTTCACCCTCCTGTACGTCACTAGTTTACGGAAAATGTATTAAGGCATCGACAGTTGGCCAGAATAAGATGGATTTTGTCGTTTTTGGCTAAAGCATTTACTGGTAACGGTTTGAAAAAACGATTGAGCAGCACACCGCTTTATTTAATTGTCACAACAGCTACTACGAAACAGACTTCGGCTCCCGATGTGGATTTATTTTGAAAGGTGTGGCGGATGTGTCCTCGCTGTTCGTTAGCCTGACAATGTAGTGCAGCGCGGTGTGTGGAGAATAGCTGTAGCTGCACGCGTAAACTTTCCACCTGTCTAAAGATTGTTCTGACTCTAAGAAGGTAAAGGGTGATGCACATATCAGGTTTCTTGCATTGCACAGTCTTTGTTTCCAGCGGCTAGCTATTAGACCTGAGTTGGGCGGCTTGTAGTTAGTATTGTAGCTAGCTAACGTTACAATCTAGTGCAAGGGCTCAGAGCCTGTATTTGACCGCTTCGAAAGCGAGATCACGTATAGAATATAAACCAACAGTAGTAGTTGATGATCTTCATAAGTTCGCGCTAAATGATTTGTCCAATGTATTTTCAGTCGTTTTGCAGACGTTAGCCTGACTGGATTGGGCACTGTGCTAAATCTTGCTGCTTTTTACCGGATGCGGTGACGGTCTGACGGTCTTTTCAGTGTCAGGGTTGAAGCTGGGATCATGGCGGAACGGGAGGAGCGCCGCTTCGCCGAGGTCTCCCGGGAGTCCGTCAAACTCATGGCCGAGAGTGCCGGCGTGGAGCTCGGCGACGACGTGGCCGCACGCCTGGCTGAGGACGTGTGTTACCGGCTGAGGGAAGCGGCTCAGGTCAGTGCGGCCGCTGGACGTGGGCGATGCGGTTACAATGCGCTTGCATTGATCCTGTAGTGGATCCAAACGATGATAATGTGCTGGTGTTGTTGTTTTGGTGGGTGATACAGAGTAGCTCTCAGTTCATGAGACATGCCAAGAGGAGGAAGCTGACGGTGGAGGACTTCAACAGAGCTCTGAGATGGAGCAACGTGGAGGTAAGTGTGCTCCACCCTCGTTGGTCTCAGCCTGGTGTATGTAAATGTACATATACATACAACTGCCTTCAAGCCCCGTTGTCTGTGCGTGTTTTCAAGGCCGTCTGTGGCTACGGAGCACAGGACACTCTCCCATTCCGTTCTGTAAAGGAAGGCGAACTTTTCTTTGTGGAGGATCGAGATATCAACTTAGTCGAGTTGGCTCTGGCCACCAATATTCCCAAAGGCTGTGCTGAGACCATGGTGCGAGGTAAGACCCGCTGTGCACAGAGACACGTTGTCCAGTGTTGAAAATCTTGGTTTGTTTGACGTTATTTTTTATTTTAATTACAGTGAATGTATCGTACCTGGATGGTAAAGGCAACTTGGAGCCTCAAGGGACAGGTCAGACTCTCACTACAGTATATCTGACACACAGAATCAGTACAATCAGAATCAGTAGCTTTGGTCCTCCAGTACACACACAATCTCTTTTAACAGTTCTCTTGTCTGACTGTTGAATTGTCCTAGTTCCCACTGCAGTACAGTCTCTGTCAGACGACTTGCTGAAGTACTACCAGCAGATCACACGGGCCATCCTGGGAGACGACCCTCACCTCATGAAGGTAAACGCAGCTGCAAATGGGCAGGTGTGCACCACAGCTGGATTGAGTGTAAGCCCTGATATTTCCTCTGGCTCATGCAGGTGGCCCTACTGGACCTTCAGTCCAACTCCAAGATCGCTGCCCTTTTGCCATACTTTGTTTATGTCATCAGTGGGGTACGTTTGACTGACTCCATCATCATATCTTGTGGAACTGTAAAATGAATAAAACTCACAGCACTGGGAAGAAATTGGAAAATGTAGAAATGATTTGAGAGGTTAGAATGTGTCTTCCAAGTCTTACATTTTATTTCTACCCAGGTGAAGTCAGTCAGCCATGACCTGGAGCAGCTCAACAGGCTTCTCCACATGGTTAAGAGTCTAGTCCAGAACCCCTATCTATATCTGGGCTCCTACGTGCGCAGCCTGGTCTCCAGTGTCATGTACTGCATCCTGGAGCCGCTGGCTGCCTCCATCAACCCGCTCAACGACCACTGGACCCTCAGGGACTATGCTGCTCTTCTTCTCAGCCACATATTCTGGTGAGCTTACCACAGTCTGACACAGAGTTCAGATAGATGGACCAAGCCTGATGTATCATCAATAAGACACGATAGACACGTCTATTGTGTTTACAGTAAAAGCCCAATAGTTTTCTTCTGTTTTTATGATTGTGTTATCTCTCCAGGACTCATGGTGATCTGGTGAGTGGTCTTTACCACCAGATCCTGCTGTCCCTCCAGAAGGTCCTGTCAGACCCAGTGAGACCTCTCTGCTCCCATTATGGAGCTGTTGTGGGGCTTCATGCCCTCGGGTGGAAGGTATGTTCTCATCTATATGCAAAGTATTCTTATTAGGGTTATTTATTAGGGTGTGTTAAAAACCTATTGCATGTTATTACTGCACATTTTGTATTATTTAAATCTTTATTTTAGTAATCCATGTGTTTCTGTTGGTAGGCTGTTGAGAGAGTGCTCTTTCCCCACCTTCCTGCTTATTGGGCCAACCTGCAGGCAGTCTTGGACGACTACTCTGTTTCCAATGCCCAGGTCAAAGCAGATGGACACAAGGTGTATGGCGCCATCCTGGTCAGTGCTGTAATCATCCCAAGTCTTTTCATGATTCAGTTACAGCTGCTGAACGTTTGTTCATGTATTTTTAAGTCCAAGCAGCAGAACAACTTTAACCTGTTAATGACTTTAGTGTTGGTACTGTGTATATAATGTTTCTGATGCCCAAGTCCTTCCAAACATTATGTGTGTATAGTGTTCAGGGACAGAACAGAGGGTCAGTAATTTGTCTTATAGCTTCAGGGTTTGGAGACCATCTCTGCATGGCTTTATTGCTAATGGTGTCCTGGCCTGTACGCGTCATCTGGTTTACTGACGAGATAATTAGACACCACTCTGAGTAATGTGCAGTGGATAGATTATGTAGAGCAGAGTTAATATGTAAGTTAATATTTGCTCACCACTTCACAAAGTTCACTTTCCCTTTATGCCAACTCTGGTACTTAAATGATGTTTAGAGTAAATTTAGCATTTCCCCTCTGGTGAGAACAACGGTGAAGTAAAACAACCCAGTTGGCTTATAAAAAAAAGTCTTACTTCAACATCCAGAAGAAAAATGCAGCGAAATGATGAACAATGTTTCAGAGAAGGCACCAAGCAAAACACTGGTGCCACCTGTCAATGGTCCTGTGTGTCCTCCAGGTGGCAGTAGAGCGCCTGCTAAAGATGAAGACTCTGTCTCTGTCTCAGCCGGCAGAGGGGGCTCCCAAGGGTCATTCTGGTTCTGTGGCTGGTGCTGTGGGTTACAGGGTGAGCTCCCCTGGCCTCAGCCCTCCTCCAGAGCCTCTGTCAGAGGCTGCGCTGGGAATCGCCAGCCATCTTCAGGTGGGTGGGGCAGGTTGTCCCTGGGAGGAATGGACCCCGGTTTCCCTCCCTGATATGTACTCTGAGCTCTACTCCTTCTTTGGAGACAGCCTGGCAGTCAGATTTAGCACAGGCCCAGGGTTTGGCAGCTACTCTCCATGCACACACCCCCAGCTCAGTGAGGCTAGGAAGGAAGCACCTGGCCCTGCCTCCAACCCTGACACTACCCGAAAAATGCCCCAGCTGACCGCCAACCTCAACATCAGTCCCAGGCAAGATGGGAGTCCTCGCACCGATCCACCCCCACCCTGCCTGGCTGTCACAGGATCAGGGAGGTGAGGTCAACAGGAAACCAGTTGTAGAACATGAAATGGTTGCCTTGGACTGACTGATGTACTTTCTCTTCTCTGTCAAGGTCCCTGGCTCGCTCCTCTTCCTCCTCCTCCACCTCATCTGTGCAGCGATCCAGGTCGTCTTCCTCACGTTCAGGTCAGCGCTCAGCAGGTCTGTCTCGAGATGTTTTCCCCAAAGCTCGCTTCACATCTCCTCAGACGGGACCTGCAGTGTTCTCCTTTCTCATTGGTGGGCGACAAATGGGTCGCCGTTGCCAAGGCCGCCGTCCCTTTCAGACAACCTTTGCGCCTTCTGCACCTCTTGCTGCAATCCCACCACGTGCCTACGCCCACAAGCTGCCTGTCATAGGCAGAGTGGGCAAACCTGTCCGCCGCTGGACATGTTCCCATTATTCCCTTCACCTGCCTCTTTGAAGAACTCACACTGTACTAAGGGATGTTTGACTGTTCAAACAGTTAAGAGGATTCAGTTTATAATCACAACACCCAGAGTTTACAGAGAACAGTTTCTGTTCTAACACATGTCAAGTCACTGTGTGCTGGTGTTAAATATGTCTGACTTGGGTGTCTCTGTGGGAAGATCAGAAGAAAAACATTTGTACTGTATATTGTCTGGTCTTAGTCATATGGAATCACTGTTTATTTCAGAATGTAGACAACGCACGTTAACTTTTTGAAAACTGACATCTATTCCAACAACTTTAATAAAACACTTTCAGTCATTACTGAAGATGTTATCAGCCATGTAGTAATCAATGTGTAATCAGTGTAATGTAGTAGTCAAGTCACGGACACAACAGTTACCGTAGTATTTTAATGGATGGGTCAGAAAACCACACACACTGATGCACATGACCTTCTTTGTTTTGATGGTTGACATTACACAGAAACAGAGAAAAGACTGGAATGGAACAGTATCATGAAGCCGCCACAGAGGTTGTTAATTTCTGGAGAACTGAACTGATGAACTGATAAGTCGCAGTGTTTAGAAGACGCCTGTACATATCTGATGTTTTATACAATAAATAGACTTTGAGACTTTCCTTCATCCTGTATGTTTGAACAGTCCTATGTCTGTGACCAGGTCCACCATTGTAAATATTTTAGGCCTGACTCGTTCCGGGTGTCTGGTTGCAGTCTGTAGACAAACACTTGGGCCAGACGCCGCCATGGCCCGGCTCGTGTCTTTACTGGTGCCGCTGATCTGGGTGAACGTTGTTTCTTTCCTGCTCCTGTGTTACCTGCTCCTGGTTCTGCTGGGAGGCGCCGTGTTCACGGCTGTGGAGCGGCCCGTGGAGGAGGAGCTGCGCGCTGAGGTGGAGGAGCTGCGTCGCTCCTTCCTGCAGGAGAACCCGTGTGTGGAGGAGAGCGGGCTGAGGGAGCTGCTGAGGAAGGTGCTGTCTGCTCACCGTAGCGACGTGGCCGTCCTGAAGGCGGACGCTGATGACCGACGCTACGATTTTACTTCATCACTCTACTTCGTCATCGCCACTCTGACCACTATGGGTGAGATGACAAAATAAGATAACAGAAATTCAGAAGTGAATGATTAATTAATTACAGTTAAAAATGTTCCTTCTCAGGTTCAGACTCTTACTCACCCAAGTCACCTGAGGCCAAGCTCTTCTGTATCCTTTACTGCAGCCTGGGGATCCCCCTCACCCTGTTCCTCCTCACCCTCCTGTCCAGCCTTCTCCTCCATGTTGTCACCCACCGGCCCCTACACCACCTACACACTTACTGGGGTTTGCCCTCCACTCAGGCCGCCCTCCCACACGCCTGCCTCCTCTTTGTGCTCCTGCTGTGCTTCCTCTTGCTCCTCCCTGCCCTCCTGGTGTGTGTGGTGGAGCCCAGCTGGAGCTTCCTGGACGCTCTCTTCTACTGCTTCATCACCCTCAGCACCGTGGGTCAGGGGGGCGACTCTCTGGGGAGAAGCTGGAGCCCAGTAGCCAAGGAGAGACTAGAACTCTTCACCACATGTAAGACTAAAGCAGCAGACCTAGTGAGACGTCGTCGGTTCTGTTTAATCTTCCTCATCATGTTTCATAGTGAACTTTGGATTTTGGACATAAATCAATTTCATGCAGGAACCAGTGAAGTGTTGCAAAGCAATAATATAATTGGCTTTACTCTTGAAAGTTAGTTATTAAAACACATAACATGTCCCACCATCACAGCCTAAAGTCTTTGTCTCCATAGGTTACCTGCTGCTAGGTCTAGTGGTGATCATCACCTTTAAGGACACTGTCCTGCAGGTTCCCCAGCTCCGTGCGCTGCTAAGACTCCTCTCTGGTCCTCGGTACAGGGAGCTGGAAGGGCTTCATCTCAATGAGCTACCACACAGTGAAGAACAGTGTGAGGAGGAGGAGGAGCAGAAGTACTGTCAGTCCATCTGCACCATCTCTTCCACCCCATTAGAGCAGAGGAGCCCAGAGGCCAAACTCTCCAGAATAGTTCAGTGACAGTGATGTGTCAGAAGCTAGTTTTGTCCTATAGACTGATACAGCTAATGCTGTGCTGCTGGATATGATGAAGGTATTTCCACACAATTAAGGTTCTGTCAAATGTGAACATGCTTGTGACGTTTTAGGTTGAGGAGACGAAAGAACGTTTTTCTCCAGTGTGTAATATCTTGGTGTATTTCTAGTGTTGAGGATATAGAGAACATTTTTTCGCATCTTTCACACGAATAAGGTTTTTCTCAAGTGTGAATACGTTGGTGTTTTTTTTAGATTTTTTAGATCCACAGATTTTACAGGAATAAGGGCTTTTCGCTTGTGTGAATATTCCGGTGGCTGCTTAAGTTGCTGGAATAAGGGAACCTTTTCCCACACTGATCACACCTGTAAAGTTTCTCTTCAGTGTGAATCCGCAGGTGTTGTTTTAGGCTTGAAGACGTAGCGAAGCATCTTCCACACTGATCACAAATGTAAGGTTTCTCTCCAGTGTGAACACGTTGGTGTTTTTTTAGAAGTGATGATGTAGAGAATGTTTTTCCACAGACTTCACAATAATAAAGTCTTTCTCTTGTGTGAATATTCCGGTGGTCGCTTAAGTTGTTGGAATAGGAGAACCCTTTTCCACACTGATCACACTTGTAAGGTTTTTCTCCAGTGTGAATCCGCAGGTGTCGTTTTAGGCTTGAAGACGTAGTGAAGCATCTTCCACACTGATCACAAATGTGAGATTTCTCTCCAGTGTGAATGCGTTGGTGTTCTTTTATCTTTGAGGATGTAGAAAATGTTTTTCCACAGCTTTCACATGAATAAGGTTTTTCTCCAGTATGAATGCGTTGGTGTATTTCCAGTGCTGAGGATCTAGAAAATGTTTTTCCACAGCTTTCACACGAATAAGGTTTTTCTTCAGTGTGAATGATTTGGTGATGTCTTAGCAATGAGGATGTAGAGAACATTTTTCCACAGCTTTCACATGAATAAGGCTTTTCTTCAGTGTGAATGCGTTGGTGATTGTTTAGAATTGAGGATGTAGAGAATGTCTTTCCACAGCTTTCACATGAATAAGGTCTTTCTCCAGTATGAACGCGTTGGTGCATTTCCAGTGTTGAGGATCTAGAAAACGTTTTTCCACAGCTTTCACATGAATAAGGTTTTTCTCCAGTGTGAATGCGTTGGTGATTTTTTAGCGTTGAGGATGCAGAGAACGTTTTTCCACAGCTTTCACACAAATAACGTTTTTTTCCAGTGTGAAAACGTTGGTGCATTTTTAGGTTTGACGATGTAGAGAACATTTTTCCACACTTGTCACATGAGTGATGCTTCTCTCCACTGTGAGCACGTTGATAGAGTTTAAAAGCCTGTGAACTGCTGAAAGTTGCTTCGCATTTGTTGCAGGTGTACAGTTGTGCCCTTGTATGGATTTCCTGATGGGTCTTAAGGTTACCTCTTGTAGGAAAAGCTTTGGAACACTGGTCACAGCTTAAAGGGCCCTCCCTAGAGTGAACTTGCTGATGAAGCTTTAGCTGTGAAGGCTTGGTTACATTGCTGACAGTGATCCAGCCTTGAAACCCCTCCTCCCATTTGGATCTAAAGCGAAAGATATACAGAAGAAGAGTGAGGCAGTTCAATCACAGGATGACACAATAATAGATACAATACCAAAAGACTGAACACATCCGTTGCTTCTGTTTATACTTTTATATGTGTCACTGGAAAGTTTCTTAAAGAAAGAAGTTTAAAGTAATTTATGCTGCTTCTGATGACATTTGTTGCCTGCATTGAGGGCGAACTGCTGCTTTGGGAGAATGGTTTAAACGGTTTCCTGCTCACATTTCAGATCCTCTTAATTTAATATACACAACTGTAATGGTAATTTCATTTATGTGAAGGTATTTTCTATGGTGATACAACTTTAATGTGTCTATATAATTCAATGGGTAGTGTTATTTGTTTTATGTCCAAAATTATAAAATGATCAAATGTATGAACACCCTGTTCTTCCTATGTTACACTTATCACTGAGTTGGGCTGTGAATGACCATGAAACTCCCGGAGCAGATAAGACGTCACACCTCGTCTCCCTAGCAACAAGATATTAGCAGAGATATTAAAGGGGAAGAGAGAGAGATTTCAGAACTGCACTTTTCACGGACTCTAGGAAACAATATTTTTTGGTGACACACTCACTGACCCTCAAAAAACGCAGTAATTTCTAAATTCAATTTCTTGTGGCAGTGCAATAAAATAACATCCTCAGACGCTACTACAACTGTCCCGGAAGGGGCACATTTCTGAATATACAATATGGAAAGTAGTTGTAACGCCTCCAACTGGAAAAAAATATTCATACTCACAAACCCGAGAGAAAACCAATGTCTTGCGGAAGGATAATGATGACGCGCCTGTCACGAGCACACAGGATCTGCGACAAGTAGTTCCTCTTCCCTCCCCGAACAGGTTCACAAAGATCCTCGGTCTGTACGTTTAACAGTTTGATTTCCCCACCGTTTTTCCTCAAAACGAGAAAACGGGAAATGGCTTTAAATCAATTTGTCTGGTTTTGAAAACACCGTTTTCCACTCGTTTATTGGTTTTTTACACGCTGCTTTGATAAAATGCAGTTTGTCACTTTTATAAAGAGAAACGAGAAAACGATCCGTGTACGTTCTAACAGTTTGATTTATCCCACCAGATTAAAAGCTGTGTAAACGAGTCGTTTCCTCGTTTTCACCCTCTAAACGAGAAAACTGGAAACGGTTTTAAAATCCAATTCCGCGTCTAGTTTTAAAAACAGTCTTCAGCTCGTTTATTCGTTTTTAACGCGGTGCTGTGAATAAATTTTGTTATTCGCTCATATCAAGAGAAACGAGAAAACGGATACTCTTTGTATTTTATCTTCCGGACAACTTAGCCAGAAAACGCCTTTCCTTTCAGTCGATGTCGCCTGGAAAGGAAAATATAAATCTATTACTTAATTTGCTCGTGAGCACCGGCTTCCTGTCGTCGTTGTACTTTTTCAAAATAAAATTCTCTTTCTTAGGCCGCGCGTCTGGCGTCTAACGTGCGTACCGTCAGAGCAAACCTTACAGCGTGTGTGGTGGGGAGGTGTCTCGTTACAATACTAAGTTACTGGACTCACTGGGAGCTGTGGTCCTGACTACTTTGCTATGACAGCCAACAAAAGCAACCACGTGCTGTGTTACCAGCGTGTTCAGACACATTAACAGCTCCTCCATACATATAGTTCTGCACATTACACTATGCATTTATGTTTATATATGCACGGGTGTATCCATCTGATTAAGCTGGAAGACACAGAACAGGTTGAAACAGACTGTCACCAGGTCAGTCCACAGGGATCAATAGAAGAAGTAGGGCCCGAATGTGTGTTTGTCAGAGTGGAGAAAAAGTTCTGACTTTTTGCTGAATGCGACAAATCTTATTCTACAGTCATGCATGTATTGTACAATAGTACAATAGAGCGTTTCTTTGTTTTGATGGTTGACATCACACAGAAACAGAGAAAAGACTGGAATTGAACAGTATCATGAAGCCGCCACAGAGGTTGTTAATTTCTGGAGAACTGAACTAATGAATTGATAAGTCGCAGTGTTTAGAAGACGCCTGTACATATCTGATGTTTTATACAATAAATAGACTTTGAGACTTTCCTTGTATGTAAGAGTAATTATAATAATTGGGGTTTTCCTACCCTAATGAGTTGTCATTTTCTCACAGGGCATGGCACACAGCAGTTCAATTTTCTTCCACATAATTGGCTAATTATTGTTGCAAAAATTAATGTCTATAATTTCTACTGTATATGTCAAGACCACGTTATTAATATATCATTAATATTAATTTAGCCCCCTAAAAGAGCAAGACTTTTATTTTGGAATAGAGTACAACTACGACAGGATGTCGGTGTTCATACGCCAATTAAGCAATGCATTTATATTTTCTTATCTTACGATATCGACTGAAATCAAGCCGTCTTCTGGTTAATTGGTCCATAAGGTGAAATACGAAACACATCAGTTTTCTTGTTTATCTTGGTATGAGCGAAAGACTGAATTTAATCAAAGTATCGTGTTAAAAACGAATGAACCAGCTGAAAACGGTGCTTTTAGAACTAGTCGCGGAATTGGATTTAAAACCGAGTCCCGTTTTCTCGTTTTGAGGAAAAAAACGAGAAACCGACTCGTTTCCTTGCTTTCCCAGCTTTAATCTGGTGGGGAAATCAAACTGTTAGAACCTACACGGACCGGACCCGTTCCTGCTCACCTGCATCATATGGCTCCAACAACAGTATTTGGTCTAGACGAAGATTTACACGTGTAGCATCCAGTCAAACACCCACACGCTCACTAGATGTACATCTATGCTTTTCCGTACTTTTACAGACCTGTAAACGAAAACAGGAACATGAGCCGGCGACAGCAGACCGCTCTCCTCCTCCGCTTCAGCCAGACTGAAGTCGAGGACGAGCGGCAGGCCGCTGCGCAGTCACACTCCGGGGTCGAGGCCCCCTTGTGGCGAAAACGTGTAACCTCGCCATGCCTCATTTACAGGTCTGTAAAAGTATGGAAACGCATAGATGCACATCTGAAATCATTTTTGGTCGCTAATGACGTTTATTCCCCTGGTTATGAGAGCTAAGTTAGCTAAGTTAGCTTAGACCAGTCATTCTTAACCGTGGGGCCGCGGCCCATCCTTGGGCCGTAAGCAGCAGCTAATGGGCCGCAAAAAACAGTTCTGCGATAATGGACCGCAATGTAACTTCTTGTAAGGTGAAAGTAGTGCCGACCTCCATTCAAAGGCTAAATTTGTGCGCTAATACAAACCTGACTTTAAAAAGTTTGGCTTTATGAGCGGAGGTAGCGAGGCAGAGACCAGAGCCCAGTGTGTTGAGTGTGGACTAACGCTATCCAACGAAGCATTGAAGCGTGGAGGCTACAATGAGAGTGAGCCTTTCCCCCATTCCACCCAGACTGGATCAGATCATGTCCGAGAGGCAGGCCCAAGTGTCATTATATGTATATGCATGTGTAAGTGTGAGACACTTAATATAAGGAGAGTTGCGGGATGTTGTGATTATTGTTACTGTTCATTTGTCACAGATTGGGAGAGTAAGATCTAGTTCCGTTAAATCCAATAGCGGGTTCAATGTTAATCCAATGTTTTCAATTGCACTTTATTTTAATTTCATTTTAATTAATTGGATTTTTTAAAAACTATTTTATATGGATGTGATAACTAATTGAAGCAGATAAGGTTTAAAAGCAGATAAAAACTCACCCAGCAATTGACCTAGATTTTAGGAAGTATTAGTAAAAGTATTTAGGTTGGTTGTTAATGAGTGATTGTACTGGCACAGGAGTGTATAAATCAAGGAGGCTGGAACTGGACCAGCCTGCACCTGGGCTGGCACACAGTTCTTTCAACAGCGCAAGGAGGAGATCAGAGAGGAAAGGAGATAAGCACAAGGGGAAAGCAGAGCTGAACAGAGAGACAGAGCTAAGGAAAGAATGAAAGAACCTGTTTTCCTGTTTGAACTCCTTGCTTGCCTGGTTAAAGATACACTTGCCTCAGGTGCATCAGTGTCATTTTAATTGAATATTGAACTTTGTGGATAGGTCACAACTACACTCCCTGTGTCTGGCTCCCACCTGACTCCCCCAAAACCAAGGTCGAGAGGCTCTCCCTCTTTGTGTTTTGACCTTTATTGCTCCTTCTCTGTGATAGCGAGGCGCCAGTTGGACCAGGTGAAAGCACGAAAAACGTACTCCAAATATGGCGTCAGAGATGTGGTGGTAATATGCAATTTGACTGGAGAGAGAAACGGTCCACCCTACAAGAAAGGAACAAAATACAGGAGCAACGCCCTGATGTCCGTGGTCATGACATGTTTGAGAGGCTGGTACTGAGGCATCTGAAGGGCATCACAGTCTGCAGGACCCCCTGCAGTTCACCTATAGGAAAAACAGGTCAGCGGATGATGCAGTAAACTTGGGACTGGATCACATCCTGCAGCACCTGGATCCCCCTTTCACATATGCCAGGATCCTATTTGTGGACTTCAACTGTGCCTTTAATACAATCACCCTTGGAATCCACGCCACCCACGTATCCACGGATCAGGAGGCAGCACGTAAGGCTGGGCGGCACCACATCTAAACATGCCCAAGACTGTGGAGATAAAGGTGGAGATTATCCACCGTGCTGTGGGTTACCCCCCCCCCCCACTGATGACTCCACACACCCTGTACAAATACTGTTTAAGCTCCTCTCCTCTGGTAGGCACCACAATGCTTTGTCCACCAGAACCACCAGACACGGAGTCAGCTTCTTCCCGCAGGCTGTGTCTGAGATGAACTCTCCAATAGCAGAACAATGAGTCAGTGCAAAAACCATAAATGTACAATAACTTGCAAATTATGTCACTCCAATGTCCAAGATGCAGCAAAATGAATGTTTCAGAGAAGGCACGAAGCTAAACACTGGTGCCACCTGTCAATGGTCCTGTGTGTCCTCCAGGTGGCAGTAGAGCGTCTGCTGAAGATGAAGACTCTGTCTCTGTCTCGGGTCATTCTGGTTCTGTGGCCAGTGCTGTGGGTTACAGGGAGAGCTCCCCTGGCCTCAGCCCTCCTCCAGGGCCTCTGTCATTATTTTTATTTATCCCTTTACCTGCCTTTTTGAAGAACTCACACTGTACTAAAGGATGTTTGAGTGTTCAGACAAACAGTTAAGAGGATTCAGTTTATACTCACAACACCCAGAGTTTACAGAGACAATAGAGTTTCTATTTAAACAGATGTCGTCACTGTGTGCTGGTGTTCAAATGTCTGACTGGGGTGTGTCTGTGGGAAGATCAGAGGAAAAACATCTGTATATTGTCTGGTCTTAGTCACGAGGAATCACTGAGTAACTACCTATCTAGTACCATGATTCTAATAATGCCAAGAAGCTTATGTCCAAATAATTAATTGACTGACCTATAATAACACACACGTTAGTAGCATTTGGATGAAATATTTATTTCAGAATGTTGTGGACAATGAACATTAGATTTTGATTCTATCTTTATTCTCACAATTTATTGCAACAACTCTAATAAAACCCTTTCAGTCGTTTCCTGAAGACTGTATCGTCTTAGGTGGAAATTTCTCATAAAGAGGCAGATGAGAGAGTTGTCTTTTGTGTGATTTATTATGAAAATAAAGGAAAATAAAAATAATAGGGAAAGCAAATCAAAAACATGGATGTTGATCGTGCACCTCAACAAACCAAAGTTCGGGGGGGACCGGGATCCTCAAGTTGCTTCTGCCTTTTAACTCTCTGTCCGACTAGGGTGGAATGTCTGTGTAGCCCAATCAGACTGCATGCACCATCTCATCCCTGTCGCTGTGTGTGGAGATGTTTACATTCTCACACCTGCATCACTGGCGTCTAACTATCAGAGAGGAAGGAGTGCTAAGTCTCAACAGACAGAAAAACCCAGCTCCCTGGCCTTGGGTTTGGGAGCTAGAGTCCATCAGGCAGAGACAACCATTGAACAATCTAGGTGAAATGTCAAATACATAAAACAGATGTAAGACAGAAAGAAATATTAATTGCAGAACATTAGTCATAAATCATATAATAACTGCATAGAATAAGGAAAAAAATATTTTTCCCATAACACAGCCATGTAGTAATCAATGTGTAATCAATGTAATGTAGTAGTCAAGTCACATGCACATGTGACCTTCTTTGTTTTGATGGTTGACATCACACAGAAACAGAGAAAAGACTGGAATTGAACAGTATCATGAAGCCGCCACAGAGGTTGTTAATTTCTGGAGAACTGAACTGATGAACTGATAAGTCGCAGTGTTTAGAAGACGCCTGTACATATCTGATGTTTTATACAATAAATAGACTTTGAGACTTTCCTTCATCCTGTATGTTTGAACAGTCCTATGTCTGTGACCAGGTCCACCATTGTAAATATTTTAGGCCTGACTCGTTCCGGGTGTCTGGTTGTAAGTATTGTTTCTGTGGCCTGTGTACAAATCCAATCAGTGTCCTCGGTACTTGTGGCAACTATAATGGTGTCTCTGACATTTATGTATCGAGTTGCTCATTCAAAGTGTGAGTTAGCCAGGGTCCTTGCAAGCAATTATATCTTGGAAAACCCTTCTCATTTACATCCATAATGCTTTCGTCCTGTGTGCATAAAGTATGTTGTCTACATTTAAGATTGATTAATTCTCCTCTACATCCAAGTTTTTTTCCTATAGACTAATACAACTAATGCTGTGCTGCTGGATATGATGAAGGTATTTCCACACAATGAAGGTGCTGTCAAATTTGAACATGCTCGTGACGTTTTAGGCTGAGGAGACAAAAGAAGGTTTTTCTCCAGTGTGTAATACGTTGGTGATTTTGTAGGGTTGAGGATGTAAAGAACGTTTTTCCACAGAGTTCACAGAAATAAAGTCTTTCTCTTGTGTGAATATTCCGGTGGGCGTTTAAGTTGCTGGAATGAGAGAACCCTTTTCCACACTGATCACACTTGTAAGGTTTTTCTCCGGTGTGAATCCGTAGGTGTTGTTTTAGGCTTGAAGACGTAGCAAAGCAGCTTCCACACTGATCACAAATGTAAGGTTTCTCTCCAGTGTGAATGCGTTGGTGTTCTTTTAGCTTTGAGGATGTAGAAAATGTTTTTCCACAGCTTTCACATGAATAAGGTTTTTCTCCAGTATGAATGCGTTGGTGAATTTTTAGAATTGAGGATGTAGAAAATGTTTTTCCACAGCTTTCACATGAATAAGGTTTTTCTCCAGTATGAATGTGTTGGTGTATTTTTAGAATTGAGGATGTAGAAAATGCTTTTCCACAGCTTTCACATGAATAAGGTTTTTCTCCAGTATGAATGCGTTGGTGTATTTCCAGTGTTGAGGACCTAGAAAACGTTTTTCCACAACTTTCACATGAATAAGGTTTTTCTTTAGTCTGAATGCGTTGATGATTTTTTAGAACTGAGGATGTAGAGAACATTTTTCCACACTTGTCACATGAGTGATGCTTCTCTCCACTGTGAGCACGTTGATGGAGTTTAAAAGCCTGTGAACTGTGGAAAGTTGCTTGGCATTTGTTGCAGGTGTACAGTTGTGCCCTCGTATGGATTTCCTGATGGGTCTTAAGGTTACCTCTTGTAGGAAAAGCTTTGGAACACTGGTCACAGCTATATGGGCCCTCCCTAGAGTGAACTTTCTGATGAAGCTTTAGCTGTGAAGGTCTAGTGAAGGCTTGGTTACATTGCTGACAGTGATCCAGCCTTGAAACCTCTCCTCCCATATGGATCTAAAGCGAAAGATATACAGAAGAAGAGTGAGGCAGTTCAATCACAGGATGACACAAAAATAGCTACAATACCCAAAAACTGAACACATCTGTCTCTTCTGATTATTCTTCTATATGTGACACTTATAGTCACTGAGAAGTCTCTCAAAGAAAGAAGTTAAAAGTGTATAAACACCCTGTTGTTCCTATGTTACACTTATCACTGAGTTGGGCTGTGAATGACCATGAAACTCCCGGAGCAGATAAGACATCACAGCTCCTTAGCAACAATAGAGATATTAGGGAGGCACAGGGGAAGATTCCAGAACTACACTCTTGCAGGGCAACTCTTCACCGTCTTTGCGTACTTCTGTTCTTGCAAGAATAAACCACAGAAAGACAATTTTGATTGACTCTTTGCGTGATTCATCAGTTTCCAACATCTTTTGCCTCTACAACAACATACAATTAAAATACACATAACACATAAATAATATGTCACAAATACAAACAATACAACAAAAAATGTGACGTGAAACTCAAACACCAAAAACGAACCAAATATAGAAACTGTTTTCAGTAATTGACTCATTGTATCGTAGACCTGGACAATAGTTAGTTCTTGTTGTACAGTAGCTTTGTTACAGCTGTTGGAGCTCTAATGTCATTATCACACAGATAGACAGCAAGAGAGAGACATAGATATGTAGATACACATACTTCACACATATATGTAATCTACTCTTACTATTTAAAGATAAAGATATTAATTACTGAATGATGAAGTTATCTGCACCGACCTGTTGATCTGTGGGACCAACGTGTTTGGGGTTTTGCTTCTCCGTCTTGCCTCTAGTTGACAGGTCCTGCTGCTCGCTTGTGGTCTTGGATTTGTCTTCATTGACGTTCATTTTGAGGTTATATTGGTTCAGGTCGCTGAGTTCAGCAGCTCTTCGCTCTGAATGCAAACTCCACGATGGCTCCAGATCCCAAATAATCCTATGATGATTAATATGTGGGTGATGGTAAGGAACTTAGTTCTCAGATCTGGTGAGAAACATGTGTGGCAATGGTCCGTGTACGTTCTAACAGTTTGATTTCCCCACCAGAGTAAAAGCTAGGAAAACGAAAAAAACAAGTTGTTTTCTTGTTTTTTCCTCAAAATGGGAAACGGCTTTAAATCCATTTATTTGTCTGGTTTTGAAAACACCATTTTCAGCTTGTTTATTTGTTTTTAACACACTGCTTTGATTAAATTCCGTTTGTCACTTGAGAAAACGGATGTGGTTTGTATTTCATCTTATGGACAAATTAACCAGAAGCGGCTTGATTTCAGTTGATCATCTAATATCGATCTGGCGCCTAACGTGCGTACCGTCAGAGCAAAGCTCATAGCGTGTATTTGTGTGTGTGTGTAGGGGGGGATACTGGACTTACTGGGAGCTGTGGTCCTGACTACTTTGCCATGACAGCCAACACAAACAACCACCTGATGTGTTACCAGTTCAGACACATTAACAGCTCCTCCTGTTCTAAAACTGGAACACCTTGTTTATAAACATAGTTCTAAACATTACACTATACATTTATGTTCATGGTATCCATTCCATTAAGATGGGAGACACAGATGTCCAGGTGGGTGAACAGGTTGAAACATACAGTAGACTGTCACCAGGTCAGACCACAGGGGTAAATAGAAGTGTGGCCCATACGTATGTTTGTCAGAGTACAGAATAATTTCTGATTCTCTGTGGATGCGCTAATGTTATTTTATTTATGTGTATTAATTAAAGTACTTTGGTTGAGGCCCAGTGGCCTATACAAATATTACCGCCACAAGTCAGTCAAGATGAGGCAACTACATGTCTGCACATATACTGTAAATGTTCTAAAAGATCCTGGGTTGGGCACAGTAGATCGTTTGGGGGATGACCCACAAATGACCTTCTATGACTTCTATAAGAGGTACAGTGCACATACAGTAACTGTGGTCACAAGGTAAAATATTGTAGTGGCCGTTTACCACATCCATAACCTTAAAGACCACTTAGCTTGCTAGGTGTTAAGTTTTTATGTGTTGTCCAAATACTTATTGACCATTGTGTAGCTTCACCTGATTAGCAGATCCAAAGATAGTCCTTATGATTGAAAAGTAAATGTATTGTCCATGACACAGCTCGGTCCAATACCGATTGCTATCCAGTACATAACTAGATTCTTTCTGCTTCCAGCGGTTACATGTTACAGGTTTTATATCCAATTTGCACCTCCACATCTTGTCAAAGCAGTGACGTTTCTAATCAGGGAGTGAAGGATCAAATGGATTTTTTGCTTGACATCTTCCAAGGCTTGGAGGATTTAGTGAGACACATTCAGAACTTATCAGATGCTTCCCAGGTCATGAGGGAAGCAAAGTCTGGGGAACTCAAACTCTTTACATATCTTCACATTAGTTTGTGAAGATGTAATTAGGTTTTTGCTGTTGTTTTCCCATGAAAACTGATACTTTGTGGTGCATATAAAATTACAACCATCAAAGGAATGCAGCGGTTACAGCACACAGGTTAGTACAGTATTTATCTACTGCTTTTCTTACTTTGACTTAGGCTTCACTGACAGCTCCATGTGTGCAGCACGCTGCAGGAGTATTGTTGGGTGCAAAGTGTGCACTGAGCTGTGGCAGAATGGGTCCACGCTGTGCCTGAAATGGATGGAGGTCGTGTACACAGGTTTTGGGGTTGTGATTATGAAAAAATTGCCACTTTATTTATTGTGTGATTGCTCCTGCTTATGCAATTTGTCATTTAGGGTTTTATTGTCATACAGTACAATCATCTGTTTTACTTTAATAAATGTTTTTTGTATTCAGGAAAAAAACAAAAAGCCCGTTGTTTGGAACTGTGTATTTCAATGCTGGACAGCTAACACACTCACAGGACCCTGTTATCGGAAAAATTGTTTCTTCCTTATTCTATGCAGTTATTATATGATTTATGACTTATGTTCTGCAATTAATATCTCATGTTTTGTCTTACATCTGTTTTATGTATTCGACATTTCACCTAGATTGTTCAATGGTTGTTTCTGCCTGATGGACTCTGTTGAGACTTATTGCTTCCTCTCTGATAGTCAGATGCCAGTGATGCAGGTGTGAGAATGTAAACATCTCCAGGATGAGATGGTGCATGCAGTCTGATTGGGCTACACAGACATTCCACCCTAGTCGGACAGAGAGTTAAAAGGCAGAAGCAACTTGAGGATCGTGGGCTCTTTGCATCACACCTTTGGGGTGCGTGCACTGTTCTCCCCGAACTTCGGTTTGTTGATGTGCACAATCAACATCCATGTTTTTGATTTGCTTTCCACATTATTTTTATTTTCCTTTATTTTTATAATAAATCACAAAAAACAACTCTTTCATCTGCCTCTTTTTGGGAAATATCTGCCACAGACCCGTTGTAATGGGAAAAACTGTGCTTTTTCTTATCCAACACAGTCATTATGTGCTGGTTAGATGCAATACTGAACATTCTTACAGAAACAACTAATCTCTGGCGCCCTGTACATCAAGTTTAAACATCTAATGTTCCATTTGACTGACTAATAGTTTATGATATATGTTTGTCTTTTACACCCTGGTCTCTGGCTCCATCCTATCTGACTCCTCACCAGACCCAAGGTCGTAAAACCGAATGCATCACGTCTCTGAAGCTTGGTGTTGGATAACAAGACACGATGATGCAAGAGTGAGAATGTAAACGTTCTCACTCACAGCGAGATAAGGTGACACAAACAATTTTAGTGGTCCAGAGAGACATTGCACCAGAGCCAGAGAAAGGGGTTAAAAGGCAGAAGCAACTTCAGGATTTATGGGAAATTTCCACAACACCCGTACCACCATCAGCCTTTCACCCAGTGCACTAGCCCACTAAGGTGTTGTTTTACTTGGACCAGGCCTCTACCACAGCAGCCACACGACAACATTTCTATGAATGAGAAGTTTACTGTCATGGTTTTGCTCATTTACAGCATATGTGCAGACATGTAGTTGCCACATCTTGACTGACTTGTGGCGTTAATATTTGTATAGGCCACTGGGCCTCAACCAAAGTACTTTAATTAATTACTCTGGGGATTGTACACATAAATAGAATAACATTAGCGCATCCACAGAGAGTCAGAAATTATTCTGTACTCTCGCTATAAGGTTTGCTCTGACGGTACGCACGTTAGACGCCAGACGCGCGGCCTAAGAAAGCGAGACTCTTATTTTGAAACACAGTACAACGACGACAGAAAGCTGGTGCTCACGCGCAAATTAAGTAATGGATTTATAGTTTCCTTTCCAGACGTCATTTACTGAAATCAAGCCGTCTTCTGGTTAAGTTGTCAATAAGATAAATACAAACAACATCCGTTTTCTCGTTTCTCTTGATATGAGCGAAGCATGGAATTTACTCAAAGCAGCGTGTTAAAAACGAATAAACTAGACAAATACATGGATTTAAAGCCGTTTCCAGTTTTCTCGTTTTGACGAAAAACGGAAAACGAGAAAACTGCTCGTTTTACTCTGGTGGAGAAATCAAACTGTTCCTGCTCACCTGCTTCATATGGCTCCAACAACAGTATTTGGTCTAGAGGAAGATTTACACGTGTAGCATCCAGTCAAACACCCACACGCTCACTAGATGTACATCTATGCTTTTCCGTACTTTTACAGACCTGTAAACGAAAACAGGAACATGAGCCGGCGACAGCAGACCGCTCTCCTCCTCCGCTTCAGCCAGACTGAAGTCGAGGACGAGCGGCAGGCCGCTGCGCAGTCACACTCCGGGGTCGAGGCCCCCTTGTGGCGAAAACGTGTAACCTCGCCATGCCTCATTTACAGGTCTGTAAAAGTATGGAAGTATGTACATCTGAAATCATTTTTGGTCGCTAATGACGTGTAATCCCCGGTTGTTTCACTGTCTTGAACGTGAGGTGGCCATAGGAGAGCTAAGTTAGCTAGGTTAGCTTAGCATACCAATGACTGTTTTGGCACCTGTTTAGACCTCTTCCTCCAATTTGTGGCTCCTAAGATGTTAAGATCTGTAAGAAAATGTTTGGGTGTTATCTTTGTATGTCTGTAGGTTGATTATTTTATTTTATTTTTTTAAATTAATGCTTTCACCAGGCTAAACATTTTGCTTTAGATGAAGCAGTCTTACTGACGCACCAAGTAATATATTGGTTTATCTTTACGCATATGGTGCAATTGTTTATGCCTTGTGACACCTTGTGTCTGTGAATAACTTGTAGGGAGCTGCAACATGTGTCTGTTTAGACACACACACGGCTAACGTTACAGGTGAAGGTTACTTCTTTGTATCTGTGGAAAGTTAGCTAACTTAACCATAACTGTTTCTCAACTGGCTTTCTAGATGATGTCTGTTCTGGTGCCAAGAAGTTGATAAAAGTAAAACATGGAGAGAACTAATAGGGCGTCTGCTTTACAGAAGTTAAGCACTGTTAACTTGTTAATTAAGTCATTACAGGTGGTGCTAACTGAGTTTTACGTTT
Source organism: Betta splendens (assembly GCF_900634795.4). Classification (NCBI taxonomy): domain Eukaryota; kingdom Metazoa; phylum Chordata; class Actinopteri; order Anabantiformes; family Osphronemidae; genus Betta; species Betta splendens. The sequence continues at coordinate 16,265,371 of NC_040882.2, read as the reverse complement.
ATAGTCCAGCATCATGAGGATGTCTTTCCTGACCATGCAACAAACAGGTGTTTTTATCTATACACAGGAAAGTAAGTGATATTATATTTTTGTGTTTCTTGTCAATGTCTCTGTGTTTTTTGTTAATGTTGTCGTGTTTTCTGTTAATGTTGGTGTGTGTCCTGTTAATGTTGTTGTGTTTGTTGTTAATGACGTTGTGCTTCGTCTTTTTGTTTGTTTGTGACTTGCACTTGGCCACAATATTAATGGCCTAGCAAGCGAAAACGTTTTCTGAAGGACTCATGGGTAATTTATATTTTGCGTACTCATTATTATAATTTGACATAGGCTGACAAAGGAGATGAAGGTGGCTAAAAGGAGCTATGATGAGAAGCTGCAGAACAGCTTATCAATAAGCAATCCTGGGTCTGTCTGGAGAGGCCTGCAGCGCATCACTAACTACAGGAAACCATCTCCACACCCTGAGGCTGGCAAACGTCTGGCAGACGACCTTAATTAACAGCTTCTACTGCCGGGCTTAGATTAATCAAGTATTTATTGAGCAACCCGGCAGGCAGCAGGGTGGTTGGAAAGGCAGTGGTCAAAAAACAAGAATCCAGCTTCAGCAAAGGACAGGCAGAGGCTAGGACAAAACAGGCACAGACAAAATCAAGGACTTATACAGGATTGCTGGATGGCTTGACTACAGGATGACATGAACAGACACTCTGGCAATGAGCAAGGTAAGTGGTGGCGCTTATATACTGAACTAATGACTATTGGAAAACAGCTGATGAATCACATGACACACTGGTAAAGTGGAACAGGATCAGAAATCGTCAGAAAACAGGAAATTAACAACATAAAACCCGAAATGAATAACAATAATAACAGAGACTCACGGTGACTCCTGGCCACACAATAGGCTCACCTACACCCCACAACATTCACACCCTCCCACCTTACCTGCACTGAAGGTCTGTAAGGAAGATGTCAGCAGGCAGAAAATCATAGGATATGGGACCGGATGATCTGTCCGAGAGTCTGTGCTGACCATCTAACGCTGATCTTCACTCAGATCTTCAACCGGTCTCTGCAGCTGTCTACAGTGCCCAACTGCTTCAGACAGTCCACTGTCGTGCCAAAGAAGTCCACCATCACCAGCCTGAACGACTACAGACCTGTTGCCCTGACGCCTGTGGTCATGAAGATATTTGAGAGGCTGGTGATGAGGCATCTGAAGGGCATCACAGACCCTCTGCAGGACCCCCTGCAGTTCACCTATAGGAAAAACGGGTCAGTGGATGATGCAGTAAACCTGGGACTGCAGCACATCCTGCAGCACTTGGATCCCCCTTTTACATGCTGGGCAGCACCACATCTAAACATGCCCACCAACACTGTGGAGCTGTGGAGATAAAGGTTGAGATTAGGAGGAACCACCTGACCCCCCCGAGACAGCTCAGGAAGTTCAATCTGGCTCACGAGCTGATGACCATAGTCTACATTGTCACCATCCAGTCTGTCCTCTGCACCTCCATCACTGTGTGATCCTTCCTTCCATCATAAATCTGTACCGGGTCAGACTCAGGAAACCGGCTTTCAGTGTCACTGCTGACTCCACACACCCTGGACACATACTGTTTAAGCTCCTCTCCTCTGGTAGGCACCACTAGCTTTGTCCACCAGAACCACCAGACACGGAGTGAGCTTCTTCCCGCAGGCTGTGTCTGAGATGAACTCTCCAATCACAAAACAATGAGTCAGTGCAAAAACCATAAATGTACAATAACTTGATAAAAGAACTGTGAATGTGAAATAGTGTAAATAATTAAAAATATATAGTAATAATTATTTCTTATGCAGTAATTACCTGACCTGCTAAAATAACACTTTGTTGAGGAATGTTTTTTTTCTGCATAAAGGTATCCTTTATGCATCCTTTCCTCATACTATTACCTCATCCTTTAGTGTATCTTTAGGTGTGTCCTAGTGGAACGGCACGTGTCAAGTCAGCCACAGTAAACTATAATTCAGGTGGCTTGCAAATTTTGTCACTCCAATGTCCAAGATGCAGCAAAATGAATGTTTCAGAGAAGGCACCAAGCAAAACACTGGTACCACCTGTCAATGGTCCTGTGTGTCCTCCAGTAGAGCGCCTGCTGAAGATGAAGACTCTGTCTCCGTCTCAGCCGGAAGAGGGGGCTCCCAAGGGTCATTCTGGTTCTGTGGCCAGTGCTGTGGGTTACAGGGTGAGCTCCCCTGACCTCAGCCCTCCTCCAGGGCCTCTTTCATTATTCCCTTCACCTGCCTTTTTGAAGAACTCACACTGTACTAAGGGATGTTTGAGTGTTCAGACAAACAGTTAAGAGGATTCAGTTTATACTCACAACACCCAGAGTTTACAGAGACAATAGAGCTTCTATTTAAACAGAGGTCGTCACTGCGTGCTGGTGTTCAAATGTCTGACTGGGGTGTGTCTGTGGGAAGATCAGATGAAAAACATCTGTATATTGTCTGGTCTTAGTCATGAGGAATCACTGAGTAACTACCTATCTAGTACTATGATTTTAGTAATGCCAAGAAGCCATTTGGATGAAATCTTTAATTCAGAATGTTGTGGTTTTGAACACCTACGCCTGAATAGGAGCACAAAGCAAATGTGACAAAGTTGTCCTGCGTATATGACAATACTTGTATAAGAACTTAAGCATGTGGTTAGAAGTTTGTGCAACTGTCAATGTGGTTATAAGGCACAGCAAATGCAAACCATAAATGGTAAATGTATAAATGAGATGAATAATAGATGAAAATATATTTTCTCCAACACAATCAATGTCCTCTGTACTATCTACCTAACTATTGAGTTACTCATCCAAAGTGTGAGTTAGCCAGGGTCCTTGCAGGCAACTAAATCTGGGGAAACCCTTCTTATTCACACCCATAAAGCTTTTGTCCTGTTTGCATAAAGTATGTTGTCTTCATTTAAGATGAATGAATTCCCTTCTACAGCCAAGTTTTGTCTATAGAAAGACACAGCTAATGCTGCGCTGCTGGACACAGGGTTTTTCTGCAGAAAGAAGGTTCTGCTAAATGTGAATGTGCTGGTGAGATTTGAGGCTGAAGAGACAAGACAATGTATTTCCACCCTGATCAAACCTATAAGATTTCTCCTGTGTGAACACGTTGGTGCAGTTTTAGCGCTGAGGATGTAAAGAACGCTGTTCCACACTGGTCACATGAATAAGGTTTTTCTCCGGTGTGAATCCGCTGGTGAGCATTCAGGCTGGTGAGATGAGGGAAAGTTTTTTCACAGCTTTCACATGAATAAAGTCTTTCTCTTGTGTGAATATTCCGGTGCCTGTTCAAGTAGCCGGACTGAGAGAACCTTTTCCCACACTGATCACACCTGTAAGGTTTCTCTCCAGTGTGAGTCCGCAAGTGTTCTTTTAGGCTCCAATACGTAATGAAAGATATTTGACACTGATCACACCTATGAGGTTTTTCTCCAGTGTGAATGCGTTGGTGCCTTTTTAGCGCTGAGGATGTAGAGAACGTTTTTCCACAGCTTTCACATGAATAAGGTTTTTCTCCAGTGTGAACACGTTGGTGATTGTTTAGCTTTGAGGACGTAGAGAACGTTTTTCCACAGCTTTCACACGAATAAGGTTTTTCTCCAGTGTGATTGCGTTGGTGAAGTTTTAGCGCTGAGAATGTAGAGAATGCTTTTTCACAGCTTTCACACGAATAAGGTTTTTCTCCAGTGTGAATGCGTTGGTGAAGTTTTAGCGTTGAAGATGTAGAGAATGCTTTTCCACAGCTTTCACATGAATAGGGTTTTTCTCCAGTGTGACTTCGTTGGTGAACATTCAGGCTGGTGATATGGTGGAACGTTTTTTCACAGATTTCACATGAATAAAGTCTTTCTCTTGTGTGAATATTCCGGTGCATGTTCAAGTAGCCGGACTGAGAGAACCTTTTCCCACACTGATCACACCTGTAAGGTTTCTCTCCTGTGTGAATCCGCAGGTGTTGTTTTAGGTTCCAAGACGTAGTAAAAGATATTTGACACTGATCACACCTATGAGGTTTTTCTCCAGTGTGAATGCTTTGGTGCCTTTTTAGCTTGGAGGATGTAGAGAATGTTTTTTCACAGCTTTCGCATGAATAAGGTTTTTCTCCAGTGTGAATGCGTTGGTGCCTTTTTAGCTTGGAGGATGTAGAGAACATTTTTCCACACTGGTCACAGGAGTGATGCTTCTCTCCACTGTGAACATGTTGATGGAGTTTAAAAGCCTGTGAACTGTGGAAACTTGCTCCACATTTGTTGCAGGTGTACAGTTTTGCCCTTGTATGAATTTGCTGATGGGTCTTTAGGTTACGTTTTGTAGCAAAAGCTTTGACACACTGGTCACAACTGTATAGGCTCTCTCCAGAATGAACTTCCTGACAAAGCTTTAACTGTGAAGGTCTAGTGAAGGCTTGGTTATATTGGTGAGAGAGATGTAGCCTTGAAACCTCTCTTCCAATATGGTTCTAGAGTGAGAGATACACAGAAGAAGAGTGAGGCAGTTCAATCGCAGGATGACACAAAAAATAGCCACAATATCAAACGAAAATGAACACATCCGTTGCTTCCGATTATACTTTGACACATGACACTTTTAGTCACTGGGAAGCATCTTTGGCATTTGTTGCCTGCAGTGAAGAAGTACTGTTTCTTTGGGTGGATGTTTTTTTACTAATTTCCTGGGGCTTTGTGTATGAAGGGTCCTTGCACACAAAATCTTGATCACAAATCTACGCCTAAGGTCAGATGTATCAAAAACTAGGTGAAGTAGAAATTTGCGTAACTCTAAGGTAGCTCACTGGCTTTCTACAGCTATTGGCCCATCGGCAACACTATGAGATGAAACTTGGAAACGGATAATCATGTGAAAACAATCATTATTTACACGATAATATATCATCCTGTCTTCAGCGTCAACATTAGTTGGCAGTTTAATGTAAAATTTAAAATTATTAAAATTATAAAAATTAAAATTAGTAAGTGAACACAGTGTCAGGAGGTGAGTCTGTGTTCTCCTTCAACTCTGCCTCTTTTGGTGGTTTCGCTTCACGTCCACTTTTATATCAGACCACTTTGTTAAGTGCAGAACCTGCACACACGGTTCCGCTCGGTGTACTGCGCAGACGCAGACTGTATTTAAATGAATTAACATATATATATATATATATTGTGGCGTTTCACGAGGAGTCTGCTACTCATTCACCTGTAATCAATTCTACGTTGATTGGGATGTACAAAGGAAAACGTGTACGTTTGTACTTAGTAGCGACCTATACATCTGTACTTACGCAGTTTTCTGGATTTGAACTTCCACCAAGTTAAGTAGAAAATCTACGCAAGTCTTTACATGAGGCCCCTGCTACTGCAATGGAATTTTCAACTATGTGAAGCTATTTTCTATTGTGGCAGAACTTTGATAAATCTATATAATTCAATGAGTAATGTTACTTCTTTGATGTGCTATAAAACATTGCAATGAACATAAATAGTTCAAATGTATGAACACCCTGTTGTTCCTAGGTTACACTTATCACTGAGTTGGGCTGTGAATGACCATGAAACTCCCGGAGCAGATAAGACATCACAGCTCCTTAGCAACAATAGAGATATTAGGGAGGCACAGGGGAAGATTCCAGAACTACACTCTTGCAGGGCAACTCTTCACCGTCTTTGCGTACTTCTGTTCTTGCAAGAATAAACCACAGAAAGACAATTTCGATTGACTCTTTGAGTGATTCATTAGCTCCCAAAATTTTTTGCCTCTACAACAACATACAATTTAAATATCCAAAGAAATGAAACACTGTCGTGAAACTCAACCACCAAAAAGATACTGAGTATAGAAATTGTTTTTAGTAATTAGTTAATTGAATCTTTGACCTGGAAAAGAGTTAGTTGTTGTTGTACAATAGCTCTGTTACTGCTGTTGTAACTTTAATGTCATTATCGCACTCTGGGATATTTACAGATGCATCATACTGTCCATATGTATGCGGCCGATCTACTCTTGCTATTTAAAGATTTTATGCTTTAAACCCAAAATTAAATTCAAGAAATGTGGTGGTTCTATATAATACACACACACATGCGCACACACACGCACACACACATAATTTAAACATTAATTACTAAATATAATTACTTATTGATGAACTTATTTGCACTGACCTGTTGATCTGTGTGACCAGAGTTGTCTCCGCTCATGGACTGGTCTCTGACGTTCATTTTAAGGTTATATTGGTCCACTTAGGTCCAGGTCGCTGAGTTCAGCAGCTCTACACTCTGAATGCAAACTCCACGATGGCACCAGATCTCAAATAATCGTATGATGACTAACAGGTGGGCGATGCTGAGGAACTTAGTTCTTCTATGTGTGGAAATCCCCTGTTATGGAGACAATGCTCCACTACAGTTAATTGTTACACTTTTCAGTAGCAAAGAAATTTTACGATCCATCATTCATTCATCATTCATCCTGACTCACCTGTGTTCTGCTCGTGCCTCAGGCCTTTACAGTAGTTTTCTGCTGCATTTTCTCCCGCCGTTCCTGCTCACCTACATTTAAGCTGCTGCACCAGTCCCTGCCTGCTTTAGCTTCTTTCGAAGCCTTTACTTATTGATGTCTGACAGTTCTGACAGGAAGAGGCTAAAGAGAATGAAAAGAAAAAAAAACAAAGCAGAGACGTTACAGGGTTCCAGGCAGTTTCATATGGTTCCAATAACAGCATTTGGTTTTGTGGAAGATTTACAACCATTTATTACTGTAGCGTCCAGTCAAAAAAAATTCAAGCTTTACTGGTGGTCTGAAGCCTTTCTTTATTGTGGAGGTCACCTCAAACCTGCCGTAAGAGCTAGGCATAAAAACAACAACAATACAATAAATGAAACACAACAACAATTAAGCTAGCTTAGCAGACACAAAATATTTTAAACTTATAATTTAAAAAATAAACTTCACCTCGTTGCCACTTTGACCGGAGCTAAACAAACCAAAACAAAAAATACCGTCGCCGTAATTTGCCTCTTCCTCCCTTTACGTCTCTCCCCGTGTACTATTTTAAGTTCTCCGCCGTGTCCACCTTTTTCGCTTTCGAGCGCACCTCGTTCTTGTCGTGCGTTCAAAGACGGTTGAAAACAGTTACCTTTGTGGCCCATTCACTGACCCTGCAACAACTCGTAATTTCCATGTACAAAACTGTTTCCTGTGTCAACACAATAAACCAACATCCTCAGATGCTACAATTACTATTGCTACACTAACTATTATATAGCACATTTCTGAATTTACAATATAATAACTAGTTGGAGCGCCTCCAACTGAAAAAATGTATACTCACAAACCGAAGAGAAAAACTGCTTTACGGAAGGATAAGGATGATGCGCCTGTCACGACACAAATTAACACACGGGATCTGCGACGGCTTATCTGACGACGTTATGTGAATCCTATTTACTCTTCTCTCCTCGAACATGTCCGAAGACTCCACAAAGATCCTCCTCAGCGTTCCCTCGTTACTTTGGCGAAGCGAGACTGGACTGCGGTCAAGTGAGTCGTCGTTCTTTCATCCGTCGTTCAGCGAGCCGCGTTTCAAAAACGTCTTGCGCCCCTATTACGCGCTTTACAGCAGAGCACAAAACACGCTCGTCGCCACTTCCTCTTTTTATTACGAGACGTCTGATAGGTTCAAAATATGGGAAACTACGAAAGAAAATATTGCATATATAGATAAATTGTCGCCAAATAGAAATCTGTGTACTTTTACTTGTGTATTTTAGTATTAGCTTAAACTGGCATATAATGCTAAAAAGCAGTATCAGTTTGGCTTTAATTACAATGATTTTGGTCCATAATCTCAGAGTCTCACCGGTATGTCCTTGTAGTAGAGGTAGTACATTATAACTTCAAAAAGACCTGTGTACTTTTACTGTACAATTTAGGATTTATTAGTATTCAAACGTACCATGTCATACTGTAATGCTGTATGGCCATTACACTTTAATGGTGAATAACTTGACTTACTTACAGCAGGATGGAAATAGCTGTAATGTGATTGTCGTAAAGGTAAATTGATACTTTGTATAGCATTTGTATAACAACACAACTGACCTAATTCTGCTAGTAAAATACAGTACCACTATGTACTAAAAATAGGTGGTCAATTGTGTATGATGTCTTTAAAAAGGGTTGTTAGAGTACCATACTGTATATGTACTAATAAATTTAATGTTGTAATTGTAATTGTAATACATGGCAAAATGACCTTTATTTGTTTAGATGGCAACATCTGTGATGGAAACCTTTCCACAAATTCCAAGAATGACTTTCGAGACTTCAAAAAGTAAATGGCAAATGAGAGACAAGCACTGGGTCTCAAGTATGTTTACAATACAAATTCACAGTGCTCCATAAGCTGGTTCATAATATTTGACTTACAAGCTACAACACATAAAATTCCTGATCTCTTAACTCAAGGGTGGGCAGTCCTGGGGCCCGTTTCAAGAAGGTGGTGTTGTGGAAACTCTGAGTTTGTTAACCCCGGAATGAGGAAAACTCAGAGTTTTCGGTTTCAGAAAGCGAGGTAACTTAAACCCGTAAAGCGGGGTAAGTTTAAACCCGTTTCAAGAAGCGAGGTAATCGAAACTCAGAGTCAGTTACTATGGCAACTTACTCTGTGAACCAAACCTGGTCGCGAGCAGGTTTTATTCGGGAAACCCAGAGTTTCCTTCGGTCTCCGCCCCTTTTTAAAGTGAACAGTGTTTAAATACCTCGTTTAATCTTTCAATTCATTCATAGATTTCACCTGTTTCCTTCGCGCAGAGACCAAAATGTCCGTTTCTATAGGATCCTGTAGATGCGGACGCTGTATTAATTCACACGGCATTGAATTTACGCCGCGAGAGGATTTTAACGCCACGAGTTAATTTTCTGTCATATCGCCGTGCATATTTATTTGAGCGGTACCGTTTTTATCGAGACTCCATACATACATTAATAATCTTATTCACCCATACGTCAAACACATCACCCATCGTGGCTGTGCTTTTACATGCGAACAGATTCTTTGTGTTGCGTTACGTTTTTTTTTGCAAACGGTAGTTTTCTTTAACATTGGAGACGCTGAGCACGTTAGTGAAGTCATTGTATGTAGAAAAGTTCTACATACAATGTTACAGAAGTAACTGACATTACATTGTTTACATCACCAAGATCATATGTGATGCTGCACATATCATAAACGTGAATTCATGAATATATCGTGAGTCAACCCTAAATAACAGCCTGCACTGGGGTAAGTACATGTATGTCCTATAGACTTATTTCAATGCATGCACTCACACTCACACTCACAGGAACACTTCTATGCAGCACTAAAGTAATGTGAACTTTCTTCTAGGAGAGATTGACAGCTTTCTGCTGGAGACAGGGGTCTCCCATGCCAGCCCACACTACTGACCCCTCACCCAGAACCTGAAGCAGGCCCCCAGCAGCGCTTTAATGTGGCCCTGCAGAATAAGAGCCTGGGTGGAAATGACCAGAGGCCTGTTGAAAGCACGTCTTCAGTGTCTACATCACCTCAGGGAAACACCTGAGAGGCCTGTGACATTAATGTGGCATGTGTTGTTCTCCACATTATTGCAATTATTAGAGAGGAGCAACACCCTGCCCTACAAATACAAGACCCTGAGGAAGACTCCTTCCATCACAGTAATCTGCAGAGTGGATGGACAGTCAGATGTGATTTGCTTTAATGTCTTAATCAACCATCACCACCAATAAAAGAAACTGAATAGATGTAAATCATAATTTATTTGTTTTTTTTCCATTTCCTACAAATACAAAGGCAATAGTTAGATTTTATGATTCTTCTTCCAATAATTCATACAATTCACTTTTAACTATACACTCATCTCCAGCTTGTGTTTGGGAATTTCAATTTCTAGATCTGGCTTTTCAATCTTGTGGTACAAGTATAACATTTCCTTGAGATTTAGTTTATACAACTCAATAACCGGTAACCTAAAATACAGAAGATTTAGAGTTACATGACATGTTCCTCATTACTCTTACAGAATTGAACTCAATTTTTTCGGACATTTACTGAACATCACTGAACTGTGTGCATCTGTGCAGCAGAATGTGACTGACCTCCTCCTGCTGTTCTTTCACACTCTGGGGCAGAGGGGAGATAATAATGTATACTTGTATACTTGGAGATCAAGTTACATCCTTTAGGCTACGCAACACAAAAATCAGAAATCATGTGCTGTGTATAAACTGTATTAATATTACACTTTATAATACTGCTTATCATAATTTAAGCTTTATTTTGTATGATGCTCACAACATTCTGGGTTTCTGTTGTGACAGGAGGATTCATATATTACCATCAGAATCTGTTAAGACCAACAAAGAACCCAACCCAGACTCTAAGAAATTAATATATCAAAAGTAGGCTATGTAAAAAATCAAATATATAGGAAGGCCTCTTACATTTTACAAATGCACTTGTATCCTGGGGAGTGACTGGTTCTGATGAACTCCCTCCAGAAATTCCTTTAGCCCCTGCTTTCCAGTGTTCAGGGTGAGGCCCTTCTCCTCTGCATGCGTCGTGGTGGAGGTGCAGGTCCTCCACCAGTTGTTCTAGCCTCTGCCTTCTTTCTGTTGGCTGAGTAGAAGTCAAATGATTTAACTGTGTGAAAACATTACAGCCATGTTGAAAATGCTTCTGCACTGCTATACTCTGCATGCTATTTAGTTATTTAATATGTCAAATATTGTAAAGTCAGGTAGTCTACACACATGATATGATGGTGCCTTATACCTGTTTGAATTATGTTTTTATATTTCATTTTTAGCCACGTTCTTTTATGCCTGCAGGATTGTGCCTACATGAAAACTGAAATTAATTTCTTATATTATTACGTGTTTTGGGTAACTTTTAAAAACCTAATTAGATTAATGTAATAATTGCTCTCCATAAAACGTATTGGATTATTGAATTATCATTACTTTACAAATCCCACATCAACCACAACAGAAATTTTAAAAAGGCATAGACATAACACTGCACTTTTAATTCATACAAACGTCGGTATTTTATGCAATTACTGAAGTAACGCCTTAGATGAGTGAAAAAGTCCTTACTTTACGAGTGAAAAATGACAACAATACTAAAATTATTTAGTTACGCTGAACACTGTATGATTAAAATGTAAACTTACGCATTGACTCGAGTAGCTATTTTCTTCCAAGCTAATTCTTTCTCTTTCGCCGCTGCAGCCGTGTTGCTTTTTCTACGGAATATAGACTCGTAGTCGTTATATGCTTGACGTATCATATCCATTTAGGACGTCTTTTGTTGTCCTGTTGCCATGGTGACTCGTAATATCTTCACTCCATTGATCAGGGCTCTGTATCGTCGCGGTGCACGCGCTTAACTCTGAGTTAACTCTGAGACAACTCAGAGTTGCTTAAACCAACTCTTTTCAGCTGTTCTGGAACCGAAAACTCCAGGTTTGCAAACTCAGAGTAGATCAACTCAGAGTTTCGTTTTAACTCAGAGTTTGTTAAACCTCCTTCTTGAAACGGGCCCCAGGTCCTCGAGGGGCCGGTGTCACGCTGGTTTTCCAACTCTCCCTGCTGATCACCTTCATCAGGTGTGTCAGTTAGCCTTTTCAGTTGCTCATTGACTGAACACACCTGATCGAGGTGATCAGCGGTAACTGAAGCACCCCTGTCCTAACATGTTAATAGTTTGTTGTATGTTAAAGTTAAACGAGTGATATATCTTAAAAGTAGGAGCCTGAAAAAAAAGTAAAAGCATCAAATAAACTGATAATAACATCTGACTATCAAACATATTTGTCACATCAAGGCTACTGATATATTATAATCCACAGAGAAACACAATTACACACCTTTGATTAAATAACTTGAGAATAAAACATGGGCAACCACGTGTCAGTGGGGGTTTGATGGTCAGTCTGCTCTGATGCAGTTCTCACACACAACCAGCAGATGTCGATGTTCTGACTGTGTCAAGTGTCGAAGTTGCTTAGTGCTTCACAAGACTTCGATTTCGCCATCACTATCCCTCTCTGCTGAACTCCTATGTGCATGTGCATCATGAATCAGTTTTTATATGAGTGACATTTTCTTCGTTTCTTAGTTGTGGGAATTAAATCACAGCAAATCAGATTTGTTGACTCGACATTGCACTGTTGAACTGCTTGCCTGATTAAAGATACACTTGCCTCAGGTGTATCAGTGTCATTTTAATTGAATATTGAACTTTGTGGATAGGTCACAACTACACTCCCTGTGTCTGGCTCCCACCTGACTCCCCCAAAACCAAGGTCAAGAAGCTCTCCCTCTATTTTGACTTTTATTGCTTCTTCTTTCCGATAGTGAAACGCCAGTCGTACTAGGTGAAAGCATGAAAAACATGCTCCAAGTATGACGACAGAGATGAATGAGGTGGTAACATGCAATTTGACTGGACTAGAGACAGACGGTCCACCCAGCCAAGAAAGGAACAAAAGCAGGAGCAATGTACTTTTGATCTCCCCATATGTTTTTTTGGTTTCACGTCATTGTTTTAATTTGCTTTACCATTATTATTTTTGATATTACAACAAATGACACAAAAAACAACTCTCTCATCAGCTTCTTTATTGGGAATTTCCAAAACTACACAATAGTCTACGTTAATTTAATCACATGACTTGTCTAACCATTATATGTCATTTATAAAATCTTATTTTTTATAAAATATTGTAATTCAGTTTTTGATGGTTTTATGAGTATTAGTCAGACTCACACTGAACCAGACTCTACAAGGATGATGCTACTACTTAATCTGTGTAAGATACCACGTGTTTTGTTAATAGAATTGGTTAAAATTGTATGTTTACTTTCACAAGGGAAGTCAGTGGACTTACTTTTATAGGCTAAAAGAAAGACTTTGAGTTCCTCGTAATGGAGCTTGACATAAGACCTTTAAATAGCTGCTCTAATCATCAGCATCAGATTTTAAATAGACTCTAGGCCAAATGGGAAAAATTCCCCCAGCTGAGCGAAACTCATGGCAGGCGAAAACATTTTCTGAAGGACTCGCGGGTAAATTACTGTTTATTTTCGTGTTAGTAGATAACTAGATATTACAATTAGACATAAGCTGACAAAAGCTAAAAGTGTCATAGATCCAGCTTTTTGATCAAGTTCTGTGTTTAGTTTCCAGTCTTATTTTAGTATTTCCGGTTTTGTTTTGTGTCTGCCTTAGTTCTAGTTTACTTATCATCATCATCATCAACTTTATTTTAGTTTTATTTTACCTTATCTAGTTATGTGTCACTGCTTCCTGTTTTTTTTGTATCCAGTCCCGGTTTTGGTTCCCTTATGCTTAGTTTCCACTTGAACACCAGTCATGTGTTTCTACAGCTATGTTCAAATTATCATTAGTTCTGTTATATATATATAAACCCCAGTACTCACCCACAGCCTTTGCAAGATTGATGTGTGTTGTCACCACTTTCCGGCATCTTGTAGTTCACCAGCCAGTGCATGACTCAGTACCTGTTCTTGATTCTGTTTTACAGTACCTCTGCCTTGTAGGATTTACTCGTTTTTGACAGCTGTATTTTGGTACGGATGCTATTAAAGCCTTCGCAAGACCTGACTCAAGAGCTGTGCATTTGGGTCCTACCTCTCTTCGTTCCTGCTCTGTATCTGACAGAAAGGGGCTATGGCGAGAAGCTGCAGCACAGCTTGTCAATAAACAATCCTACATCGGCCTGAAGAGGCCTGCATCACATCACCAACTAGGAAACAGCTGGCAGGCGTTCCTCAAGAGCTTCTACTGCTGGTTGGAAAAGAACCACTGAGATTCCACCATTGTGCCCCTACCAAAGAAGTTGTAATGGAAAAATTGTTTCTTCCTTAATCTATGCGGTTGTCATATGATTTACGACTTATGTTCAGCAATTAATTAATATCTCATGTTTTGTCTTACATCTGTTTATGTATTTGACATTTTACCTACATTGTTCAATGGTTGTCCCTGCCTGATGGACTCTGGACTCTAGCTCCCAAACCCAAGGCCGGGGAGTTGTGTCTCTGTCTTTAGAGACTTAGTGCTCCTTCCTCTCTCTGCCCCTTTTTAAAGTGACCACTGTTTAAATAGGCTGACTTCGTTTAATCTTTCAGTACATTCACCAGTTTCCTTCGCGCAGAGACCAAAATGGCATGTCTGTTTCATTCTGTAGATGGGGAGGCTGTATTAATTCGCACGGCATTGAATTTACGCCGCGAGAGGCACTGGCACTGCAGAACAAGAGCATGGGTGGAAATGCTGAAAGCACGTCTTCAGTGCCTACGTCACATGAGGGTTACACCTGAGAGGCCTGTGACATTATTGTGACATGTGTTGTTCTCCACAATATTGCAATTATTAGAGGGGAGCTACACCCTGCCCTACAAATACAAGACCCTGAGGAAGACTCCATCCACCCTGCAGATTACCGGGATGGAAGGACAGCCAGAGAGGTGATTTGCTGTAACGTCTTAATCAACCACCACCACCAATAAATGCAAATCATAATTTATTTGGTTTTCTTCATTTCCTCTTCACGTTCTTTTTATGCCTGCAGGATTGCACCTACATAAACATTTAAATTAAATTCCCATTATTACATGAGTTTTGGGTAACTTTTAAAAAACCTAATTAGATTAATGTAATAATTGCTCTCCATAAAGCGTACTGGATTATTGAATTATCATTACTTTTTATCAACCACAACAGGAATATTAAAAATGGATAAACATAACACTGCACTTTTAATTCATACAAACATCGGTATTTTATGCAAATACTGAAGTAACTCCTTAGATGAGTAAAAACATACTTTATGGGTCTATACCAACCTTATTTAGGAATTATTTACACCAAACACTGTACAGTATGTGTAACGGAGTGAATCTTAATTCCACTTGTGGTCAGCTGAGGGCGCTGCCCCCCCCCTCCGGGGTGGGGTGCCACCAAGAAGACGAGACAGTAAAAGAAGACTGGAGAGTTGAGGCGGAGAGGAAGTCAAGGACGACGCCCGATGACCCCACTGAAAAAGTAGCAACGGTAGCAACTTCAGCGTGAATAACCAGACTGTTGTTCATTCCAGGAAGTTTGTTTAAGCGTTTTGCACATGCGTATTGTTCTTTTTTTGGGAAACGTTTTGCTTCAAGGATGCTAACCGCATGGAGATGAGTATCTTATGCTAGTCCCATAAATAAACGGTACAACGTGAACAGACGACGTCCTCCCGACCGTCATTTAACATATAAAACACAACGCAGAGTCACTACAGGAGAGTTGCTAAACTAACTGGTTGGACGCAAAGTTCAATTGAGTTAGTTACATATGATTAAAATGTAAACTTACGCATTCACTCTAGCAGCTATTTTTTTCCAATCTAATTCTTTCTCTTTCGCCGCTGCAGCCGTGTTGCTTTTTCTACGGAATATAGACTCGTAGTCGTTATATGCCTGAAGTATCATATCCATTTACGGACCTCTTTTGTTGTCCTGTTGCCATGGTGACTCGTTATATCTTCACTCCATTGATCAGGGCTTTTTATAGCGCTTGATTGAGTCAGTCAATTAGGAGTTGCTTAAACCAACTCTTCTCAGCTGTCCTGAAAACGAAAAATCTAGGTTTTCAAACTCAGTGTAAGTCAACTCAGAGTTCAGGTTTAAACTTAGCGTTGGTTAAACCTCCTTCTTCAAACGGGCCCCAGGTCCACCATTGTAAATATTTTAGGCCTGACTCGTTCCGGGTGTCTGGTTGCAGTCTGTAGACAAACATTTGGGCCAGACGCCGCCATGGCCCGGCTCGTGTCTTTACTGGTGCCGCTGATCCGGGTGAACGTTGTTTCTTTCCTGCTCCTGTGTTACCTGCTCCTGGTTCTGCTGGGAGGCGCCGTGTTAGTCTGGAGAGACGAGATAAGGTTTTTCCACAGCTTTCACACGAATAAGGTTTTTCTCCAGTGTGACAACGTTGGTGAAGTTTTAGCGTTAAGTTTAAGCTGCTGCACCAGTCCCACTGCTGTAATTACTGCAGTCCTCCAACCAGGCAGTTTCATATGGCTCCAATAACAGTATTTGGTCTAGAGGAAGATTTACAAATATCCCGGTAGGAGCACATTTCTTAATTTACAATATGAAAACTAGTTGGAGCGCCTCCAACTGGAAAAAGTATATACTTACAAATCCAAGACGAAGCCAATGTCTGACAGTGGGATAATGATGATGCGTCTGTCAAGATGAACACACAGGATCTGCGACGCCTTCTCTGACGACGTTAAGTAGATCCTATTAACTCTCCTCTCCTTAAACAGGTCCGACGACTCCACAAAGGTCCTCCTCCACTTTCCCTCGTTACTTTGGCAAAGCGAGACTGAGGCGTGTGTGGCCTCTGTCGACGCTCACGTACAGTACAGTCATCTGTATCCTAATGCTCGAACTTCACACGAAATAACTCACAACAAAATTCAGAATACTGCACCAAATGGCATGTCTATGACGACGCCACTTATAAACGCTCGTTGCAGGGAGCTTCAATCTTATTTTTTTTATTTGAAACTACGTAGTTTCTTTCCTATTTTTTCCTTTAGCCCCGCCCCCTTTAACTTCAATGGTCCAAATCCAGGTGTGTCTTTGGCCGAACTGACTCAGGACAACAGGCACAACAAACTAACAGTCCTTGTGCGATTCTTCCCATACACAATAATTACCAACTTCAGAAATGTCTTGCGAACATATATAAGAAAAATAAATAAAAATAAATGACATTATTAGTTCCAAACAAATTTAACATTTACACTCAACAGCTGTAGCATCTATTGTCTTCTGAATAAGGTTCATGTAATTTTTCTGTATTATTAATATGTTAATGTATAGTAAAAGCTGATAAGCTTTGGCTGGATTAAGTGGTGGTTTGTATAATGTTGTGGAGTAGCTTATCACACACGACCAGCACCGTATCAGAGGTTCTAATTCAGAAGTCTGCACTGCTTTAAAAAAAGTGTTGATGTGTATTGATTACGGTACATATTACCCACAGTGCCTTGCAGTCCATTTGTTTTTTTTTAAAGAAGTCTTGTACCTGAAGGTGGAGACATTAGCTGCAGTAACAGTGGCCTGTTGTGGGTTCTCCTACTATGGACATGTTTGTACAAGGCACAGACCAACAACCTGATGCTGTGCCCAGCACTGCCAGCTCCAGCAGCAACCAGACACTCTCATTGTTGATCATGTATGTCATCATCCAATATGTGAGTGTATGGACTGGAAACAGAGACACAATGTTGACACACATAAGACACACTTATGAATATGACATATATTTATGATATTTCTTCTATACAGTAGGTCCTAGTTTGTATAGACAGCTCAGCTTTGCCCTAAACACAGTCACTTGGCTCAGCACACTCACACAAATCACACTATTTCTGATCACAATGACAGAAATGGTGATGTACAAGCTGTTTTGTTTTCATCTGAGTCACTGTTGAGAGCCTTCATTGTCCTCCTCCTCGTTCTGTGGCTCAGTGGCCAAAGAATGAGACTATGACCAGAGAGGCTGATGGACGTGACAGGCTTGTCACCAGACACATGAGCCTCCTCAGAGCTCGGTCAGATGCCACAGCTTACTGCTGGGAAGTGAGCAGTTGGACTGAAGCTCCTGGGCTTCCTGTAATGTCTGCTAATGTCAACCCTCTGCTATAAAGCAGGTTAAAGCTGCATGAGTCAGTATTTTAGACATACTTTATTTCATCACCTTGGGGAAATTTTATGTAATCAAAGTCTATAGTGTTTTAAAACAGCCCAGCATTCACCAGGCAACAGTTTTGTACTGCTTCGATTAATACCACAAGCACTGTTTTCAGGAAATGCCACGACTACCTGTGACCTCATTCATTTTGTGTTGTATGCTGTTGGCGCCTCCCCGTGCTTGTGACAGACGGCTCACAGGTGTTTGGCTCAGCCAGACTATATTTACAAAGGTCATGGATGGAACTAGATCTGATTACTCCACCAGAGCAACTTTTATTTCATAACGAGGAAACAATAATTGTGCCGCAACAAAAGTGAATATTATATATATCCTTATTATATTTATTGAAGGGCAACAAAACATTAGGAACTGACAAATAAACGTATAATAACACTATCTACTCACCCTGGCTGTCAGGTAAAGGTTGTGGTTTACACGTAAATGTAAAGGATTAGTGCATTAGTGGCATGTTTAGTGCAAGCTATTAAAATCATGTGGCTTTCCTCTGTGTACGTGACACAAAGCCTCAGGTCCATGACAGCATCTTTCACTGACCATGGTAAAAAATGTTTTTTTGCTTCCACATCTCGGTTCCCTGGACGAATGGTTTCCTCCTGTGTGTCCAGCTGCAGTTAACGCTCAAATGGAAATTCGCCAATCTATATATCTTTTGACTAATGTTTCCCTTGGCTGACGTTTACCACTCTTCACTATTCAAATGTGCATGACGGTACACAGAAAATCTACGTAGGAAATCAATCTAGGAATCATTTAATACCAAGCCAAGTTTTTATTCATTTATGGTGAAAAGGTTTGTTCTATTACATTACAATGCACTGGACTCCAAAACAGGAAGTGTGCCAACTGTTGGGTGGCCTCCAGACAGGAAGTTGATTGTTCAGGAATTACTTGACTATGTAGTCATGACCATGCCCTCATCCCTCCCCTAAACTAACACCATTTTGAAAGACAAACTGCTAGGCTAGTTTTATTGTTTGATCTTTGGAATCCATGTAGTCAAAAGGCCAATGAAGAACCACAGCAACTGGGAAACGCTAGAATAGTTTCTCATATGAACATGACCTCATTATGACTGAGCTCTGGCAAAATATCATAAATAAATAAAAGCGCTATTCCCACATGTGGAGACTCCCCTCTACTCTTCCTTCTTGCTTCATTTTTACACACCCGTATGCAGCTGTGCCTGCAATGTAAGTCGCCTTGAGACAGGGAGCATGGAAGGACATTCACAGGAGACATTCTGTCCTGTCATGGAAACTTCAGACATTGGCCTGAAAGTGGGACACGTCACTTAGTGACACATGGAGGCTGGAAGTTTACGTACGAGGAACGGACTATGTGGGAATTCAAGTCTAATGATGTTTGCAACATGTGAACATCTGTATTATAGTGTTGTCCTGCAATGGTGTCTCACGTGCCTTTGCTCTGGCTCACAGAGGACGTCATGGTGCCTGACATTGAATGTCTGAACATAAATGATCATTGTCTTTCCTGACCGTATCAGCATTTGTAGAGAAGAAAGCAGGGACCTCACAGCCTCCCAATGCAGCTCCAAGACAAAAGTTGTTTTTCTGGGTGTGATAACTAATGTAAACGTTCCTCCCTGGAACATAGTGAAAGTTTAAAAGTAGATAAAAACTCATTCAGCAATTGACCTAGTTTTCAAGGCCTGGAGAATATAGTTCCTGAAAAATTACTCCTCCAAAACAAAACTGTCAGTTATTTATATATTGTTACATATGGTTATATAAGTCTATCACAAGAACAAATCAAAAAAAAGGTTGCTAGACAATAGTCTATGGTTAACTTCATCACATGATTTGTGTAACATTATATTTCATTTATAAAAACTTCATCTTGTTTTGTTATATTTATAAAATACTGTAATTCAGTTTTTTGGTGGTTTAATGAGTATTAGTCAGACTCACACTGAGCCAGACTCTACACGAATGTGTTTTGTTTATAGAATTGGTTAAAATTGTATGTTTGCTTTCATAAGTGAAAGTCAGTGGACTTGTTTGTATAGGCTACAAGAAAGACTTAGAGCTTGATATAAGACCTTTAAATAGTGTGTGTGTGTGTGTGTGTGTGTGTGTGTGTGTGTGTGTGTGTGTGTGTGTGTGTGCGTGCGTGCGTGTGCGTGTGTGTGTATGCGTGTGTGTGTGTGCGGTGTGTGTGTGTGTGATATCATATTCCCAGCTGCTCTATTTGTCGGCATCAGATTTTAAATAGACTCTAGGCTAAATGGGAAAAGTCCCTCCAGCTGAGCAGAACTCATTGCAGGCGAAAAGGTTTTCTGAAGGACTCAGGTAATTTATGTTTTGTGTTTCATGGGAACGCATTAATCGCTGTTTAGCTTCTCTTAGCACTAGGCCTGCCTGTGTGACGTTACATTAGGTTTAACCATGTGCAGCTGTCTGATTGAGACAGTAAGGCAATATCTGCTTCAATTATTCAGTGATATGCAGTAATTACCTGTCCTGCTCCAAAATACTACTTTGTGGAGCAATTGCAGAAGTGTCGTTTTCCAAAATGATTTATTTTGTATTATTTCCTTATCAGCAAGGTTTCTTTGACTAGTTACATGTTTTGTTTGCTACATAAAGGTATTACGTTTCAACAACATCCTTTCCTCGTACTATTATCCTGCAGTGTATCTTTAGGTGTGTCCTGGTGGAGCTGCATGTGTCAAGTCAGCCACAGTTAAATATAATCCACAGGAAGTATTGTCTTGGTAAATTTTGATAATAAAGGTGAAGACCTAGTCCTTTGTAAGAAAATATTACTATATCCTATAATTTCTGTGTTTAGTGTGTTTATGTATTTACATTTTTCTTAAGTTACCGTCCTTAACTGCTACTTGTCCCACATAAAGGTAACTTTATTGTGAAGGGGGCAACCTTGCGTGTTCCGGTGTCGCGTGCAGCTTGTCGCCAGCCCTGACGTGAGGCGTGTGTTTGTTTTGCAGGCTGCCAGTGAGCGGACGCCAGTGAGGGAGAGGGTCGCGCGCCGCCGGAGAGGAACTGACAGCGACGCAGCTGGAGTTCCTCCATCCGTCTCCGAACGCACGAGCGCGGACGCCTTCGCGTGACCGCCTGGTCTCCGGCAGACACTTGTTTGACACGCGACCATGACTTCGGTCTGGAAGCGGCTCCAGCGGGTCGGAAAGAAAGCGGCCAAGTTCCAGTTCGTGGCTTCTTTTCAGGAACTGATACTAGAATGCACCAATAAATGGTGAGTAACTGCTGTAACACCTGTCTGCCGCCCGTCCACGGACCGAACCCGGCCCCGTGGGTCACTCATTGCCCCGCGCTCCACGAGCTGTGCTGTGGCTCAGTCATCCTACCGCTCCCTGCGTGGCTCCCATCACTTCCGCGTCTGACTCCCACTTGCAGCTGTGGGTAGTAGGATCATGACCGGAGGACAGGTCGGTGTGTGGGGGGGGGGCTCGTCACGGGTGACCCCCGTCCACGCTCATCCAGGCCCTGAACTGCCCTCAACTGACGTGTGACTGCTCACAGAGCCGTCTTTCTGCACTCGTCTCAGAACAAACAAGCAAACAGGAGAAATGCAGTTATTTAAATGGGGCACAGCTGACTGGTTCTATGGGGGCCTGTGGAGGGAGCAGGCGCCCACTCTGCTGTAGCAACAGGTCAGCTGTGTGTGGCTTTGTGTAATTATCATGTAACCTGTCAGCCTGCGTTGTTATTAGGTAATAACTGTTATTTATCAGCACAACATATTCAGTGTGACGACGTGCTGCCGCTCCTATTTTTAGATCCTATTAAATAGATATTTTTGTGATGCTCTTCAGATTAATGGGTCACAGAAGAAACATTTTTATTTGGGCCAATGACTCTTGACGTGGGGAAATCCTGACACGGAGCAATTTATTTTTATTTATTTGTTCATCTGGAGACCTTGGCTTTGAGGTGCAGCAGTGGTCAGACTCGGAGCTTTCTGACCGGCTGCTTCACTCTCTCTACGGCTGGAGTTCCTCTAATTCCATTTTCATTACTCACCACGCAGTCCGCATGTGTTTCCAATCCTCCAGGCCGGGCTTCTGCAGCCGTCATTCTGATGCACCTCTTAACAAGTATCACGCTCCCAACTAGTATCGACACGTCTGTCTTTCTGGTACATGGTTCACTAACTCTATTTGGCAGATAATGTGTAGAGAAACAGGTTGTATCCCTTTGCTTTTCTAGGGACATCGGGTTTACAGGTTCTTGAGGCACTTCACAGAGAAAAGCAAGCAGCTGCTTCATCCCTGAAGTCATAAGTTCATAATAATTTAATTACATCATAACAGTTAGGCAGAATTTCAGCTTAACCCAATATGTTCTAACTTTATAAATGGGATGCATATAAAAATTAACTTAGTTCCTCACAGGAATTAATGATCTGATACATAAATATTTTACTTGTAATGTCTGACATCAGTTTTGCTCTTGTCTTAGCTTCTGAAACTTTTCAGATTGAATTTAAAATCACGACCAATATCACAGCCTGACTTCACAATCTGAAGAGCATCTGTGAGTGTTTGCTGAATCTTTAGACTAAAATGTTTATTCTAAGTTTGACACAAACTGCTTCCTTCGTTTCTGATGTGGTGTGAAAAAAAACAGCTCCTTGTGGAGGGGCTGCGTTTCTACACGTTCACATATTAGATGTTGTCACGTGGCCTAAACATCTACATGTAGAGCTACAAAAGTGCTGCCTCACGTCACGTGAATCCATTCACGGCTTCTCTTCCTGTCAAACATAAACAATCGGATGAAAAAGCATGTTAAACTACATTTACACTAAACAGAGCTTAAAACAGAACAGATGATACTTGATACACTATCATGACCCTAATGGTGCGATAACTGTATCACAATACATCCTCTTCATTTCATGAGTCAGCAGGTTCCTTGCCCTTTTTTTAGGCGCTCATATTCAGCCACTCTTGTTTTAGGGAAGTAAGATGCAGTAACAAATGCAGTTCATGTGATCAAGCCTCACCTGGGATTAAAATTGATATTTATAATAGTAAACAAATAGTAGACCACACTGCAGGTGTTTGGGCTTGCACTCTTTTTACAATAGGGCGGACATCGGCCATGTGTGGATGTCAGAAACAGTGTCCACCGCCGTGCGACCGCCCCGGCGTCCTCAGCCAGGCCACTTCCTGGACGTTTGTGCGCTATGAAGCAAGCGCGTGTGATCCATGCTTGACACTGCATGCAGCAGACCTGCTAGCTTCAACAGCGTGTGACAGGAATGAGTACAATGTGGATGGGCTGGATGGCCGACTTCCTGAGCAGACGGGGGGAAAAGCCACCTAGGACGCGTTCATATCACCCAGAGTTTAGACAGGCTGGGAGAACTATTTAGAAGTTGTATAATCAACAACTTCCCTCATGCAAGCAGAATGGCCTCATATGGTAACGCTGGAGGACTTCATACTTAAACCATGTCACGGACTGAAACAAAGAGCATGCAGCTGGTGTGAGCGTGCACGTGGTGGCACACGCGTGTCTTTAGGAACTGAAAAGCACTAATGCATGAAGCGGCCCACTGTTGTACACATGTAGGTCAGCCTGTTGCTACGGCACTGACACGTCTATGATAAGCAGAGCAGCAGCTGTAGGATTGATGTTAAGCCCCCGTGAAGTTCACCGTGGCACTTTCTATTTCTGTCCTCCGTCCGTCTGATAGTCTCGCTCACAACCTTTCTCTCGTGTGTGTTGCTCACGACCCCCCGGTCATTACAGGTAAACCATTCAACTGACTGCACTGTTTCAGTCGGGAGTTGAGATTTTGTGATGTACGGGTGCTCAGGCGAGGCATTCAGGGACAGTGCGCTGTATAGTTCACCTGCCCACCCTCAACACACCCTCAACAGGGGCTCACAAACCTGTCGTGTGCATTTGTTGGACGCTTTGCTAAGCTGAGGTGTACAGACATCGCTACCACACAGCCACAGTATGAACAGTTATTATCATCAGATTATCATCAGAATAAAGGAGGATGTCACATTCAAAGACACGCTCACACACAGACAATCATAACGAAATCGCAGCCACAAAGTAACACAGCACCAGTAGTTGGTAGACAGGTTCCTTAAACCTGGTGGAGTCATTGTGCCTCTCTGATGTATTTCAGTCCTTCACTGTCTTTTACCTAGTTGCTGCTTTTGCAGTATCGTTTTCCAAAATAACAGTAAAATGGACTCTAGTGCTTATGTTACTAGTGCTGAGCACACTGTTTTTAACTGTCTCGGTTGCCTCATCCTCGTGTTGACATGCTGTCAACTGAAGGTTTGTTCCTCGCAGGTCCTAACACGAGGACAGTCTGTTTGACTCATAGTGAACAGTAATGAGTGTATGTGCCCAGCAAACACACACACGCACACGCACACACACACACACACACACACACACACACACACACACACACACACACACACACACACACACACACACACACACACACACACACACACACACACACACACACACACACACACACACAGGCCCACGCCCGAGCCCTGACAGAGCTTCTTTATTCTCAGGAGTCACACGGTCACAAGATGTTTTGTCATAGCTGGCCTCATGCTTTCGGGCTTGTTGTTAACATATACAGTAGTCACTTAATGGGTCCTGATTACATTAGGCATGTGATAATTCACAGATTGCTAGTTAGTAAGTTCACAGTAAGAGAATATGTGAAAGAGATCAAATCCTCGTGCTTTTGGCCACAGTGTGGACTCTAAGGACGACTAATCAGCTTCAGGCTAAAAACAGCTAAAGACCTTTCTAAAGGATCACATTAATATTGGCTGATGATGCCTCTATGTCTGTATTGTCATACATTTGATAGTGAGTAGCATTCAGTAGTGGGCCATAGTTGGTAACAAACGACTAGAGTCATTTGCTCGGCTCTGTGATTTCAGGCAACCGGACAAGCTGAGGGTGGTGTGGATCAGGAGGAACAGACGCCACAGCACCAAGGTACTGTAATAAAGCACCGATTGATGAGCAGCAGGCTGAGCTGCAGACTCACGTGTCTCTGTTGTGTTCGCCATCAGCTCCACAGCTGGCAGCCAGGGATAAAGAACCCCTACAGAGGCCTGGTGGTCTGGCAGGTTCCAGAGAGCCTCGACATCACCGTCACACTCTTCAAGGTACAGACTGAACTCTGTGAATCGCTGAGGCATCCTGGCTGCTCCCTGCTCATACACAACGAGCACTAAATCTGTCTGTCCGCAGGAGCCCACTGCAGAGGAGTTTGAGGACAAGGACTGGACATTCGTCATTGAAAGTGTGAGTTGGCTGCTGCTTTTCTGGCTCCTGCTCGGTCGATGGTTGGTTTGTTCGTTTAGGTTGAAAACGCTCGGACTTGTTGACTTGTTGTTCATTGTGTTCGTTTATAAGGAGACGAAAGGTCGCAGGAAGGTGTTGGGCTCCGCCGAGGTCAACATGAAGAAGTTTGCCAGTGCCACGCCGGCCCAGTATGACGTAACGCTGAAGCTCAAGCCGCTGTCTGTCAAAGTGGTGGAGGCCACGCTCAAGCTCCACCTGTCCTGCATCTTCCTCAGAGAGGGCAAAGCCACGTAAGTCAGCGACTCGGCAGCGACTCGGCAGCGACTCGGCAGCGACTCGGCAGCGACTCGGCAGCGACTCGGCGATCGGCTGTAGCCACGTTCTGTAACTCCGGTCCTGTGTCTGTGCTCGTACGACCCACAGGGACGAGGACATGCAGAGTCTGGCCAGTCTGATGAGTGTGAAGCAGAGCGACATTGGGAATCTAGACGATTTTAACGACAGCGACGAGGACGTGGGCGAGGAACGGAGGAGCAGCTTCGGACAAGTTACCCACGTTTCCGGTAGGACTGAGGTGACGCTAGACGCTCTTTACACCTCGCCTGAGTTCCCGACACACGATTGGTCTGGGCCTCCAGCCAAACATGGCCTTTAGCTACATGATGCGTAGTACTCACATGGTAGAACTTAGTGAGGCAAGAACAAAAACTCCTTCTCACCATTGTTTGTCTTTGAACTTTCTCAACCTGCTGCTTCCTCTTTTATTTCACATATATAGCCCACTTCCCTTTTCACTCAATCTCCGTTTGCTCTTCGCGTTTCTTCCTATAACAGCGTCTGCCCCTTGTGCCACAAGACTACACGATCTGGCTTGGAGGCCTGCACTCGAATCAGGTTCCTCAGGTAACTTTGCTGCCCCCCAGTTCTGGCCGCGATCCTGATCCTATCCCGATCGATGTTTACTTCCGAATTCTACCGGTTCAAACAACCTGGTTCAGTCTTCAGGCCACATGAATTACAAACAAACTAATTCATTGCTGTCAAAGTAGTTTAATAGTTCATAACCTTTTAAATTCACTGTCTTGTCACAACCCTGTTCTCCTTTTTAATCTTCCTCACTTGTTCTTTCCAATTGGTAAAACTGGTCATTACATATTAACTTTTTACACCTGTGTCTGTACTTTAATCTGTGTATAATAATATATGCTTAGTTGTCTCTCCCGTTGTGTTTCATGTCACCTGTCCTCCTGCATTTACTGTATCTCTCACACAGTAACCTCAGAGATGGATTGGAAAACGTCCTCTGGCATTTTCTCCATCTCTGCCCCATCTCTTCCTCCGTTGCCCCAGCCCCCAGACCCCTCCCTTCCATTTCCTCTATCGCAAATCCAAACACGGGCCCAACGGGCTCGGGCCTCCCACTATGCCTACACATTGCCAGCCTTCACACCTGCTCACCCTCCTGCCCTTCCCAAAATCTTCCAACCCAGAGCTGGAGCAGGTATTCTTCACTGGCTTCATACATACATGGGGGATTTGTCAGTTTTGAGTTAGGAATTGCAAAAAACATTGCAGAAAGGGTTTAGTTCACTTCTGTGCTACATCCTCTTTATATAACGAGTCTTGCTGTTTTAAGCCTGAGCTGTCAGACTGTGTCTGTAATAATTAATACTCTATCTTAACCCAGCAGTGCCAACATGTACAGTAGATCCTGTAGTTTTCTGTCTCGTCTCTGGATGTTGATCCTCTCCTGGGTTGTTTTTGCCCATTTCAGCTCCTCGAAGGCCCCATAGCTTCCACTGTGGTTCTTCTAAAGCTGACGGCTTGGTTGGCCAGGCTTTCTTCACTTTTACCCCTCCTAGATCCCTCTCCACCTCCTCTCTGTCCTCCTCCGAGTCCTATCTCCATCCTCCTGCTTTCTCTGAAACCTCACGAACAGGTACACTGTTAAACACAGTCAACGTGATATAGTCCAGTGTATAATCAAGCTCAACCTTTGGATGCAGCTCTAGTCTGAGGGTGCTGTTCCATCTTTTTTTCCTGTCACTGTTTCCCACTTTCTCTCAGACTTTTCCAGTGCTGCGAGCTCGCACAATGTTCCTTCCTCTTCTTCTACCGCTCCATCCTCCTCCTCAGCTCCTAGCAACTCCTTCCCTCCTCCACCACCTTCTTTACTCAGACAACACAAAGCTCATCTTAGCCTCACCAGACCCACCAGTCTGCCGTCTGCCTCTGACACAGGTACAGGGCAAGTAGTAGAGCGTAGACCACACTAGTTTCTATTCCTTTACTTTTGTACTTTTTCCTTCCATGCTTTCTCATTCTCCTTTGTTTCAGCTTCCTGGCAGAGTGAATGGAGATCTCCTAAATCTAAGACCCCCCTTGCACAACCTGAACTCTCCCCCACGTTTCTACATTTCTCTAAGAATGATCCTGGACGGTCTGCAGTGGAGCAGAAAAAACAGAGAGTAGAAATGCCATGTAATGCATCAACACTGCATTTACTTACTGTATGTTTACTGTTTGAGACGTCTAGCAGCCAAACAAGATTAAATTTGTCGAAACAGTGACTATACACATTTGAGGTCAAATGCAACATTTAGCTAAATCTGTAAGAAGTGATACAGCATCGTCCTCCTCTTTACTCATGCAGTTTTACTTTTGCTTTGGAACTAATACTCTGCATTACTGCATCCTTCCCTCTCTCATCTCCCCTCTGCTCTTTGTCTTTCTGCACTGTCATACCTCTTTCCTGTTAGCTTCATCCATGGTGCAGTCTTTGGAGCAGAAACCTCAGGGCGGGTCTGGACATGTTCCTTCCTGGGGACCCCTCTTCCCCCCTACAGTAGAGACCCCCTCACCTTCTGCTCTAAGTCCTGCTTCTGCTCCTCTGTTCCCTGGCCTTCCACCTCCTTCTCAGCCAAATCTATACAAATCTGTCGTAGCCTTTTCCAGTGACCAAGATCCAGGTAAAGAAACTTTACCGTCCTGAACATCACCAATTAATCTAAGACCAAACGCAAACATCTCCACCTGGTGGCTGTTTTCATTAAAGCAGCTAATTACTGTTTCCTATTAATGCTGTATCATATACAGTTCTGTAGCTTCGTTCTGGTTTATGGTTTATATTTGATTTTCGGTGTCATTGCCTCCGTTTGCTGTGGCACCAGCACCCCACCGTTGGATCATTACTACAGCCTTACCTTCTACTATATGGACTCTGTTGGAGTGATGTGGAGCTGCAGTACTGTATGTGTAATATCTATTGTTGTTTTATTTCTTTAGAATTCAAAAGACAGTTGAGCACGTTGAGTGAAGAGGACAATCAGTGCCCAGCACCTCCAAGTAAGCATGAACCAAATGTTTTGTCTGTCAGAATTAGTCACACCTACAGTGTATTCACCTGTGTAAGTAACTAATATAATATAACACTGCACAGGCCTCGATGCTAGAGCCTCACGCATCCAGAAGCCAGAACGGTCCAGGGCTACTGTCCAGCAGAGAGATGCACATTTTGGAATAGAGGTTGTGAGATCATCACCAGGGTGAGTATTTCATAAAGCCTACCTTTCATCAGTTTTTTCCTGTTTCAACATGGTGTGGTCAGCATGGCTGCAAACATACTGGACATGGCATCAATGTGTGGTGTTACATGTGTCTAATAAGTTGGAATTGGAATTGGAAAACGTTGCATTTATGGCTTTGAAACTAACTGGTTGCTCATGGCAACTCAGGGATATGCATGGCAGTGGAAATATCCTCATTTGTGTGATATAGTTGATAACAGGTTCAAAAGAAGTAGGCTTGTTATTTTAAATGGAAGGTCATACAGTAGACTGTTGCAGGCTGTGGGGCAGCTAGTGTTTGGGGGAAATTATACTGCATCCGACTGACAGGACATTGAAATGTAAGTAGCATTATAAAGGATGAGACAGAAACACACAACCTTAAGCAACCTCTGCTTCTAAATGTAAGTGTTCAGTGTAAAACAGTTGCTACCTCAGGGAGGGTTTTGTGGACACAATTCCTGTACCAGTACAAAAGGTTTATAGCATCCTCTGGTGGTGGTAACCAACATTGACCATCCTGTCAGGTGTCTGGGAGAAGACCTGTGAGGTTTTGCTGAAGTCAAAATTAGGTTTTGAAAAGACGTCACACAATGGTGCAGATCATTGAGGCGCGGCACAGTTTTTTTTGCTGAGAAATGCAGCAAATGCTTTTTCTGTTTTTTGCACCATTGTTTTCTCATGATTGTTACAAGGTTGTTGAACAGGTCTCCAGCTGTCATGGGCCAGTGTCATTCTAGTGTAGTCACCTAATTTAGCTGTTAAATGTTCTATTGAGTGCATAGATTCCTTCAAGCCACATACAATATTTTGTTTGTATATACATGTATATCTCTATACGAAATGCCACGTACCCAAATATGAAGCATAAACCACGCCAGTGTGAGATTGTTTTTAACAGCATCTGGTCATGATGTTCTATCTTTGCCGGGTTTTGCAGGAAGACCTTGATTGTTCAGCTGCGCATGAAATAATCTTTGCCTAAAATATGGGGGTGCAAACCTTTAATTGATACAAAAACATCTAAGGTAGTGTAACAAGCACCTGATATGGCTGGCTATTACCTTACTACAAGAGCCTTTTGCTGCCTTGCCAGACTTGTTCGAGGGTATTTACCAAATTGCTTGTAATTTATTTTAGTTACCTTAGTATTAGCTTTTTGGCTGTTTGGTGAAATTCTGCGACTATGGCCTGAGTTTGACTGCCTTACAGATCTGTAAAACTCTTTCCTATGTCATAACCCTGATGAGGATTTGTTTGTCCTTCAGTCCTACAAGTTTGCCCTCTGTTCTGACTCCTAACGCCAGAATGCCCTCAGCCCCAGGGCAGAAATATTTTGAGATGCCAAAACCACAGCTGGGTCAGGCGGAAACGAGGACATTCTCCCACATCCAGTCTTCACTTCCTCCTGCATCTAATCAAAACCCTGGTTTTCATAATCCAACATCTCCTTCAGTCGAAGAGCATCCGTATAAACCAAACAGTCACTTGTCCAAGAAGTCGGTTCAATTTGGGATTCCAATAGTGCAACCTGCCACCTCCCAACCTGTTACCAGATCACTTCAGGGACCTTTCCTGCCTGTGTCTGATATTGCAACTACTGACACAAAATGGATGCCAAAAAAAGGCGTTGCCCATATCATAGAGCCTGTAACTTTTGAATTAGGGTAAGTTATTAAGTAAGTAATATATTTAGATTGTGCTTTATTGTTCTGGTCCTGATGTCCATTTATACTCTAATCCTTCAGAAAAGACACCAGTTCTTTTTCTCCAGTGGTGATGAACAACACACCAGAAGCTCAATCTGGAGAACAGTCCACTTCAACAAACTTAAAGTTGGATGGGTCGCAGACAGACACTCAAAAACTGAGCCCTACTGTTTCAGTTCCATTTGTGGATGAGAAAATCACCCAGCACCGTACAACACAAAGTAACACCTTTAAACAAGTCACTTCAAGACCCAGCTCTGCTTTGGAGGTCCTGTCAAATCCACTAGACAAATTATTAAAACAAGAAGAATTGAGTCTGAATTTTGAACCAACTTGCACAAAAAACTTTGTTAACACAACATTAAAGGAAAGAAAAGTAGATGCTTGGCCTTTAGATAAAGGACAACTGAGTGAAAGAGACCAGGGGGTTACACAGCCACTTGAGCTGCCAAGGTCTTCAGTCAGCACAGAAGAAACCTACATGTTCACATCTGAAGTAAAACTTGGTCCTTTGTGTCCACAAGCAAGTACTATTTCTCATTTACCATCCCCTATAAAGCCTGAAGCTCTGATTGTGGCAGCAATGGGAATACCAAGCACCATCAAATTACTTTCACTCTGCCCACAATATTCCAGCATTCCTGGCTTGACATCTTTACATCAGTCCCAACTCATAGCTTGGCCAGGTGATACTGAAATACTGATGCAGAAGACATCCAGCAAGAGATTGACATTACATCTGCATACAGATTACACACGTTTCCTTGAGGAAAGTGTTACAGGATTTGCAAAAATGGTGGATATGACACCATCCTGCTGCAGGTCTTCTGGTACTCCTGGATTCCCCTCTCTTTTGAAATGTGCAGCAACTATGGCTTACCTTTTACCTACATGTGCTAGAAGGTCTAGGGTTCCAGGTGTAGCTTCTGTTGAAGTAGTACTTGAATATCAAAAGAACGTTTGGGAAAACCATTCACTGTGGAAGAAACCTCTGCAAATGAAGAAAGGGCTTGTTAACTGTATTTCATGTGCACAGCAAGCATCCCAATTTGCTCATGTTGACAGAGCCATGGTGACCTTATTCGCAACATGTGCTAAAAAAGCAAGTGTTCCAGGATTTCCCTCTGCACAATTACAGTGCCAAGATTCTAGCAAAACCTGCAAACCCAAAGTCACCTATTTGCCGAACAAGGAGCCATTTGGTGGTCAAGTTCAACGTCTGGATATGGACAGACATACCTTAATGGAGAAGAAGTCTAATCCAATATTAAACATGTCTAGTATTATCAGTCTGGTACCTCATCAGACCCAAATTCATGGGATGCTCTGTCAATATCAGAGCAATTCTAAGAATAACGAATGGCATGGCTTGAGAAGCGCAATAGACAAGAAAGTGGAAAAGAAAACACAAGCTTGTAAACTTCAGTGGACCCCAGAAGACACTGTGATGTTTAAAGATATGGTAAACCTGTTGAGAAGTTGTCCACAAAACACCAAAGTATTTGGGCTCCCCTCAGCTCCAGGACTAATACTCAGCCCTCAAGATAGTGGAGTCTTTGGTTTGCCTTCCAAGAAACTTTGTTCATCCAGCTGCAAGGAATGGTTTACTTTCCCACTTTTACAGCCCCACATTCATTGTGTCAAAAGGGAAGTAAAGATTTTAGATGCAATTCCTTGTTTTGATAGATACATTGTTAAAAGTATGACTGCACTACTACCTTCTTGCCCTCAGAATGCTAGTGTACCTGGGTTTCCCTCTGCTCCGACACAGAGATTATTGGATAACTCAATTGTGGTGAATTTATTGCCTAGTTGTACAAAAGAGTCTAGAGTTCCTGGAATGCCTCTTAGAAATATGACCAGGCAAAATGAGTGGCTAACAGAAAGGCAGTATTTGCTACCTGCAAAGAGTAAATCATCAACTATGTTACATTTAGAGGAGCTAAAGGTTGCCTATTTTGATTCTGATATAAATGTAAATATGGTGTCCATTCTGCCCACCTGCTCACAGAATGTTTGTTTAGCAGGCTTTCCATCTGTAGATTTACCAAAAATGATTAATCTGCTGCCTGCCTGTCCAAAACATTCTGGGGTTTATGGAATACAGTCTAGAGTCCACTGTGAGTCTGATGAAGCGAAACGGAATATAGGTAATAGACTATTTTGGGAAAGGTCATTAACACACCCAGGAAAACAGTATTTGCCAATATATCACTATAAGATGTATTCCATAGAAATGTCAGTGGTTGGAATTATGTTGTCAATGTTGCCACCCTGTCCCAGACACTCAAATATTTCTGGAATCCCCTCTAAGGTATGGGAGAGACCAGTGGAAGTGCTTAAAGAGGCTCCCAGCATGCTAAATAGCTCAGCAACTTTACAGGAACGTGATCAAATTCTTGGTCTCCCTACAAAGCATTGTGCAAAAACACATGATGGCTTGTTTGGGGACATGGATGCAGTTTGGCAACATCCATTTAATAGAGAGCATCCAGCTGTTTGCCAAGATTTGTCTGATGAGAGGTTAAGCAAGGACAATGACATGATGCTGAGTTTGCCAGTGTTTTGTCCCCAACAACCCCTAAATCCTGGACTTTCAACAGCTTTAAAACATCCAACTAATCCAGCTATGGAACAATTAAGGCAATGTTGCCCAAACCAGTCAGGTATCGCTGGCTTCCCTTCACTTATGTCACATTCTACAGTAGGAAGTAGGACAATGATGATGACCAAGGACTGCAGGATGTGTCACAAAGCGGGTGATTCTCACAGGAATATGATGAAGACTATTTGTTCTTCTGAGTTTTTTTTACTATCTGACACAAAACAGCTTTCAGATATGATAAATATTGTGCCCTCTTGCCCAAAGTATACTTCTGTTACTGGCCTACCATCAACACAAGTGCACTATTCACTACAGGGGTGGCCAGTTCCAACCATGCAGTTAGTGAAGTCAGGAGCGAAGAAAGAAAAGGATGAACAAAGCCCAATTAGTCATCAACTGCAGTCGATATTCCCTGGCCACGCCTTACCAGAGGATGTACAACAGAGAATGACTAGATCATCAACCTGTCCCACTGAGAGTATTACCAAAGACTTTCCATCAGTGCATTCTGAATGGCTCCAAGTGGATAAGCTATCTTCTGCAGAACATGCAACTGAGATATTATGGGATGGGAGCTGTCCAATCCAATTAGATTCTGATTTAAATGAAATTCAACCTAATGTGTTCTCAACTTCGGAGATACAAAAAGATGGAAGGGTCTATTGGAAACCTATGGAGATTGAACATAGCACTGTTCTTGAAAAAGGGTGAGTGATTTGAATGATATTAGTAAAAAATGCAACTAAAGTAAGCTTTTTAGGTTTTGAACCCCTTTCTATTCTGTTTTCAGAATCTTGCATTGCAGTATATGGCACTCCATTCCTGACATGCCACTTATATTAAGTGTCAGGAATAGGTGGGTCGCTTTGGTTTGCGCAGTAGTTAAAGGATGTGTTTGGTAAATTATGCATTTACACTATATCAACACGATCTGACTGACCCTGAATCTGACCTAATGCTAACATCTGCAATCGTGTGTGCTTCAGGTATAAAGTTTACGTATATAGGTTGTTGTGTTACTGTTTCAGCCTCTTGGGTCTAAAGGATTCTTAAGAAACAAATATAGCTGTGTATGATAAAGGAACCACTTCATGCAAACTGTCACAGTCTGCTGAGTTTACTGCAGCCAAGAGCAGATTTTTTTATTCAGTACCATCTCGTCGAGTGTGCTGTGGCATGAAGTTCTGCCTACAACTTCTCACAATTAATTTGCTTAACGTGTTTAACTTGCTTATAATTTTGTATTTACCTTCTCTTTAGACATGAAAGTATGGTTTTACAGCCACCATGCACAGTTGTTGCTGATGCTGCAGAACGTCCACCTCATAGCGAGCTAGAGAGTGTCGGACAACACTTGGGAAAGCTTGCTACAACAAGGGCCTTGCACTGGGAGGAGCTACCGATGGCTGCCACACAAAAGCGGCACATGGACAGGACTATACAATGGGAGGAGCTACCAAAGAGAACTACAGAGGAAAAAGGATCAGAGGCGGGAAGAAACGAGACAACAGAAATGTCCAGTATTGTCGCATTACCTCCTGGTGCTGCATTAAGGCTGTACACCAAATATGAAATAACCACAGAGGCTGAGCTCTGCTTCCCTGCTACTGGGGAACAGCCACATGAATGCCCATTGGACATCAAGTCTACAGAGAACAAGTCATGTACAGTTAATGAAACTATGATTACAAATCATGCTCCTCAGTCAAAAGATGAAACAGGTCTATTTGAAGAAATTGTAACTCTTAATTCTTTCAAACCAAGTGAACAGATTATGCTTCATAAGCCTGAAACTCATTATAAACAGTCCACCTTCTTGGAAGCTTGTCCTGTGACAACAGAAATTGCTGGCCATCCATCAATGCAGAGTCCTGACAGCAAAGACTGGAACACTATTCATCAGCCATTGTGGGAGAGACAAATCAAGCAGGAGTCCGTCTTACTACCTGAGACCGATAAACAGGTTGAAGACATGATAGGAATTGTTACATTTGCACAAAGTTGCCCAAGAGAGTCGTGCATTTTTGGTTTCCCATCTCTACCAGAAGCTGGAATAAATAATGTTGGCATGACAAATATAATCAGTTTCTCCAACTCATGCTCTAAGGTGTCACAGATACTAGGATTTCCATCATCTCATATTTTAAAAGAGTGGAGGGTGAGTAAGGAACCACTGTTGCATCCAAGAATGAGAGAAAAGGTGTCAATTATCGAACTGTGCAAAAGAGATCAAAGAGAAATGAAAGCAATGGTTTCCTGTGCACCATCCTGTCCAAAAAAGCCACGGACACAAGGATTCCCCTCACACCCACAGCCACCGTCTGTGCATAATGCACCAGATGCAATGAGCCTTTTTACATTGTGCTCCGACATTTCTGGAATACCTGGCTTCCTATCATTTAATGGCGTTATGAATTCAGGATGGGTAACAAAACAGTCTCCATTGTTAAAGAGACGGTCAATGAAGGGGGTTATATTTGAAACACCAAATGACAAGAAGACAGTAATGAAGGACATGGTGTCCTGTGTACCATCCTGTCCTAAAATGTCAGTTATTCATGGTTTTCCATCTATTCCAAATTCCCAAAT
The DNA here is from genome assembly GCF_900634795.4 of Betta splendens. Taxonomy (NCBI): domain Eukaryota; kingdom Metazoa; phylum Chordata; class Actinopteri; order Anabantiformes; family Osphronemidae; genus Betta; species Betta splendens. The sequence goes on along the minus strand of NC_040882.2, from coordinate 16,229,694 downwards.
TGTCCATTGTGGCTTTAATGTAATCCACCTTTTTCCGTTGCTCCCCTTATGTTCTACCATACCTGGATTTTCCTCAGTTGAAGGGAATGAGAAGAAAGGATGGGTTGTTGAAGTCAGTTCATTTATGCACAGGCCAGACAAGCATGCTATGCTCAGGATCAGGAGCTCAGCAGTTAAAACAGACAAGCCAAATAACATGTTTAGATTAGTTCCTGCTTGCCCAGGACAATCGAAGATTCATGGCATCCCATCTCTTCCCCAATACAATATGCCAAATCTAGTACCTGTTTGTCCCAAAGTATCCAATTTCCCAGGATTTGCATCATTTGAAGATACCTCAAAATTCCAGTGGATTGTTGATCACTTCCTTTCATATCATAAGCTTAGCAAAGAAACTGGTTTTGTGATTCAACATAAAAATCAAGAAGGAGCAACCACAAAACCAATTTCGGCCTTAGCACCATCTTGCCCAGAAGCATCCGGGATTACTGGGTTCCCCTCTGCCCCCCACGCTAAGCCTGAGATTAAACCCAGTATAAGTTTCATACAGTGCTGTTCCAGAGTTTCAAGTCTCAAAGGATTTGCCTCTATGACAACATTACCAAGCACAGACTGGCTAAGTGGAACAAAAATCATCTTTATAAAGCCTCGGATGGAGAGGGCAGAAATGATCATGGCATATGATCAACAGGACTGTCAATACTGCTACAACACAAAAAGCATGGTAACGTTAGTGACATCTTGTCCCAAAGAGGCCAGAGCCCAGGGTTTTCCCTCAGCTGAAGCTGTACGTAGACCACCAAACATGGTCAGCTTATATGCAGCTGTGCCACGTGTTTCACTTGTTCCAGGATGTCCATCAGCAAAGACGCTTAACTTTGAACGTATGAAAACCTGGACAATACTCAGCCAGACCATTTCTGAGAAACTGCAGAATGAGAATGTGTTACCTATCACCAGCTTTCCAGGAAAACACAGAGCTAAAGACATGATAACAATGGCTCCAACCTGCCCACGCTTGACTCAGACACCTGGGTTGCCCAGTATTTTACATCTTATTCCAGCAATACAAGAATTGCCTCCACAGTCCACTCAGTCACTTAGGAAAGACACAAGAGATTCTAGTGTTTCCTGTGAAACCTGTGCAGAACCTGCCTTTGGTGAGAACTTAGCTAAGATCCAAATCATACTAATTTTCCTTTTCTCTATGTCTCTATTCATCTATTTATTTCTTTGCTTTTTGGTGACAGAGAAATCCAAAGATGGTGAAAAGCAAAAAACATATGTTTCTGTAGATAGTGGGTAAGTCGTTAAGCTTGGTTCTCTTGCATTGTGTGCTGTGTAGGAGTTTGGATCTAGAGCATGGATTAGGATGGAGTAGAGTGAAGTTGTAGACATAATGTGGCTAAATAGTGCACGGTTAGGTCTGAACCATATTACATTTTGTATTGCGTTCCTAACATCGCCTATTGATTACATACTAAATTTGGGTTCTCAGCAAAGCAGAAGAGGAAGCTCAAACAATGAAGAAAGCACTGGACACGGCAGAGCCAGTGGTTGCCTTGGGCTGGGAAGTACTGGAGGGACCAGATACAGAAAACCAGACAGAGTCCTCTGAGACGTCAGGATTAGTACAGGCTATTGTGGGTGTTTTCCACAAAGGGTAAGAGTGGTAGCATGCGTAGTGTGTGTGCATCACGTATAAACAGTAATACTGAAGAATTGGGCTTTTGGCAACGAGCGTCACAACCTGATAATACTTACTAATATCTTAGTGAAATTTATTTAGATTGAGAGAATTTATTATTTTTTGGACATTATTGTTATTTATTTATTTAATAATTAATTGTTATGCCATTTTCTTATATCATCGTTTGTTATATTGGAGCAATTTACAGAGTCAGTCTTTGGGTTGGTGTTACAACTTTTTTTCCACAAGAAATTTTACAAGTCTTCAAAACTCATTGACTTAATAATTAAGTTGCATGTTTCTTAAAGCTGTTGCTTGTTCAACTCAGTCAGTCATTTACTCCTGTGTCCATTTCTGACAGTTATGAGAAGGTAGCATCTATTTTGGGGCCATCTAGCTCTGCTTCGGTTAAAGTGGATCATTCACCGAGGCCCATAGAGGCTGTCACATCTATGGGAGTGGAGGACAAGGCGGTGACTCATTCAGATGAGTTTGTTCCACATGACAACACAGCTCCTGTACAGAAGGTTGAGGGACACGTTGAAGACATTGACCGCAAACTTGACACTGAACATGCACCGAGTGTTGAGCCTATCATGGGGGACTTACTAGACGATCAAGTGTCTCCATTAAAAACTACCAACAGTGAAGATGAGTTGTTAGTTGGTGAAAGTATGAAGAAATTGCCTCCATTGGCAGAAGGTGACTTAACCAAAACATCAGTTGAAGACAATGAGAGATCAGAAGTCCCAGAGAAAATTGAACGTTTGTTAATGGAACACCAAACTGAGGAAGAACATGATGAGGTTAAGACCATGTTGCCTTTGTTACAGCTGGATAAATGGTGAGTGCAGTGTTTGGTTGCACGGGCTGACGGTGTACGTGTTCGGCATCTTTTTTGTTGAGTCTGTGGCAGTAGTGGCTTTCATCTCTTTTTACTGTAATAGATTGTGGAGTGGGTTGCCATTGTGACCTGGCATGGTAGTGTTGCTTTATTATGAAATGTTATACAAGGGTGTTTTGTCATGTGTTTCAATACGCCATTGTGCCAAATGTGATTTGCTTTCTCTGTGTGTGATTTAAGCAGATTTAAACGTGCTAAGGGTAAAGTGCATGGTACAGTAAAAGTGAAAACAAGAACGGCAAATTCTGAAGTTTGTCCTTTTCTTTCTCAAGCCCCCAACTAACAAGCACAGAAGACATTTCTGCTACTTCTCTGAAGTCTACATCAAATGATCTACTTACTGACCAAAGCCAACTCAAGGACGTACTCCAGGATAACGTTAGCTTATCTTGTGGCACAAAGAAAGCAGACAGTAGTGGTCTGGAGGAAGTACAAGCACACACAGATGATCATAAACACAAACAGGAAGTTGAATCTGTGCAAATCATTGCCGATGTTGTGCCTTCTAATCACGTGAAGAGAACAGATGACGGTTTACCACCTACTACTCAGAAAACTGCTCCCTGCAAGCCCCTGAGGAGAAAAGACAAAAGGACACTGCATGCAGACAGCACATGTCAGCAGACGGACTCAGACTCTTCCTGCTTTAGAGACATAGAACAATCCTCATGCTCCAACGAATGGACAAAAACCCATGGTACACCTGCCCAGGCCTCCTTCCATATAATCTTTCCCTTTAAAAATACAAAGGGAAATAAGTTCCCCACCTCAAAGCCAGAACCAGAAAGATCTAATGTTGAGCAAACTGCTCTCCCCCAACGTGGTAAGAAGCTGTTTCCAAGCAAATCTGGCCAAGTGGACATGAACAAAAGACTTGGAGAACAGAATGCTGGTACAAACAGGGAGCCAGAGCCAGTTCAGATCAGTTCATCTGGAAATATGGAAAAAACAAAGCACTCCGTGGTTTCTAGTGAGATATTGAACATGATTATTACATCTTCTGAGAAGTCAGAGGATTTAGGAGACACAGCTGAGGGAGACAAACCACCGACTCATCCTATCCCAAGGCCCCGTGCAAGAAAACGTGTGAGTGGGTCCTTCCCAGACGACTTTAAAGCTACTGATAGCACGTCTCAGGCTTCCCACAAAGAAGAGATACGGTCAGCAAAGCAAGCTGCTCCTTCATCCATTTCTTCAACAAGCACAACCTCGCCTTGGCCTCCTTTGGGTGACCAGACAAAGACTGAAGAAGAAATTATGAATGTACCACTGAGGAGAAGCAGATTAACCACTGATAGCAATGTTCAACCAGATGATAATAATACTCCAGAGGACACACTAACATCCTCACACCTGCCTGTTCCAAAGCCAAGAGTAAAGAAACGCCTCAGTGATTCATTCTCATGTGATGTTATAATTCCAGGTTCATTGCATCCCCTGCTCCCGGACACAGAGGCTGATAACCTTTGTCCTGAAGAACAGAATGAACAGTCAGGCTTGCCTGTTGCATTACCCCGAGCAAGAAAACATCTAAGTGTAATTTATTCAGAATTCACAGCAGGAAATGAATCTCACCTGGAAGTGGAAAAATCTCCAGAGGATACAAATAGCACCAGCAAGGAAACAACAAAAGGGTCGACATCACTGGATTCAAGTGTGGTATCTGAAATAGGTTCTGTCACAGTCCAAGACAAAGATGATGAGACTTCGCAGTTGGAACAGGAAGTGCTAGCAGCAATGCTAGAGGAAGATCTTCGGCCAGACTCTACAGAAGCTAGTGAGAAGGCCCTGGATGAAATAATTAAAGACTGGACCTTTACAGATGCACCTGTTAAAGATGAGCAAGAAGATGCTACACAGCTGGCGTCAGAGCAGGCCAACGAGAGGACATCGTCGTCTCAGGATGACTGGCTGAACATAGACAACAATAAAGGCATTGAACAAGTAGAGGAAAACTCCCAGGAAGAAATGAAAGAGGAAGATGTGGACTTTGGCTTTGTGTCAGTAGTAACTGCTGGTTGTTTAGAGGATAAAAGGTAAGGTTAGTCAGTGTGTGTCAGGGTGTTGGGGCTACGCTCGTAACTCAAACATGTGTCTTTAGCACTTTTCTCACTTCCTGTACACTATAGAAATAAAGTTCTGTCCTTAAATTTGAATTTGCTGTGAGATGTGTTTGCCTGTTTGGCTACTAAGTTTTGTTTCAGATAAATTAACTTGTTGCTGCTTTGTGTGTTGGTCCACAAAGTGAGAAAGCAGAAGAAGCTTCACCTCAAGCTGTGCCAGTGCCTCGCGGCAAGAAGCGACTGAGTGGTTCTTACCAGGATGACAGCAAGTCCCAAGACCCTTCTGTCCATCAAACCAATGAACCAACAACTCCCCAGAAAAGACCTGTAGATGGTGCTGCCTCTCCAGAAGTATGTTAAGCCTGTGTTTATGAATAACCTATATTAACCAATGCTCAAAGGACTAAGAGTAAGGTCAATATTTATTATAGTACTTATTGTGGTTGGGAATCATTAGAACTTTGAAAAGCAGCAGTGACATTATAATAAACCTCTTATATTGTTTTATGTGATTTAGGGCCAGCTGGCCAGTCCCACCCTAGTGATGTCCAGTCAGTCTCTGCTGGAATGGTGTCAGGAGGTCACACAGGGCCACAAGGGAGTGAAGATCACCAACTTCAGCACCTCTTGGAGGAACGGCCTGGCCTTCTGTGCCATGCTGCATCACTTTCACCCAGAAAAGATGTGAGCATCAGTTGACATGTGCTTTTAGGGCTTCTATTATCATGGCTTTATGTATTTTATGGCTCTTTCATTCTTTTTAACAGTGCCTTTGAAATGTTGGACCCGTACGACATAAAGAATAACAACAAAAAGGTGAATAACCTTTTTTTATCTTTTCATTAAATTATGTAATGTGTTCTTATCTATTAATTATCTATTTCAATCTGCTTTTCATATTCCAGGCCTTTGATGGCTTTGCAGAACTTGGCATTGCTCGGCTGATTGAACCTTCAGACATGGTCATGCTAGCAGCACCCGACCGCCTCATTGTCATGACCTACCTCAACCAGATCCGCACGCATTTTACGGGACAGGAGCTCAGTGTGCTTCACATAGAGAAGGACAGCAGCGAGTCCAGTTACGCGGTAGCAGGGGACCGGGATCGACATCAGGACCCCGACGCAACTGTTCGCTACTGCGCCCAGAGACTTCAGGAGGAGGGCATAAGTTTTGAGACCAACGGGACATCAGCAAAGGCAGAGAAGGACAGCAGCACCAGTAAGAATATAGTCCCTCCTCCCAGAACCAAGCGGGTACAGGTTGCTGGGGCAGGTCCATCTCAGTCTCCAGTGGCACCAGCAAGGAGTAATATTCTGTCCAAGTCGGGCTTCTCTCATGTCAGAGACGCTGATCTAGTGAAGAAGCGTAGGTCACAGCGGAGGAGTGGGTCACTGGATGAAGGAGACAAATCCACAGTACGTCTTATTTCTTCCTTGTAAGCTTTGCCTTTACTTTATCTATTGTTTATATGAGACATTTAAGGGACTTTTTTTGACATGGCAGGTTGTTCCAGGTCAGGAGGAACCGAAGAAATCAGAAAGTGGTTTGTTCTCTTTGAGTTCCTTTGTTTTTTTTCTATGTATTCTTGACTTTGTTTGATCCTAATTCACATATTTTTGCAGAGAAAGCAGAAGCAGTGGCTGAAGAGTGGAAGCCAGAAGGCCAGGTCAGTGTGAAAGATGTAGTATTTTTATTCCAATATTGTGTGTGGATGTTGGCTTCTGTGCAACTGTGAGCTTTTCTTATACTGTTGTGCATAATGCTTCCAGGATCCCAGTCAGTATGTGCTTCATGAGATGGCAGCCCTGGAAGCAGAGCAGAAGCACGTTGATACCAGAGCAGGTGTAGTGGAGAGGAAACTCAGGCAGTTACTGGAAACAGGTACTGGTCGAGTAATTCACGTCCACAGATGGATGCTCTCAGCACATAAATAGCTATTCTGATGATATATTTATCATTATTACTGTGAAACAGATTCAATACCAAAGGCTTTAACAGAGGTTGTTGATTTCCTTTGCAGGCAGTGACAAGGTGGATGAGGAGAGGTCGATTCAGGAGTGGTTCACGTTGGTAAATAAGAAGAACGCTTTAATCAGGAGACAGGACCACCTGCAGCTGCTGTAAGACAACCACAGCACACATTAGTATTCATAACAGACAAAAGGCCTAAACACAGGGTCTGTTACACATCATCAACCTCAGCAGTTATTCACCTGCTTAAAGAAGGTGCTCATAGTTCTTCGCTTGGTTGGTTAAGCTTGAAATATTGAAATAAAAAAGGCATAGAAATTTGGACCTATAATAAGTTGTTAAGAATATCATTTCACCAGTGCTGGACATAGCCGTTTGTATTGTAACTTGTTTTGAGAGTTTTGATCTGGCCCAAACAGGATTCTCATTGCTCAGAAACAAGGAATATGAAATGAACCCGTTGATTGTATCAGGTTTATTTATACCTGATGGTGATGTTGTCATTGACAGGTTGGAAGAACAGGACTTGGAAAGAAGATTTGAGCTGTTAAACAAAGAGCTGAGAGACATGATGGCGATTGAAGGTAGAACTTCAGCAGTTTACTTACAATTCAAACGCAGAGAGATTAGATTAATGGTAAGAATTTACTACCTATGTACCAATTGCAAGGAATGTTGAAATTAAACTGTAAGTGAGAAGCCCGATGGAGAAACGCCTGTAAACTTGCATGAATGCAGCTCTGCTCTCATGAATGACATAATTCACTCACTGTGTGTGTGTTTGTGTTGTCTTGTGCAGAATGGCAGAAAACCCAGGCTCATAAACAGAGAGAACAGCTTCTGCTTCAGGAGCTGGTGTCACTGGTCAACCAGAGAGATGAGCTGGTTCACAATATGGACGCCAAAGAGAGAGGGTGAGACATCATGGCATTAAACTGCAAACAACCAGCTCCACATGGACGCATGGTTGTATTTAGTCTGTTCTTGTAGTTAAGGGGCTTGAGTTAACTTGAGTTCAAACATCAATCTTAAAGACAAGACAATGACATGCCAATTTTCTTTTTGTTTTTCTCAAACCCTAAATTCAGCATTATGAAAAAAGTTTAACCTGTACTGTAACTGCTGACACTATATTATGTGTGTTACTAGAAGGTCTCTGTTATGTGTCATTTGCCATTCGATGCTTGTGTAAACAAACATATCAAACACATCTTCTCTGTTCTTGCCTTCAGAGCTCTGGAGGAGGACGAGCGCCTGGAGCGAGGTCTGGAGCAGCGAAGGATGAAGTTCTCTAAACAGCAGAAGGAGAAGTGTGTGATTCAGTGATTCCATCGGTTTCATCTGCTGTCAGACCGACGGCTGTGGTTGAAGTAGCAGTGAGATGGTAATTAGTTGAGGACAGTCAAGCTCCTCAACAGACAAGGTGTGAACCAGAATGAGGAGAGAATGCACTTTAAGGAGAGAGACTCCAGTGAACCAGTGAGTCCAGCACATTTAAAAATTGTAAATCAGTTTGGAAAGTTAGTTTAAATGTGGCATTAGGCTCCAGTTTAAAATCAAACTAATTTGAGTAGGGAAGCACTATGACTTCAGCGTCTTCTTAGCAACTAGTTTTCAAAACAGACCAGATGCTCAGAACCAGGAAGGTTTAATTCATGGTCAGTCCAGAGACAGAGCTGTCTGTGGCATCAGACTGTGGCTTTGTAGTTTCTGTGTGATGCTTGTGTTTCACTTTATGACAATCTTTACCCATTGACCATGTGAATTTGAGTGGAAATTCTTGGTATAGATATAAGAAGGGACTGTGGTTCAGTTTCAAACTACTGACGATGGTTGTTGTCATAGTCAAAGCCAGAGTTGAATGTGCAAAACAAAACACTGTGATGTGTTTGTCACCACAGTTGCCTTATTATCAAAAAGTGCTTCATTTTAAAGCAGGTTAAAACTTGTTGTCTTAGATCTACTTCACCCCCACGAGTGTATTTATTGATATGGTGATTACATTGAAATGTAATGTTGTGTCATTCAGCCTTTGTGTTTGGATATTTTCATTCTTTGGTTTATTTATTCTTGAAGTGTCAAATGTATGTATTGCTGTAAATAAGTAAAACATCTGATATGCTTTGGCTTTTTACATTTGATATGTTAAAATGTTGACATTTTAATGTTGCCAAGTGATGAGAAACAGATGAGATGATACTGATGAAAGAGCAAGCAGTACAAGAGAAAGGTTCTAGTATTGGAACTCAGGAAATCCTGACATTTATTATTCCACTAACATTTGGTCAAAATATACTTTTTATTGTACAGATGTAGTTTTTCTCCCTAAGAAACATGAACCTGAATGAGAAAAGTCATATGCTCTCAGTAAATCTAAATCTCCAGCTTCCACATTGTTTTGCACTGAAAAGATCCATTTTTCCTGAGTCCTGAGAGATTTAAATGTTGTGTAAATGTTTGCAGTTCTCATGTTGCCATGTGACTGGTCACATTTACACCTGTGTGAATTAGTTCCAGCTTGTGTATAGGATTAATGAAAAATGTTTTATTTGTGGTTTTATTGTTACATTTGCTCTGTGATGTTTGGAAAATATAAGAAGCTGAATGATTCTGAGTTCTGTGCAGTTATTACAGTAGGTGTTTGTAGGCTGCAATTGATGTTTATTTTTATTTTATTTTTTAATTAAACGTAGTATTGTATGTAGTCTCCTGTTTGACATGGTAATGGCTTTTTGACTGTCATTATTATTAGTTGTTTATTTACAACTTAAAGGACATATAGTATCGTCATTGGTACCATGGGAACACATGTAGAGCATAATTTTGGCAGTTTGATACAAAATTAGGCAGCTGTACATGCGCTGTGCAGCGTGTTTTGGCAGGCAGTCACTTGTTGGTACATCATGTGCAGACTCACTTATAGACCAACACCTGTCCTGTAGACTTTTTTGTTTTTGCAATTTCTTGTTTACACCTCTTTTTGATGTTGCTGCCAGGCAGGACCATCCACACACACCCTGCAGCCCCAGTCTGCCTGGGCCAGAAAAAGAGGAGGTGAAAATTAGATATAATTTTGCTGAATTGAACTAGAGTATTAAGTTTAGTTGTTTACATCTATTTGGACATGTAAATTTACACTAACAGCGTAAAGTATAATATGTCTAAGCAAAGGCCATTTGTCTAGTCCGGTCTGTATTTGTATTTGGGTGTATTTGAATCGTTCCACTTTTTGTTCCTGTGGTGCTTTGGCAAAAAGACCTTAAAGTTGTTCACAGCAAGCAGGAAAGAAAACTAATTGTTTACAACTTGGTAGTTAAGACGAATATTTGCATAGCTCCAAAGTGGTTCATCCTTTGTATTCTCACCTTTGTCTAATCGTAATTTATGTGTTTTCGAAGAGAGAACAGAGGCAGCGGTTGAGGAGTGTCACAGGTAAAAACCTGGTATAGGTACCAATCTATGTCTACGTTTAGATGTATTAATAACTACGTACAGTAAAGTAGAAATTTTTGTAAGTCTACAGCTCTACGGCTCCCTGGTTTGACTTGGTTTTGACTTCTCTACAGCTTTTAGTTTCGTTGGTGAAACTTAGAGGTGAAACAGGGAAACTGTTAATCATGTGAAAACGATCACTATGTACACAGGAGAAAAATGATAAATAATTAACATACAGCCACACGTTTGCAATTAGATGAGAGGCTAAAAATATGAGCAAACCGGTGCAAACATATATTTGATAGCCCTGTTACATGATCTGTTAGAGGATCCGTTTGAGGGGTCTGTTTGTAGAGCACCACACATTGAGAACCACGCAGTCAGCCACATCCAGCTGCTGATCACACGAGGGTCCCAGACACGGAGGGGGGGCCAGAGGGAGCTGCAGACCGCTAGATGTCAGTGGACCCTGAGCCGAGCCATACCAGCTGTGTCAGACGCAATGATCCATATGTCAGCAAGGCATCACGTTCCCACATAAGGCTGTTGATCAGGGCAACATTAAAGAACAGTTTGCATCAAGAGCCAGTTTACCTGATGTAATCCAACTGCTGACTGGACAGGATGAATTGACTAATGTCAACAGAAAACATTTTTATTTCATCAATGTACAAATAATCTGTGACGCCCAAATGCAGCTACAGTCAGCAACCTTGTGGCGAGGTGCGAACGATGATTTATTCATTTACAGTAAATTAAGTGTGGTTGGGAACCGATTTGAAGCTCATACCGAAGGTAAGGATGCTGGACCTGGGTCCAGCTTGTAGAAGCGTCTTACAGATTCCAGCATATCTGCTGTCTTTCTGGTGAACCAGTAAGTCCTGAGAGACTTAAAAAATGTACTAAAAACACCAATATGAGATTTATAGCATAAGTAATGTGTAAAATGTGAAAGTAAATTCATGTCATCTCATCTTCTGCAATTTCTCACTTTAAAAAAGCTCTCACTGTCTGTGAAGGTCACTCCTCACCCTGCTCCTCTCTGGTTGGGGGGAAAGGGGGCTCTTACTGGGACTTACTGGTTCGCCACAAGGTTGCTTCGGCGTACCAGGTAAATGACTAACAGGAAACAGCTGATGAATACTGAACTGAAAGTAAAGGCAGAGGCAAAACTGGTGGACTGACTGGAACAGGAACTCAGTGGGATTCGTCGGACAATTTTCATTTGCACACACACACACACACGCACACACACACACACACACACACACACACACACACACACACACACACACACACACACACACACACACACACACACACACACACACACACATACGGTATATGCTTTTTTATATGGTTGATTCACCTCTATCATTTACCATATTAAAAAGAGAAAAACATGTCATTTTAATACTGTTATCCTGAATGATTTTTTTACCTCCCTAAGAACAGAGTTCAGTGAAATATGTCATGGTCAAAACCAACTTTATTGTCAACCAGAAAATGCACCAGTACTACAAAGCTGGAAATAACTTCACACTCTATTGTTCAATGTAAAGGCTAGTGCGTGAGTTGAGAAGCCTGGTGATTTGAGGACAGAAGCTTTTGCAGGGCCTTGCAGTCGAAGTGCTTGCTTGATGAAAGTAGGGTAAACACACCAAAAAGTAGTGGTTATTAAATCTGTGGATGAAAGTCCCTCGGCGGCGTAGAGCTTTACCAGTGAAGTACAGCCAGCTGGCAGGATATCAGGAGTTGTGGAACATGTTTTATTTCAGGATAGTGTGTTAGTAGTTGAGCCCATTGTTTTTTTTCCCCTCTATTTCTTTGCAACCGAAGAAAGTAGCAGTTGGCAATCTCCTGAAGTTGCACGAAACCTCCTTTCGGAGGAGCAAACCTAATCAGACAGTGTGTCATGCGGTGGATGAGACTCAGTCCAGAATACATGTCAGCTTTACCAGGAAGCTTTTGTCACCCAGCTCCTGCACCATGTTCAGAGCACAGCACAGGGCAGAGCTGGACTTTTTAAAGACCGTGTCAAGCTTCTTCTTTTCCCTTTTTTAGACAGAACTGCTACAGTATGGTCCTATTCTGTCAGTCTGTGTACAATAAACCCGTTTCCAGTAAAATTGTTAGGTTAATTTTGGCATTGACAAAGCGATAAATTGTTTTGTTTCTTATTGATTGCCAGGTATTAGCGAACACATTTTAACGAACACATTTTCCAGTTTATAGTATTTCCCATAACAGCAGCTGCTTTAAGTGGTATATTGGACTGTCACTGTTCTGTTATACTGTAAGTAAAGATTAAGTTGGAATACCCATGCTGTGTTCTGGGTATTTTGTGCATTATGGTCATACTGTACATGCAGTTACTGCATTTCAGCATTTATTACATATCACATCAATAAATAAATAGAAGACGTCGCGGGAGGACGCGCCTGTATTGAATTTGTCCCCTTCACGAGAGGACGTTATGGGAGGACACACCTGTATTGAAAGCACCCGCATGCTCAGATGGTAAAAAAAGACCATTTGCTCTCTATCTCTCTGAAATTCCGGTAACACGTGGACTTCCTTTTGAAGGAGGAGAGCTGTATTTTTGATAACAGTTGCTCCTTCTTTTGGAAGAGGAGATCTGCATTTTCCGACGCTATTGAAAAGAGTCAACTACATGTGTAGCTGCCATCAAGCTTTTGTATTGTGATTGTTAATTGGATCATTCATCATGGGGCGGCACGGTGGTGCGGTGGGTAGCACTGTCGCCTCCCAGCAAGGAGGTTCTGGGTTCGATTTCCCGGAGGCGGCCCTGGTGCCTTTGCACGTTCTCCCCGTGCTTGCGTGGGTTCTCTCCGGGTTCTCCGGCTTCCTCCCACAGTCCAAAGACGTGCATTAGGTTGATTGGCTTCTCTCCATTGCCCGTAGGTGTGAGTGTGTGAGTGAATGGTTGTCTGTGTAGGGTGTACCCTGCCTCTCGCCCGTAGCCAGCTGGGATAGGCTCCAGCACCCCCCGTGACCCCACACTAGGGAGTAAGCGGTTAAGAAAATGGATGGATGGTTCATCATGTATTAGGGTTTGGTCCTACCTATACACCATAACAGTTACACAGGTGGCTTTGTAGTAATGTCTGTTCTTCCAATTTGTCAAGAAGATGATGTTTATACTAAGTCTGGATTAAAATAAACTGGATTGGTAATTTATTGGACCTGGGTAAAGTTTGTAAAAGCAGATTTCAGTCGTCAGTAGTCTCCCTCGTAAACCTTTAAGACCTGAGAGACGTCAACAGAAACGTGAGCCCCCCAACCGAACCAGAGGGCGAGGAGTGACTTTAACCAAGGTCACAGACACTAAGAGCTTTTTTAAAGTGTCAGCTTGAAATTGCATAAGATAAGATGACATAAATTTGCTTTCACATTTTGCCATAGTATTTTACTCATTACATATGCTATAAATCCAGGTTGCGGGTTCAATCGCCTCAGAGAGGGGTTGCGTCAAGAAGGGCATCTGGCCTAAAAACTTACCAAGTCAATCATGCGACTCATTTGCTGTGGCGACTTCTGATGGGATAAAGCTAAAAGGAGTAACCTATTACTTATTGGGTGTTTTTGGTACATTTCTGCTCGTAGCAATGTAAAGTTGTGGCACAAAAACATTAAGGAAATATACTGTACATAAATAAAGATTTTGTCTAAAAAAGTTGTGCATCAAATATGACAAAAACGACTTCAAAGGGTTAACAATGTGGTCCTTTGAAAATAAAACTACATTCAAAAGAATTTTGGGACAGAATTTTTTAGACCGATTCTACGTTTGAGCAAGTCATACAAATGTTGATTCTCACCTATTTTTGAAAAATTGATCCAGGTCATACAAGCTTACTTCAACCTAACACCAGTTTTAAATGAGGCAAGCATTAGTTTTTTAATTTTGGATTCAACGTTTGCTTTAAATTAATTGATGAGAGTTATGTTTACAGTACCAGCACATCTGCAGTATCTGGGCTGATGCGTTTGCTTAACTTAAATATGGTTGTCCTGTTGATCAATGTTCTGTTCAGTGCATGCGAAAACTTGATGCCTGGAGTCATGCAAATTATCAAAATGCTTCCACCGATTCAGCTAAAGTTTCAGCTGAGTACTGCCACCATCCACTTTGAGAAACATGGAGAGGGCCTGATGTCTGTCACCATTCAGCTGTGACGCACGTAAATGGTATGCATCTTTTTCTCTGAAAGATTCTAGGGAGAATATCTGCGATCACTTTTCACTGAATGATAAAAATGTACTCTGGGAGCCGCCCAGTGTGATTTACCTGCATGTACCATTTTAATAAACAGTGGAGTGATATCTTGTTGTAGTCTTGTATTTATTACTTTATTATTTGAAACCATTCTTCACCTGTAGCATCTAAGTCATTACAGTAGGTCGAAGGCAACAAGAGCTCTTTGTTTGTCAGGCAAAAGAAAATTCCAAACTGCCACACCTATACAAAACAATCAATAATAATTAGAGTTGAGTAACCTGAGGTTTGATGGATGTTCATTTTGTAGCCAACAACAGTTTGAGGTACCAGCGTCTTTATACAGGTATGAAAATGCTACAGGTACAGCAGCTGCTACAGCAGTCAGCAGGTGGGTGAACACATGCTGGGACTACAGCATTTAGACATACACAGGTGTACTGTACATATCCAAATATAAACAAGTCACTTGGGGGGACTTTTTATTTCAAGATAGTGTGTTAATAGTTGAGCCCATTGTTCTTTTTTTCTCTTTCTTTCTTTGCAACCAATGAAAGTAGCAGTTGGCAATCTCCTGAAGTTGCACGAAACCTCCTTTGGGAGGAGCATGGTCTTCCTTTTTGAGGAGGAGCTCTGAAATTTCGGTAACACGTCGTCTTCGTTTGGGAGGAGGAGATTTGAAATTCCGGTAACACGTGGTCTTCCTTTTGAAGGAGGAGCTCTGAAATTTCGGTAACACGTTGTCTTCCTTTTGAAGGAGGAGCTCTGAAATTTCGGTAACATGTGGTCTTCCTTTAGGAGGAGGAGCTTTAAAGTTTCGGTAACACGTGGCCTTGGTGTGGGAGGAGGAGCTCTGAAATTTCGGTAACACGTGGTCTTCCTTTTGGAGGAGGAGCTTTGAAATTTCGGTAACATGTGGTCTTCTTTTTGGAGGAGGAGATTTGAAATTTCGGTAACACGTGGCCTTGGTGTGGGAGGAGGAGCTCTGAAATTTCGGTAACACGTGGTCTTCCTTTTGGAGGAGGAGCTCTGAAATTTCGGTAACATGTGGTCTTCTTTTTGGAGGAGGAGCTCTGAAATTTCGGTAACACGTGGTCTTCCTTTGGGAGGAGGAGCTCTGTAATTTCTGTAACTTGGTCTTCCTTTGGGAGGAGGAGCTTTAAAATTTCCGTAACACGTGGTCTTTGTTTAGGAGGAGGAGATTTGAAATTCCGGTAAAGGAGTAATTGGAAAATTATTACAGTTTATAGTCTTTTACAATTGTTAAAATTCTACATTTGAGCGAGGCATACATTTCCTAAATGTTACTGGAAACATTTGTTTTTGTATCACAACTTAACATTGTCATCAGCAGAAATGTACCAAAAACATCCAATATGTGATTTATAGCATATGTAAAAGGTAACTCCTTTCAGCTTTATGTCACCTTATCTTCTATCTTATCTTCTTCTAATTTCAAGCTGACACTGTGACCTTGACAAAGGTCAAATGTTAATTCTCATTTGTTTTTGAAGGCTGGATCTAGGTCAAACAAGCTTACTTCAAGCTAACACCAGTTACAGTACACACATTGTTAACAAGACGTGACGATGATGAACCAAGATTCAAATTGATTGACAAGAGTGACATTATCCAGCAGATCTGCCATATCTGGGCTGATTCACTTGTTTAACTTAAGAATAAGAATAAGAATAAGAAAACCTTTAATAGTCCCGCAGTGGGGAAATTACCTCTCACAACAGCAGTACAGATGAGCAAGAATACAGGTACAGAACAGTTTGTGTTAGCACAGTACAAAGCAGTACAGTACAGTTAGAGTGAGTATGAGGTCATTGCAGGGTTATTGCACAGTAATGGGTATAAGATTTGTACCGGTAACAATATACATGATTGTTCACAGATTTACACAAATATTGTGCAGAGCAGGTTGCTATATAAACCACTGATGCAGTGGGTGAGTGACTGTGGTGGGATGTGGTCAACAGTTCTGATTGTACAGTCTGACAGCAGCAGGTAGGAAGGATCTACGATATCTCTCCTTCACACAGCGAGGGTGGATCAGTCTGCTACTGAAGCTGCTCTCCAGAGCAGACAGTGAGTCCTCCAGTGGGTGAGAGACCTGGTCCATGATGGATGTCAGTTTAGCCAGGACCCTTCTCTCACCCACCTCCTGCACCGTGTCCAGAGTGCAGCCCAGGACAGAGCTGGACTTTCTGATGATCCTGTCCAGTCTCTTCCTGTCCCTCGCTGTGATGCTGCTGCCCCAGCAGACCACCCCATACAGGATGGCTGATGCCACCACAGAGTCATAGAAGGTCTTCAGGAGTGGCCCCTTCACTCCAAAAGACCGCAGTCTCCTCAGCAGGTAGAGTCTGCTCTGACCCTTCCTGTACAGTGCATCCGTGTTATGAGTCCAGTCCAGTTTATTGTTCAGATGCACTCCCAGGTACTTGTAAGAGTCCACTCTCTCAATGTCCCTTCCCTGGATGTGCATCGGTGGGATGAGAGCAGGCTGCTGTCTGCGGAAATCCACCACCATCTCCTTCGTTTTCCCTACATTGATCAGGAGGTGGTTCCGCTGGCACCAGTCCACAAAGTTCTGAGTGAGTCCTCTGTACTCTGCATCGTCATCATCGGTGATCAGTCCGACGATCGCAGAGTCATCAGAGAACTTCTGCAGAACACAGCTGTCCGTGTTGTGTCTGAAGTCTGACGTGTAGAGGGTGAAAAGGAAGGGGGCCAGTACAGTCCCCTGTGGGGCCCCCACACTGCAGGTCAGAGTGTCAGACACACAGTCCCTGGCTCTCACAAACTGAGGCCTGTTTGTGAGATAGTCCATAATCCACTCCGTCAGATGAAGGTCCACACCAGCCTCCTCCAGTTTGTGTTTCAGAAGCATTGGCTGGATGGTGTTGAAGGCACTGGAGAAGTCAAAGAACATGATCCTCACAGTGCTGCCGGGCTTCTCTAGGTGGGAAAGGGCTCGATGTAGGAGGAAGATGACGGCGTCGTCTGGTCCTATGCCGTGTCGGTAGGCGAACTGCAGCGGGTCCAGGTAGGTTCCCACCGCAGAGCGGAGGTGACCCAGGACCAGTCTCTCCAGTGTCTTCATCAGGTGTGATGTCAGAGCCACTGGTCTGAAGAAAGAAGAAAGAAAGAAATTAACCCTTAATAGTCCCACAGTGGGGAAATTCATTCTCTGCATTTGACCCATCCCCCTTGGGGGAGCAGTGAGCTGCCACATGAGCGGCGCTCGGGGAGCTAGTGCGAAGTGTCTTGCTCAGGGACACACCTGATGCCGAGGCAGGGGATCGAACCGCAGACCTTTTGCCTTCTGAGGTCGACACGCTACCAACTGAGCTACCAGGCCACAAAGACTTGGTACAGCCGAGTTTCGAACCAGGAACTTCTGCATTAGAGTGCTGCTGTTTTGCCACTGGGCCAAACTAGCTGCTGAAGCTGCTGGGGTCTTTGGCGTGCGGTGTCTTGGGCACTGGTACCACGCAGGAGGTCTTCCAGAGCTGTGGTACCACCCTCAGCTTGAGGCTCAGGTTGAAGACATGCTCCATAACTCCACACAGTTTGCCTGCACAGGACTTAAGGAGTCTGGAGCTGATGCCGTCTGGTCCAGCTGCTTTCCTGGCCTTGATCTTCCTGAGCTCACTTCTCACCTGGGTGCTGGAGAAGGATAGGGGTGGAGGGAGTGTCTTAGTGTGGTGTGAAGTGAGGGGTTGAGGAAGTGACTCAGTGTGGTGTGAAGTGAGGGGGTGTGGTTGGGATGAGTCACCAGTCGTCAGGGCTGAGGGTAGAGGGCTTTGTGTAAAGGTGTGAAGGGCTGTGGGGGCTGGTAATCCAGTGGTATGAGGTGACAAGAGGTTCGGAAGCAGCTGCTGGGAGGTGTGAGTGGGTGCTTGGTCAAACCTATTAAAGTGTGAGTTCAGCTCGTTGACCCAGCTCAGGTCCCCCTCAGCCTGTGGGTGTGGAGCTTTGAAGCCTGAGATGGTTTTCAGGCTCCTCCACACCTCACTCACATTGTTCTGCTGCAGCTGCTCCTCCATCTTCCTCCTGTAGCTGGACTTCCCCTCACGGATTTTCCTCCTCAGCTCCTTCTGCACCCTCCTCAGCTCCTCCCTGTCCCCTGATTTAAATGCTCTCTTCTTCTCCTTTAGCAGAGCTTTAATATCAGGGGTGACCCATGGTTTGCTGTTAGTGAAACACCGAACCCGCCTGGTGGGAACAGTGTTTTCACAGCAGAAGTTTATGTAGTCCGTTACACAGTCTGTTATTGCGTTAATGTCCTCCCCATGTGGGTCGCAGAGCTCCGTCCACACAGTGGTGTTAAAACAGTCCCTGAGAGCCTCCTCGCTCTCAGCTGTCCACCTCTTCACTGTGCGGGGCACCACCGGCTGCCTGTGTACAACAGGTTTATACACAGGCAGGAGATGCAGGATGTTGTGGTCAGCTCTGCCCAGCGGTGGGAGGGAGGATGCAGCGTAGGCCTCTTTGGTGTTGGCGTAGAATAAGTCCAGTGTTTTATTGTCTCTGGTGGGGCAGGTCACATACTGGGTGTATGTAGGCAGAGCAGCTGAAGGAGGTGCGTGGTTAAAGTCCCCAGAGATCAGGAAGAGGGCCTGTGGGTGCTGTGTTTGCAGCCTGCTGGTGACTGAGAGCAGGGTCTCAGAAGCTGTGTCAGCGTTAGCGGAGGGTGGGACGTACACAGCAATTATTATAACGTGTGTGAACTCCCGTGGCAGGTAGAATGGCCTCATGCCCACCGCCAACAGCTCAATGTCTCTGTTACACAGCTTCATTTTGACAGTGCAATGTCGTGGCATACACCACCTGGTGTTCACAAACACAGCCAGACCCCCTCCCTTCCTCTTACCGCTGTTCTCCGTTCTGTCCGCACGTAGCAGATGAAAATTGTCCAGTGCGACAGTCGAGTCCGGGATGAGTGACGTCAGCCAGGTCTCCGTGAACAGCAGGACGCTGCTCGTTCTGTACTCCGGCTGGTGCCGTGTGAGCGCCGCGAGCTCGTCGATCTTGTTGGCGAGAGATCTCACGTTCCCCATGATAACGGAGGGGACAGCGGGCCTGAAGCGTCTCGTTTTCTCCCGTCGTAGTTTTCCAGCGCGGCGCCCACGTCGGGACTTCACCAGCACCTCAGCGGTGATCTCGTGTCTGTCTCTGGGCAGAACTACGGCGCTGCGCAGCGCGATCAGCTGCTCCGCGGTGTAAACAATGCGCGCTCTGACCCCGACGCACATCGTAGCTTTAAAAACAGCGTTTGTACTGCGCCAAACTTAGAAAAACTATAAAAAAGCTGTGTACAGGTTGTGTACACTAATGTTACTAACAACACACTAGAAAGGTAAACTTAAATAAGTGAAGAAAGTAATAAATAGAAGTAAGAGGACAGGAGCTGTTGTGACCAGCAGCCAGCTCGACCGGCGCCGGAGAAAAAAAAAAAAAAAAATACGGTTGTCCCGTGTTAATCAATTTTCTGTTCGGTGAATGAAAAGCTTGATGACTGGAGCCATGCAAATTATCAATGATAAAGACTTGTCAGGCAGCACGAATCTACGGACCTACATGCATGGCTCAGAGCCTTGAATCAGTCACAAGGCTTTAATCGGCAGGCAAAGACAGGTCAAACGAGTGGTGATCAGGTTCACAACGGTTACGGAGGTACAGGGCTTGTCTTGTATTTATTACTTTATTATTTGTGACCCTTCTTCACCTGTAGCACCTAGGTCTTCATGTCAGAGGCAACAAAAGCTCTTTACCTGAGGTTTGATGGATGGCCATATTGTAGCCAAGAACAGTTTGTGGTTCCAACATTTTTATACAGGTATGGACTTGCTACAGCAAAAGGAAAACTACAGGTAAGAACAACAGAACAGAATGACAACACCATACCAGTATATATGTATATAGACGTTTTGTCTAGGACCGAGACGTTGCCCGGTATGGCGTAGCCCCACCCTGGAGCCAGGCCCGGGGTCGGGGCCATTGGGACATGGAATGTTGAGTCATTGGGGGGGGCTAAGCTTGTGCAGGAGGTCGAGCGGTACCGGCTAGAAATAGTCGGGCTCACCTCCACACAGCCTGGGCTCTGGAACCCAACTTCTTGAAAGGGGCTGGACCCTCTTCTACTCTGGAGTTGCCTGCAGCAAGAGGCGGCAGGCTAGTGTAGATTTTATCATAGCTCCCCAGCTTAGCCGGCATGTGTTGGCATTTTCCCTGGTGGACGAGAGGGTTGCTTCCCTGCGCCTTCGGGTGGGGGATAGGTCACTCACTGTTGTTTGTGCTTACGGGCCAAACAGTATTGTGGAGTACCCGGCCTTCTTGGGGTCTCTGGAGGGAGTGTTGGAAAGCGCTTCAACTGGGGATCCCATCGCTCTTCTGGGAGATTTCAGTAATACCTGGAGAGGCATGATTGGGAGGAATGCCCTCCCTGACTTTACCAGTCAATCTACCTACCCTCACCTATTGTCATGAGCTTTGGGTCATGACTGAAAGGGCAAGATCACGGATACAATACCTTGGGGTCCAACCGGAAGAGCTGGAGGAAGCGTCCGGGGAGAGGGAAGTCTGGAACTCTACTGTATGCTCAGACTGCTGCCCCCGCAACGGAGGAAGCCCTTAGGGATCTAAGTTGTGTAAGACAGCGCAGTACTCTTCTACGAACCAATGACAATGTGCATTATGTACTGTACATGTGAAGAAACACAGTGAAAGCTTTGTCTCATGTTTGATCTACTTGGTACCTACGCCAAGTCAAAACCTGAAAAGAAAGACCTGTAAATAAAAAAAAAAAAAAAATTTGGAAAGTAAAAAATGCTGAAAATATATTTGAATTGAACAATTTTGCACTCACTCATCATTTGCATACACACATTTAAGCTTTCAGCTTCATTTTGTTTTATTTTGCTTTCAAGACACCATTTTAGCTAAAGTAAATAGATCTTCAAAACTCCATTTTCACAGCGATATGGTTATACTGTACAAGCGATAACAATACAATTTAGAGCAATTCTTCTAGTCTTTAGCCTTTGTCTCACATGCTCCATCTCTGCGTGCAGTGTAGCCAACTGCTGTTCTAAAGCACCTTAACTGTCTTCCCTCTAGCAGAGCAGCTGTTTGGTGCTCTCTACCAATGATTCAAGCGACAATAACACTTAATTTCTTTATAAACTTGTGTTTTGCAAAGAGTTTCTGAACTCAGATACGAGCATAATATATCAACAATCAAACGTCCAAAGGCTTGATCTTCATAACTCTATTTTAAAGTACTTTCAATACTGTACGAGCGAGAGGTGAGGATGCTGGACCTGGGTCCAGTTTGTAGACGCGTCTCAAATTCCAGCATATCTGCAGTCTTTCTGGTGAACCAGTAAGTCCCAGTAAGAGCCCCCTTTCCCCCCAACCAGAGAGGAGCAGGGTGGGGAGTGACCTTCACAGACAGTGAGAGCTTTTTTAAAGTGAGAAATTGCAGAAGATGAGATGACATGAATTTACTTTCACATTTTACACATTACTTATGCTATAAATCTCATATTGGTGTTTTTAGTACATTTTTGTTCATAATGTTAAATTGTGACACAAAAACAAATGCTTCCATTAACATTTAGTAAATACAGATGAATTCAGGGAGATTTTGTTTCAGAAAGTTGTGCATCAAAAATGACTTCAAAGGGTTAAAAATCGTTAATCGTTAATCCTTTGAGTCACATTCCTTACTCCACCCCTTCATGCTGCGTACAGGTTGGGCTATAAAAGTCTGTGGGGCGTTGGTGTCTCACAGTGAGCTTTTTGTTTCGAACATCGACAAAACTTCATAAGAATTTTGGGACATGCTTTTTTAGAAAGATTCTTTGTTTGAGCGAACCACGAATGTTGATCTGTTCTTGACTCGTGTATTGAGGTTGAACAAGCTTACTTCAGGCTAACCTAAGTTTTTCGAGTTTGGATTCAACGCTGGTTTCAGGTCAATAAATTTACTTTGACCTACGCATCAACCCTATTTTTACTTAGACACAACTTTAACGAGACGTGATGATGATTAACCAAGATTCAAATTGGTTGACAAGAGTCACATATACCGGCACATCTGTCGTACCTGGGCTGATGCGCGTGCTCAACTTAAATGCATGCAAAAGCTTGATGCCCGCAGCCGTGCGAATTATGAAAATGCTTCCACCGATGCAGTTGAAGATTCAGCTGAGCACCACCACCATCCACTTCCAGAAAGATGGAGAGGGCCTGATGTCTGTTGCCATTGGGCAATGACGCACGCAAATGGTATACATCTTTATCTCTTAAGATTCTATCTGTGCTTTTCATTGAATGATTTACTCTGGGAGCATCCCAGTGTGATTTACCTGAATGCATCATTTTAATAAACAATTAAGTCATACCTTATTGTAGTGTTGTATTTACTGTATTACTTTATTATTTGTGACCCATCTTCACCTGTAGCATCTAAGTCTCTATGTCGGAGGCAACAAAAGCTCTTTGTTTCTCAGGCATGACAAGATTCCAAACAGCCACACCTAAACAGAATTACTTTTACGTACCCTGAGGTTTTATGGATGGTCATGTTGGAGCCATGAACAGTTTGAGGTTCCAACGTCTTTATAAAGGTACTGTAGATGTATGAACTTGCCTAAGAAACAGCACCCTCTACTGTGGGTAAAATACATAATAATCAAAGTCAAGTTTAGAGTCAACCACAAAATGCACCAGTGAGTTGAGAAACCTAGAGGTTTGAGGACAGAAGCTTTTGCAGGGTCTTGCAGTGGTGCTTCTTTGATGAAAGTAGGTTAAACAGACCAAGAAGCAGTGGTTAACGAATCTGTGGGTGAAAGCTCCTCAGCGGTGTAGAGCTTTACCAGTAAAGTACAGCCAGCTATCGCTAAGATCAACAGGCTACAAAGTAGATTTGTTGTCAGGATTTGACAAGTTCTGGAACGTTTTATTTTGACATACCTGTAGTGTGTTAGTACAGTAATTCACTAATTCATGGTGACACACCTATAGGAAATCATCTATATACTGTACAGATTTTCCCCAGACAGGAGAGTTAAGAGTCAAACCAGAGAAAACTGATGCTGACAGTATACTTCCTGTTATAAGGAGTGCTTTTATTTTTCGACTTTCCCAGAAAAGAGAAATGGTGGCGGATGTGTTACTTTTATTAAAGAAGGTATACAGTATATGCAAGTAGAGGTTAGGGCAGATTTAGAGATGGTAGGAATTGTGATTAAGAATCGCAAGAGAAGTATAAGAATAATACATTTCTATAATCCAAACAAGAAATTGGAAAAAGATAAACTTGAGCAGAAATTGGATAGTGGGAGCAGGAACTAACTTGGTGTGGTAATTTTAATGCGCACAGCAAAATTTGGGGTGAGAGGGAAGATGTCCATGGAGAAATAGTAGAGGAAATAATGGATGATAAGGAACTGCTGTGTTTAAATGATGGAACAGGCAGGAGGGTCAATTTGTATGGGCACAGAGTCAGCTATAGATTTAACAATGGTCTCACAGAAATTAGCAGGGGAGTGTAGATGGGAAGTGCTAAGAGAGAGTACAATACAGTAGGTAGCGATCATTACCCTATAGTCACATCCATAGGGTCAGAGGGGGAAGAGGAGCAAGAACCAAGGGAAGGGAAATGGAATTTTAAAGGAGCAGATTAAGAGAAATTTGTCATTTTTTGTGAGTGAGGATAAGGTGAGGAAAATTGATAGGAAGCTAGGGAGTAGGGATTTATATGTAGAAATGTGTAAAAATATACTGGAGTCAGCCCAAGTGGCCATTGCAAAAGGAAGAGAAAGAAAAGGTCAGTTCTGTGTTGGAGTCAGGAGTGTAGCACAGCTATTAAGGATAGAAATGGGGCATTTAAGAAATTAAAGAAGACAAATAACTATGCTCATCTGGTGGACTATAAAAGGAAGGTAGCAATAGTAAAGAGAAGTATAAAGAATGCCAAAAGAGAGCATTGGACAGAATTTTGCGAGACATTGGGGAGAGACGCCACTGGTCAAAGTTTGAGGTATGATTAAAGACATGGATGGAAGAAGGAGGAAATATGGGTACCCAGTTATGAAGAATGGAGGGAGGATTATAGTGGATAAGAAAAAAGCGCAAATTATGGAGCAAGCATTTAGTAAGATACATAGTACAGACAACTTGAGTTTTGAGGAAAAGAAAAGGAGAGAGGAAGTGAGGACACAAAATATACTAGATTGGAGAGATGACGAAGACAATGCGTCCATGATGGACAAAACCTTTAGTGAATCTGAACTGGAGAAAGTGCTGAGGAAGAGTAGAGATGTAGCAACGGAAAAAGATCAAGTAAGTTATTGCATGGTTAAAAATCTAGGAGGGAAGGAGAAAGATCTGTTGTTAGAAGTGTATAACAAAGTGTGTGGGAAGAACCTCAGGAATGGAACGAGTCACTTATAACACCCATATGTAAACCAGGGAAGGATTAGCTGGAAGTTACAGACCCATAGCATTAACATCTCACATAGGGAAAATTCTTATTATTAAAGTATATTATCTAGAGAAAAATGGATTAATTAAAGGTATCAAAGTGGATTTAGACAGGGTAGGAGTACCATAGACCCACTTTGTTTGGAACATGAAGTCAGGAAAGCACAGTGTAATAAAGAGTCGGTTGTGGCAGTCTTTTTTGATATAGAAATAGCATATGATATGCTATGGAAGGAGGGACTGATAATTAAGCTATATCAAAACAAGATACGAGGAAGAATGTTCAGATGGATCAAAGACTTACTCAAAAATAGGCAAATACGAGTTAAAATAGGGAATGAAGTAATGGGCACAGAGGTGGCAAAAGTCTTCCATTTTACGAGGAGAAGCAGAGTCAGTCAGGTTAAACTTAAATTGCATGGGGAGATGTTAGAAGAAGTTGATAGTTATAAGTACCTTGGGATCTGGTTTGATAAAAATCTGACATGGGGGGGACATATAAAGAAGGTTATGGAGAAAGTTAAAAAGGTTTTGAATATAATGAGGTATCTCAGAGGGAGAAGGTGGGGTCCTGGTAGAAATATCTTAAAAATTATATATAATGGATTGATACGTTCTGTAATAGTCTATGGATGCTTTATGTACAGTATGGGTCTGCGGCCAGTACCTCACTAAAGCAACTGGATACAGTCCAATATCAAGTCTAAAGGCTTAGTTGTGGTGCAGTGAAAACGACTCCTGTGATAGCATTACAGGTAGAAATGAACAAGTTGCCACTAGTAAAAAGAGGGCAACAACCAGCCACTTACTGGGCTTGTCTGAACGGACATGAGGATAATCATCCTACAAAAGAGTTGTTAAATCCCTGTCA
Source organism: Betta splendens (assembly GCF_900634795.4). Classification (NCBI taxonomy): domain Eukaryota; kingdom Metazoa; phylum Chordata; class Actinopteri; order Anabantiformes; family Osphronemidae; genus Betta; species Betta splendens. The sequence goes on along the minus strand of NC_040882.2, from coordinate 16,204,014 downwards.
GGAAAAAAGTAAGGTAGTCAAACGTTTTGGGTGGACAATAGAAGACTAGTTTCCTCATATTTTAGTATAGTATAGTATAGTATAGTATAGTATAGTATAGTATAGTATAGTATAGTATAGTATAGTATATATAGTATATATATATTATATAAAATATATTTAGTATATACTTTTTTACTAAAATAATAATAGGAAAATACGTGACAGGAAGATGTGAGTGTGGAGCGGAGGAAACAGTAGAGCATGTTCTGAAACACTGTCCATTATACATACAGTATATTCGAACACAGAAGGTGGCGGTAATGCACCACAGTTTGCCAACTGCCATTAAAAACAAGAAGAAGAGAAACTAGCAGCAGCAGAAGAAGAAGAAGAAGAAGAAGAAGAAGAAGAAGACGCAGCACTGATAAGAGTTTTGTCTGTTGAACGTTCTTTGTTAAAATACTAACACTTCCTTGTTGCATATGTAGCATTGTAGCATTAGTTAGCTTTCTAGCTAACTTCAAGCTAGCTAGCACAGTGAGCAACATACGCTCCCTGTTAACGTTTTGGATCAGACCTTGATCTACAAACAGACAGACAATTATATGTGGGCTCGGCCAAGCTTTTACCTTCACATGACAGTTAACGTTTGACATTGTTGTAACTTACAAGAGTATTTTTGCTTTAATATTCGCCGTTTTACTATCTGTCCGTACAAAGGGCGATAGCGCCATCTACTGGTCTTAGCCAGCAACAGCAACACACACCCACAGTATCCATCAAATACACAATAACTAACCTCACGAATCATATTACAGAACATTTATATTTTGCGACTAGGCTCAGACAAGACTTATTCGTTGCATTCCCAGATAATGTTAATGCATAACCTTTCTTATTATACCAAATCTCTTTATTTCTAATGAAATGATTGTCTTGCCTTGATTTCACCAGTCTGACCTAACTGTCTATTCAGGAGGTCAGGAGCCAGAATTATTTTTAAAGACAGATGACGTGACCAGTGTCCGTTTTGCTGGAAGCAGGCAGATTATCACATCCTGGTTCCTCATTTACAGTTCCACAAAGGGAGCATTGGAAAATAATAAATGCCAAAACTTAATTATGCAATTTCAACTTTTTGCGCCACCCGCTACACAAATCTGCTTAGACATTTTCCATTGCCTTGCAGGTTTTACGGTACAGCAAAGTGCAGCAAAGGCTGTATCAGAAGCCCTCATTTCCACTGCTGCTTTTGTAAGAAAGACATTGTGAGGACAGATGACTTCCTGCATCACCTGGACAAATGTGCAATGGGTCGTCTCACTGCGTCTCCTCCAGTGGATGAACCCACCGCTCCTCCACAATCTCCAGTGACTTTCTCCAGCCCCTTTGAATGTTCAAGTCTGAAGAAAACACGTTGTAGCTTTTTGTAATTTAAGGCTGTACAAGAAAAACCTGAAGTTACACATCAGAAGACGTCACTCCTCAACAATTGTAAATCTTAGTGAACAGAACTGTCTGCATTCAGTTGCTGCTGATGCTAAAAATGGCGTTTTTGCTGCGGCAGAAATAATACAGGCGACCATTCACGCACTGGCTGCCTCAAACTCAGTTACCCTGGATAAAGAAAAAACATCAACATTTACATTTTTACTGTCGTACTGTTGTTGTTTTTTTTTAAATCCCTTGCTGTTTCACATGCTGAACATGTTTAGTTGGTCCTGGTCTATTCCTCATATCAAAGTTGAGAATAAATGAATGAAGAGAACACTTCTTATTTGCTTTATTTAACATTTGCAAGGTGTCAGTACATTAAATAAACTGGACATATGGTGAGCCACAAGTGCTGCACCTCATAAACATAGCTGTCATAAGATTAGAGCATCCATAATATCATAATATTTCTACATCACTTCCCCTACATATAAAAATGGAGACTGAACATGACAGAGCAATGATGTCTTTAAATCACTAGGCTGAATATTTGCAGTTACAGATTTGAAAATCTTACTTAATCTTATTACTTACATGTCTAAGGAGAAAACACCCGAATGTCAACATTTCCAAATAAAAAGGGGAAATGAGAAAGTCTTGCTTAATATGCCCTGGATGCACAAAAATAGCTGCAGTGGACTGACTAACTTTAGTACCCTTTACTGAATAACTAGCTTTGATCATGGTTTTAACACCTAAAAGATCTCAACCATAAACAGTTGACATATTCATCACAGCTATTCTTCCAGTGTGTGTGTGTGTGTGTGTGTGTGTGTGTGTGTGTGTGTGTGTCTCTGGCCCAGCACCTCGGTGACCTATACAGTATAACTATATTTACTTGTATGAAGGTCTTTATATGGTGACATAAGTATACACAGAATAATCCATGAAAACAAGCCAAAGATTGTCTACTTTATAGTAATCAATAACAATACGATTCAGTTCTATTACTATGTTTCATTATACTAGTGTGCTGTTATTTGTTGTTATCTGGAGTTCACCGGAGCAGCAGAGACACAACAGAAAAAGTCCCAGGGAGGGGCCGTGTTCCGAAGGAGGTTTTGAGGAGGAACCTTCATTTGGGCAGGTCAGACATTCTTCTAAGCCACAGCATAAGTCAACGTAAACACCAGCATCACCCAGAGGAGGAGCTGGGTGACGGGCTGGAACGCTCAGTGGATTATCATAAAGAACTGGAACTAGCTGAAAACATGGCTGTTCGTAAGAAGTGCCCCTGGTCTGCCAGGGTCGCGGTAACCTTACTGTGGATATGGACGCTGGAATGTGGCTGTGACACACAAACAGAGGAAGGTGAGTTTGCAGGTGTTTCGGTTTCAGCACTGAAACATGTTGCTGGACCTCTCTGCCAGGAAGTGTTCCAGGAAAAGATAGGACCAGTCGCTTTTATTTTCATTCCTTGGCAGCAACAGTAACAGAGTGATTACCAGCATATCTATTGTTTAGACCAGAAAAGAACTTTTTACCATAAAAAGATGTTATTACGCTGTAGCTGCTCCTACACAACAGTTTAAACGCTGAAAAACCAAAGGCTGAAGGTAAAATGAAGTGTTGTGTGTTAAAATTAGATGAGCTTAGTTTTCACTGTTTTTCGCTTGTTTTAATTAACAAACAGAAATAATGAAAGACACATCGAGTAGAAGTTAATTAAATAACAAACAAGCTGAATGATTCCAAAAAACAGAATGCATATGAAGTGCATTATTATGATCATGCCGCATATAAATGTACAATAAACATACATTAAGAATACCATTAAAAACACTGGAAGCAATTTCAAAGAGCATAACAAACATGAATATTATGAAAATGTTTGTCTTTACGAATGTTAAACTGTAAAACACTTAAAGTGTGTGTGTATAAGCAAAAAGGAAACAGGCCCAGACACCACCCTGATTAAAACCAGATAGAATTTAGAAATAGCTGCTACTGAATTATTGCAGCCCACATCCAGCCGTTTCCTTTAGTTTAGCGTGAATTGAGCTATTGTGTTGTTTGCGAGAGAGAAAGTGGTTAATGGTGTCTCCTCGGCTCAGTGGAGCTTTTCCATTCACAGAAACAGGCCATACAGGGATGGAAGTCTGACCCGTCCACAGAGGTAAAAACGAGATGAATGCCCCATTTGTTTTTTTGAATATTTATGTGCTTCAGTGATTCTGATGTTAAAAAAACTGGGACGGAATATAACAGGTTTTGTTTCTGTTTCTGCAGTGGAACACAGTTAAGCTGAATCTGGGTACAGGCAGTTCAGTCCCTGTACTTCAAGCCTGTAAATCAAGAAGACGCAGGAGGTTTTTAAGCCCGTGGATGGAGCGTCAAGGAGCCCGCCATGTGCTGATGGACATCGTGTTTGCCCTGGAAGAGGAACTCTCGGGTCAGAGCAGCCCACTGCAAGTTGACCTCGTGGAGTCCGACACACCCCTCACAAGGTTCCAGAGTAGCGTCGCAGACGTAGAGCTCCGGACCACCAGCCCGTTCCCCGCTGACCTGAGCCACCTCTCCAGATACCTGCAGCGCCGGGCTCTGGACCTGGGCTCAGTGAGCCACAGAGGCTTCCACATCGCGTTCTCCTACGCAGGAACATGCGCCGTGATCACCTCTGTCAGGCTCTACTACAGGAGGTGCTCAGAGACGGTGGCGAACCTGGCCCTGTTTGTAGGCACAGGAGCCGGGTCCGGGCCTCAGGCCGGTTCCTGTGTGAAGGGAGCGGTGGAGGTGTCCCCGCCTGTTAGAGAGTGTGGTTTAGACGGCACATGGGGTCCACTGCAGGGGGCGTGCACCTGCGAGACCGGCCATGAGGTGGTGAACGACAGCTGCCGAGGTATGAAGACGTGCATTTAAAATATCAGACGGAGACAAACCAAACAGCAACATCTTCATTAACAGATGTTCATGCTTTTGTCCGAACATTCTTTGTATGTTCTTAAATGCAGCAAAATGGAATTCATTAACAAACATAACTGCAGACTAAGACTAATAACTGATAAAATCCCTTTTGTTTATAGGTATCATCCCATATTTACACCAGCTAAACAGTGTTGAAGACTTGTCATGGATTTACTAGGCTGAACTCAGTTACTGTGTCAATTTCCTTCAGGCTTTTGTCTAAATCCAGTTCAAAAACAGCATATTATCAAATGTTACTAATATAATTTGATGCCTTAAAAAGCTGACCCTGACAAACTGTTAAATGTTTAAATACACTTTGTGCTTTTTCTAATGTAACAAAAATAATAAGAAGTGGAAAAGCATTTGAGAAAACAGGCTTGTGTCTGGAAGTGACACAACTATATGTGACACTTGTTGGGGGTGATGTGAGAGCAGCTACTGACGCATCCCAGCTGGTTGTACATGCAGCACCTCCCAGCTTAGGGTGAAGAATCTAGGATAGACTCTGACTCTTAGTTTCGTTTCAAGAATCACAGCTCAGAACTTTCACATCCTCTTTCCTACATTTGTCACTTCACCTTCTTGATTATTTTTATTACATTTTCTGCACACTCAGCACAATCAAATCATTTTGTGATCTCAGACGCCACCATTTGGGATCAGCTACACTGACTGGCCACTTTATTAGGTTCAGCTGTATATCCAATGAGTCAGCTCTACTCTGTTGAACTAGAAGTTGTAAACACAGGGGATAATTCTCCTTAACTCCATCTTTATTATTTAGGTTGAAGCTGGAGTTAGATGCATTGTAATAGAAGATGCTTCTTCTGTTGTGGCCCACATTTAAAATGAAAGAGGTCAAATATTAGATGACCCTGTGGCAGTAGAAGCTTGTGCTTCTTGGGTTGAACATTAACATTATCATAATCAAATGATCCACAACTGTCAATTGAATAATCTGGCATGAAATCCATCGATAATACATTTTTGACTATATTATGGACAGTACAGGGATTGAAGAGAGGGAGGGAGGGAGAGAGGGAATGAAAAACGTCATTAAACTCCTATAGTCTGACTCCAGCAGTACCAGTGACAAACCCTGCTCTGTTTCACCAGCATGCAGGATGAGCTTCTACAAACCAGCCAATGACAGTGAAGGATGTCGACCCTGCCCAGCAAATTCCAGGACGCACAGGGAGGGGTCGGAGCGTTGTGACTGTCTGCAGGGCTTCAGCCGCCTGCCGACGGACCCCCGCGAGCTCGGCTGCACCAGTAAGACACCCACGCTGCTTATCTCTAGTCACTTACTTACTGGGTCTGGTTTTATTATGCTTCCTTGTCCTGGTCTTCCTCAGAGCCGCCCTCTGCCCCCGTGAATCTGACTGCTCACCACTATAATGACTCAGAGCTGAAGGTGACGTGGGACCCTCCTCATGACTGGGGGGGCAGAAAGGAAATAATGTATGACGTCGAGTGTGAGAGAAAAGCAGAAGCTGGACATCACTGGGAGTCTTGTGGGGAGGATGTGATGTTCCTTCCAAACTCATCGGGTCTGACGAACACATCAGTCACCGTATTGGGACTGAAGCCACAGTGGGACTACAGGCTGTCACTGCAAGCCTGGAATGATGTATCCAGCCTGCTGAGGATGCTGCCTCCATCCACCGCCACTGTCACTATTCAGAGATGTATGTAAGAGTCATAGCAGCTTTAAAGTCAATGAAACCTCACTGTTGTTTGCTGAGCTCCATTAAAAGCTTTTATTACTGTTCCAGGGAAAATTGCTCCTGAGGTGGTCACTGTGACCCCAGACGTGAACGTGTCAGAGCATGACACTGCTTCGATGAAGCCAGTGTCTCACCAGCAGAGTCGCTTCTCCGCGTGGCTCATAGTGGGGGTTCTGTTTGGGATCCTGCTGCTCGTGGCTGTGATTCCCATCGCTCTGTGCACCCTGGGACGGAACTATAAGGAACTCCGGTACAGTATAAGAAAACACACCTTCTGCATAGTTGAATCTAGTCGAAGACCAGAGTTTAGACACAGTTTCATTAAATGTATTTAAATGTCCGACAGGTCTGACCAAACAACTGAGCTTTTGCCCAGGTACCCTGTGGTTTTCTACCGACGTCCTGAGGTGGTGGAGGTCGTACCCCAGCAGGAAAACAGTATGCACCTCCTTCCATCTTCACACGAAGTTTGACAAAGCCAAACTATAAAGATGAAAACCCCCAATCAGCACTGCATCATATCCAGCACATAATGATTCACAAATCACAGAAACGTTTCCTGAGAATCAGCACATTTCTGAGTGATCTTCAGTGGAACAGTGATCCAGTGACATCATTATGCATGCGCATGCATAACTAAAACTGCAAACTTAGCAAATGTCTGAGGACACAATTTTCAGTGGCTGTACAACTTCTGTTCATGTGGGCGGAGACCCGTAACCTCATATGCCTGCTTGGTGTTGCAGCCGTGGAGGGAGCGGCCCAGTTGTTCGAGGAGATCAGCCCTCAGCTGCTGGACAGTCTGAAGGATGTGCTGGTAGAGAGAAACCAGTTGACCCTGGGCAAGGAGCTCGGCAAAGGTCAGAGCAAAATTCCTCTTCAATAATACACATTTAGCCTCATTGCACCAGGACTAATGAAGTGTCACACAAATGGAAAAAAAGTTAGTCAGAAGAATATTTTCAGTCCTGATTGTTAGAGTGCGTTTAGGAGGATAAATGAGTAAATGACTGTGGTGTATTTCTGGCCCTGCACTAAACCCTGGTTGTCGAGGAGCCCGGGAGCTGACTGACGCTGCAGAGGGGTTTCTCAAACCGAGCTTTGCAGAAGTAGAGCTTTAGTTGCTTCAACTTTCTCTGCAATGCAACTTCAATGCATCATCGGTCAAAAAGCTTCGGTGGCCAGCTCCCCCCCGTGGCCGAGTGAATCAGGCCTCCGCGGAGACAGGCAGACAGGGCCCACATGCTTCATGCGGCAGGCAGCCTGTGGAAATCTTGACTGACACTGCTTTCTCCTTTGTTTTCCACTCCGAAGGCGAGTTTGGCTCTGTTTACGAGGGCGTGTTCACGCCAGTCGGAGGTATGGACGTCAAAGTGGCGGTGAAGACAATGAGGGGTGAGTACAAACCCACGGAGCTCTCCTCCGCCTATTTTTTACGTGACTAATTCCTCTCTGTCCTACACGCGTAGTTGGAATGAACTGCCGGAAAGACCTGCAAGAGTTTCTGAGAGAGGCGGAGATGATGAAGAACTTTGATCATGAAAACGTGGTCAGACTTCTTGGTAAGATGCAGAACCCACAACTACCTGCTTGTGAAGGAAATGCATTGGGTTACAGATGTGTGACAGGCAGATGTTACAGATGTGACAGATGATGTGTGTGCGTCCTGCAGGCGTCACGTTACATAGAGAGCCGGACTCCCCTCTGCCCATTCCTCTCGTCCTTCTTCCCTACATGAAGCACGGAGACCTGCGGCGCTTCCTCATCGCCACGCGCTACGGCGACATTCCCATGGTGAGACGCGCACCCGCGTGGGCACATTTGGCTTAAAATCGCATGCACTTTAGGGCACGCTTGTCTCTTCCAGTTTGTGCCCCATCAGAGCCTCCTCCGCTTCATGATCGACATCGCTGCAGGCATGGACTACCTGGGCTCCAAAGGGTTTCTGCACAGGGACCTGGCTGCACGCAACTGCATGTGAGTCCAGCGGAGGGCGACACTGAGCGGAAGAAACAGGGGAGCTTGAAATCAAGGCCTCCTTGTTTGTACATGACTGCGTCTCTGTCTCCTGTTATTGGTATTCAGCCGAGGCCTGGACCTCGGAAGGAAGCTGCCTACGTTTTTTTATACACACACACACACACACAAGAGAGACGTTGAGTAAATTGTAAAAACAGGGGGACTGACTCATAAAAGCATTGTCTTGTCTTATCTTGTATTTACATGTTTTTACCCACAGGCTGGGTGATGACCTCAGGGTGTCTGTGGCTGACTTTGGCCTGTCCAAGAAAATCTACAGCAATTGTTACCAACAGAAAGTAACGATCCGCGTGCCAATCAAGTGGATGGCCATCGAGAGCCTGTCCGAGTCTCTTTACACCACCAAGAGTGACGTGGTGAGTTCAGTCCTAAGCGGAACATGTCTTGGATGGTTTTAATTGAGACATTTACTGACTCTACGATATGTGATGACTGGTACAGTAGGTAAAGCTGTAATTTTGTGGTTATTTCACATCACAGTGGGCATTTGGGGTGACCATGTGGGAAATCGTGTCCCGGGGGAGGACTCCTTATCCTGGAGTTCATAATCATGAGCTGCTCGATCTGCTGCTGTCAGGACATCGGCTCAAACAACCCGAGGACTGTGACCACAGACTGTGAGTTCCTGAGCTCCTTTGGCAAAATTTCTCACTTTTTTCCAAACCTGAATGATAGTCTGTTAATCATGATATTACATTTTAATGTTCGATATTTATCCACATAAAGATAATCTATTTCAGTTATTTAAACAAAGACATTCCCCCTTTTTATTGTATATATTGTTGTAAATGAGCCAGTCTAGGACAGTGAAGTCTAATATTAAAAAAAGCTAAAAGCTAATATTATTGCTCATGAATCCACCAGATTCAGATCTGAAAATAGTAAACATTACTATAAAAACATAAAGTTCGCCCAATGGGGTGAGGATCAGTCAGTCAGTGACTGCAGACGGCATTATAGTTTGGCTCTGCTTTGCAGCTTCTGGATGTGCATGCCTTCGCCCTATTAATCTATGAAATTTGGGTTGTGCACGTTGATTCTATGTTAAGATGTGATAATTTATTTAAGGGATTCGCCTTAATGTACAAAATACAAGACATCGGGAGAAAGCCTTAGGTGCTGCTTCAGATGAAGCATGGGAAAATGACAGGTCTTGCAAAGAAGCCAGATAGCAGCGAGGGGAAGAAGCTGTTGAAGCACTAAAGTCTGATGTATAATGCTAATAAACTGTTAGGTGAAATGTGTAGCTGTACTCTACTTTGTCTTTACTGTCAACTATTTTTAAAGTCTGTGTTAATGAAGGACTATTATTGACTGTCATAATTCACCTTCCACCTGGCTCCAAATGCAGTTACCGAGTCATGCACAGTTGCTGGGATCAGGAGCCAAACAGGAGGCCCAGCTTCAGCGAAGTGGGCGAGACGCTGAAAGGTCTTCTGTCAGAGCTTCCGGCGCTGGAGGCCAGTCAGGAGGCCAACTACATCAACCAGGGTCTGGAGATTGCTGCTGCTGCAGCTGCATCTCTAGGGACACAGACAGACGATGAGGGGAGGCATAGAAACGTGTACCTGCAAAACCCTGTCGGTGCTGCTGCTGCTGCTGCACTCAGAGAGGACTATGAAATTGAAGATGGCTACCTTAAGTATACTACTGACTTAGCATGAGTCAAATGACAATGACTGAAAAAGTGATCGAATGTCCGACTGCTGTCTGCTGTAAGGTAGGCTTATAATGTGTGTGTGTGTGTGTGTGTGTGTGTGTGTGTGTGTGTGTGTGTGTGTGTGTGTGTGTGTGTGTGTGTGTGTGTGTGTGTGTGTGCCATCTATCATCCAATAATAATACTAAATCTACTATACTACTACTAGTAGTATTCAGTCAAAAATACACAATGATGAAGTAAATAAAAATAAGAACCCTGAAATTTGGTAACATTATCATCAGGCTTCTGGGTACGCCGGGTACTAGGTGCTCTACTGTGTTCCTAAAAATAGTTTGAACATGTGTAAATAAATAAGTCCTAAATTCATCACCAAGCCAGAGGTCATGTGGACACACAGGTGCAGTGATGAATAAACTTTATTTAGAATGGTCAACAGGCTATTAATGCCAAGGTTAATACAGTATCTAGATTTCTGTATTACATTCAAATTGTATTGTTATTTTTTATGTTTATTTTGTAATTTTTTTTCATGAAACAAGAACGTAACTCATGAAGATTTTTCATGTGTTGATGTGGTGTTATGTTTTAAGGGACAATGAAGTAATATTTAATAAAGAAATCTATTTTGCAAATAGGTTTTTGACTACATACACATATATTGTACGAGGTTTAAGAACCAAAGCACACATTTGACTAGGCAGAACATAAATAGTTGATGATATGATGAGTAATAATATTTCTTTATCACCCAGCAGCTGCTCGGTCAGAACATGAGAACAAGGTATTCAAATTCCGTTTTAACAAACTACAGATCCCAGCGTCTCTGGTGTTTTGTTGCCGTGTCCTGATTTGCTTGTAGTGCCACGTCACTACTGCGCCTGCGCAGCCATCTTGAACCTCTAGCGAGCAACGGGCACAGAAAGGCAGGGAAGAAGAAGTAACGAATACCGGCCTAACCCTAGAAAACACGGCTATGTCTGTTAGAATCAAGGCCATATGAATCATTAAAGGTCGATTATAGTGGAGCGAGCAGGTGTCAGTAACGGAACCAGCACAACAGCCGTCTAAGTGCCACGGATACCAGGACCGACAAGTCATCTTTTTCACCGGAGTTGCTAGGAAGGAAGAGCTGACCGCCGACGGAAAAACACGTCCAGAGTGAAGCCATGAACCCCGAATAGTGAGTATTACATTAAAGCGCTGAACTTTAAACCGACCCGTAATGTGTTAAATGATAACGTCCGTCTTCGCGTGAAGTAGTTAGGCCTTAAGCTTATGTAAATACGGCGAGGCTACGGCAAACATTAGCTTAGCATGCTCTCGTGAGCAGGGCGCGGACAGCTTCTTTAATGTGTCAGTCTCGCGGACGTGTTTTGCCGTCAGCTGACTGCCTGCTCCTTCCTCAGCCTGGCGGCGGAGACGCGACCTTTGCGACGTAAGTGCGCGAATGTTCTGAGTCGGCGAGTAAAGCCGGGGCGAAGCCGTACGTATAAACAACCTACGAATGGAAACCACCGACGTTAGCGTGAACAGAAGTAGCCGATGTGGAGGCCGCTAAACAGCAATGACTCGGGTTTAAATCGATGACATCCACACAAGTCCCTGGTATTTATTCATGCTGTGTGTACATTACTGGGGGCGTACGCTCACCTTATTTGAAATCAAAAACGATCATAGTGTTTTCCAGCTGACCGCGTCTCCTTGTTTGCTAGCGGTGTGGACTGTCTGCATTATTGATCGTTCTTGTCCAGCAACGTTTAATATGCAAGTGCTCCGAGGTTCCAATTTACATCGTGGTGACCGATCACTTCTAATCCTTTGTATATTCCTCATCTGCTGTTTAATTAAGCAGCTATAACAATAAATTCGACCCCTCTCTGTTGCGGGGGCGCCAGGGTTAACGCAGTAACATAGCAGGTAGCAGATGTTTGACTGGCGACCAGCCGAGGGGCATCTGTCCGTCACGGAATCCGTCCATATACGCTAAAAGCCGGAGGTGGAACCCTGTCTAGCGAGCTGAGCTAGTACCTCCACACCCTTAGCAGACAGCCTTTGTTGTCCTGCACGCGCACACGGGACTGTATGGTACCTTGTCCCAGGTTAAATCGCTGGGGTGTTGACTGCTATTGTGCAAAGTGTTTGGGTAAACACGATTAATGCGTTTGATTAGCTAGTTATGGCTGGTTATCCATTTTTCAGGGTTAACAAGCTTTATAATACAGATATCCAGCATTTAATATTATCAGTACTTAGCACAAACTAATAAATGTTTATTCGTTTAAAACATTTTTTGCCAGATTTTAAATAAATTACAATTGCTTGTTCATTCTCATCTAACGTTATCATATCATTTTTTTAACCTAACAGTTCACTGCATTTTAACCATTGTATATCTGTAAAACACCTTGTGCAAGTGATTATCATGGTAAGCAGTTATTAATGTTTAACGTTTATAGCATCTTATCAAAATGTGACTGATATAAGTTGTATTTAATGTGAGTTGTAACTGCAGGCTTGATAGTTGGCAGTATCTAACTGGTTTATACATCATTTAGTAATCTATTAACCATCAGTCAAGGAATCTAGATAGTGCTGCTAATGTAAAAAGACCTGCTTTAAGCCTCCTGCAGATTAAGTCCCATGTGGGCGTCTTAGTTCTTCAGACTCAGGCTAGGGCACACTCCTCATTCATGAGAATCTAAATAGCAATGAGCACCACCCGGTGTAGGTTATTAGGAACCAGTTTGTTACTCTAACCAGGCTTATGTGTGGAGCCTTTTCATAGATGTAGCTCCTTTTAATGGTAACATCTATATATGTGAAAAAGCTTGTCAGTTGGATTATGAAGGATTGCGCCCATTCATGCAGTGTTAATTCTTCTTGATCTCTTTGCATTTAAGTTCAAACTAGGCTTATATAGTTATTATGCTGACCAGTGCCTTAGTATTTTGTCTTTTTTTGGTGGAATGTGCCCAATTTAGGGGGAAAACCTAATCCTATTCCCCATAATTAAAGTAGTTGTGCCACGACTCAAATTATTTGGAGAGATTTTCGGGTACTGTCTCATGGTAGGTGAGGTAAGCACCACTGGATAAGTGATACACGTAAAGTGGACTTTGTGCTGCTTACATCAAACAACCTGTAGACCTGTGGAAATGTGACCTGGGCTGATTGCAGCAGTGCTGTAGCATGAGGTTGGCAGTTGATTCAGTGTCGGGCTTCCTGTCAGAAACAGCCGGCCATTTTTCAGTGATGCAAGAGTAGCACTAGCATTGGGTAAGTCTCTGCAGCTGTTTGTGTTGCGTATCACCGTCACGTGATCGTGTTTTCCTCTTAGTGTGCTGGTGAATGACAGTTTTTCTAATTTTGGGAGGAAGAGGAAAAATATATTTGTGGTCTGTGTAATGGGATACTAGGTGGTTTTGGCATTATTTACTACCCGTTTAATTAAATGCAAAAATCATAACACTATTCAACTAAAACAATATTTAAACCAGTAAATGAATAAATGAAGCACAAGTCAAGGTCCACTTACTGCTTGGAGCTTTCACCCACATATGAAGTGTCTTATGTCCTCAGCCAGGTGAGCATGTTTATTCCTTGTAAAATGCAGATCAGGTGTTTGTACCAGTATCATGACGTCTGTTGCAGTACGTGCTCCTCAGTCACTCATCCTTCATCTAACCTGCATTGTTTTTCTTTCAGTGACTACCTGTTCAAGCTCCTGCTTATTGGAGACTCTGGAGTAGGGAAATCCTGTCTTTTGCTGCGCTTTGCAGTAAGTAGCCCTATCTCTCATTTAAAGATATGTTTTATTTTAACCTTTAAACTCAAATTTTTGTTACAAAACTCTCCTGATTTTTACCTGTTTTTAATTCCTGCTCAGGATGACACTTACACAGAGAGCTACATCAGTACGATCGGAGTGGACTTCAAGATCCGCACCATTGAACTTGATGGCAAAACCATCAAACTGCAGATTGTGAGTACATACAGAGAGAAACACTCTCAGAGGACAAACGGTAACTGTAGATTCGTCTATTGTTATCAACACACACACACACACACACACACACACACACACACACACACACACACACACACACACACACACACACACACACACACTGTGTGTGTGTGTGTGTGTGTGTGTGTTGTAACTAAATCTTGTTTTGGTTAATAGAAGAGGCTTCAGAGACACCTGTTATGCAGACCTTGCTCTGCCTCATATCACATACACACTAAATAAAAATACACAGTGTAATTTTGCATTTTCCCACTACAGAGACCCTAACACTACTTTTCCATTATCCTCTAAGATCCTTATAAATGCAGGCCTGTAAAAACACATACTTTAATCCTTACTTTATGCACAAACTGCTCACTGTGTCGTCATCTCTGTAGCCAAAACACCAGTCTGAGTTAATGGCATCAGTGAGGGAAAAAACAAGTTGTCATGTTTCTGTTTTTATTTCTATTGTTAATATAAAAGAAAACATTTACCTTGAATGCATTAATTTGCATTAATCTAGAAAAGAATCCAGAAAGCCTGAGCTGTGTCAAGTCTGGATCGCTTTTACCAGTGATAAAATAAAATGCTGCTCAGCTTGTGGTCTTGTCATATTTCAGACAAGGAGTCATTGATCCTCTTGAGCAGTTTTTATCAGCTGATTTTAGGCTTTTTCAGGGCGCTTGCAGGTTACCAGCAGTTTGTCAATGCCCTAATAGGCATATATATATAATAAACAGTTCTTCTTCCCTATTACTGTTGCTCTGTACATCTATATAGCGCATGTGCAGATACAGTATTTAAAATGCAGCTGTTTTCTAAGTACAATCAGGAGTAGCCATGTTAGCATTAGCAGCCCTGTGTTTTTAGAGCGTTCAGGAATTGTAGTGTTCACTTGCCTGAATTTCAGTCTAGTGGTTCTTGATCCTTTTTTGCCTATAATTAAATAGTTTAGTTGTTGATGCCTAATAATTCCTTCTTAACTGTGTGTCTGTTTGTTTCTCAGTGGGACACTGCAGGTCAGGAGAGGTTTCGTACCATCACCTCTAGCTACTACCGTGGAGCTCACGGCATCATAGTTGTATATGATGTGACAGATCAGGTAAGTCAACACTGAATCACAGCTGATTAGTGAAATGCATACTTTTTGGTAGCATTTACTTGCTCAATATTAGATTTTCTGGTTCATAGCTGGCGCTGAGGTGAGAATGAGTTCCATTGTTTAGCCACATGCTGATATTGCTGTTCTCACTGTGCAGGAGTCCTATAACAACGTCAAGCAGTGGCTTCAGGAAATTGACCGTTACGCCAGTGAAAATGTCAACAAGCTCCTGGTGGGCAACAAGTGTGACCTGACCACTAAGAAAGTAGTCGACTATACAACAGCTAAGGTATGCAATAAGAAGAGGGAGGGAAGGAAATGTTCACTGTGTCTGTACTGATCAGTCCAAGGTTACTGGTTCCAGCACAGTTTGTTAGTGAAAGATCATTGACATTGTGGTTTAAGTCTGCAGTCTGTTGTGAATGAGAGTAAAGCTCAGTAACACAGAATAGTAAGAAACAACCTAAAACCTATTTATTTGGATTTGTTGACATTTGCTCTCATCTTATCTGGCAGGAGTTTGCTGACTCTCTGGCTATCCCCTTCCTGGAGACGAGCGCCAAGAACGCCACCAATGTGGAGCAGGCTTTCATGACCATGGCAGCAGAAATTAAAAAGCGCATGGGCCCCGGGGCCACAGCTGGCGGCGACAAGCCCAACTTAAAAATCGAGAGCACCCCTGTCAGACAGTCTGGAGGGGGCTGCTGTTAAAGGACCCCTTAGCCCTCGCCGCCCTAACCGTCACCTCCACTATCTCCACATTGGCATCTTCCTGTCTTCTCCATCTGTATTCCCTCCCATCGTCTGTGCCGTTCTCAGGCCTGTACACACCTCTCCCCACACATCACACAACAGAGAGAAGAATGCAAGCAGTGTGTGAGGGAGGGAAAGAAACGCACACACTCACATTCAGAGCAACTTTTGCCTCTGCCAAGAAGAGACATAGGAGACAGACACGAGATGATTGGTATTGCTTTAGAGTGAAACAGAAGTCTTCTTCTTTCAGATGCCAGCGAGTTCTCTTCTCACATACCTACACACACACTGTAGCTGGGTGGCATTGCTTTAAGAGACCTAAGCTTTTGGTCGTCCTTCCTCTCAGACTGGGTCCGTCTTTGCTTATCATACCCTCACCTCACTCGCCCTACTTCTTACACACAAATGCAGTGTGCTTGAGTCGTGTAAAGGCTCTTTACAGAGTAGGAAGTGTTGCTGAACAACAGCAAACTGTGCACAATAACTTCTCATTGCCATTTGCTAATTATCATCAAGGAAAAGCTTGTTGATTGAGCCTCTTTGTTGGACACCTGCCCTTTTATTTAGCTTCCACTCTGACATTTTAAGGTGGCCTTAGCAGGGCTGAGGCCAGTTTTTCATTAACACAGCTGTTCTGCATCTGAGTTAAGCCTCACCTGCACATTCACACTTATAGGCTAAACCAACAGGCTTTCATAGCTGCCATGTGTACGGCCAAAACCAAGAAAAACATGCTTTGTTGTTGAAAAACATAACAAAAGCGAGGCCAACACTAGCAGTTCAGATATGTGGTAACGTCGCTCCACCCAGGAACAATATCATTGAATAAAATAATTAATAACAATTTAGATCCACAAAAGTCAGTTTCATGTTTTATAAAATTGTGCCCCATACTAAAATACACAACATGATAGCTGTGTGTAGGCTTCTTGGGAAGATTTAAATTCAGATTCATGCATATGGAACTGGGCCTCATGCAAGAACTTTTTACTTAAACTAATTTGTCATTAGTTTTAGGAATTTATTAATTAAAAGCACTCACCGTTTTTTTTGATTTAGAGAAAATGTCATTTCACCAGTGGTCCAGACCTTTTGTATGAATCCTGATTACTTATGCAACGCAGTATGACTCTTAAAGACACGCAAAGCCAGACATGCTTCTTGCAAAACACTCATCAAACATTCATTAAAATAACTGCATTTTTTTTGTGTCACCTGGTGGATGGATCTTGAGAACCTCCACATGTAGCCTGTTAAGTTATGTATATTAGGACTGGGTGAGTTTAAACGTGATATCATTTAATTACAGAAATACACTATAAACACACCTTGATGCTAAATGATTTTATTGGTAGTGATGTTAGAGTTATTAGCTGTTGAAAATTTGGCGTTTGGTGACAGCAGATGTGAATCTTCACACAAGTTTTAAATATGTGTAAATGAAAATTTCTCACAATAAAAAAATGAACAGATCTGTTTCTCTCAGTTTGACGAACACATCGCATTTCGAAATGTAGGACGCAGCGAATGTAGAATGCAAAAATGTTCTTGCACGAGGCCCATTGAGTGTCGTCAAGGCCTCAGCAACATGTTGAGACCTTTCCTCCTTCAATAGAACATTGGGGACAAAACCTGTTGCATCCACAAAGTATCGGACGATTACATTACATTTTATATAAAGAGGCACAGATGTCTCATTGGCTCAGTATGCATCAACAGTGGCACATTTTCATGCCTTTGCTGTCTTTCTCTTGACTTTGTATGCAATTACATTGTTCATGATGTGGTCCCGATGTCTTATGCATCACACAAACTCCTCAATAATTATTTTTTGCCAAGGATTCAGTGGTTAGCGCATGTAGAACAGTAGGGACTGAGGGGGAGATCTAGAAGTGACAAAGCATTACAGTATTTAGTAGAGATTTGCTGGATGACACTACATAACACAGTCTGAGCAACCTGCACAGACGATGAGGGATAAAAGAAGTCGTGGTAGTGGTGGAGGCTCTGAAGTCGGTGATGTCCCGCATCAACCTCAACATCAATTCCTGTTTTATTATCATAGTTTTGTTGATTTCTTTTTCCAGTGACTCCTCTAATGGAGACGGTTTATACCCTTAGCTTTCTGTCTATATATTCAGACTAGGATTTAGGAAGTTGTCTTATTGTCTCGTGTTTGCAGATGAAGCTGGGTTAGAGGTGTGGTGTGTCTGTTGGCTGCCAGCTTGGCGTTCTTATAAAAGCAGATTGACCTGTTGTCTCCCGTCTGGGTTCTGTTATTAACTGATTTCTGATGATTTAGCGTTTCGCTGTTTAGTTCCGGTTCTTAGTTCTTTAACTCATTAGTTGTACTGATCTGGTGACTGACGGACCAGTGCTTTTCTGAAGTATGCCGTTGCCTTTAAATTCAGCGAGGAGATCAGACCTTTCCCTGTCCCTCAACAGTTAAATGTCAGAATTTAAACTGCTGGTATCAGACATTGTGAAGACGTAGATCTGGCGTCGTACCATTAGAATCAGAGGCTGGTATGAAGCTGTTTACATGCTTGGAGCTCTGAGCAGCGTGCGTCTCGTAGCTGTATTCCAGGGAAACTTGAAGGAATGTGAGGGGAAAAAGCACAGGGGCCGCTACACTGCAGGGAGGCTTCGGCTTCTGCGCAGGACGCGGTGTTGGTCTAGTAATCTGGAGCAGCCGCAGGCCTCTGGTCTGGTTGTACAGGGAAGGGAGCGCTGGCTTCACCATAGCGTAGTGTTCCGGGGCAACCTGGAGGTTCAGGGACTGACTGGTCTTGGTTTGCTGACCGGATATGACCTCCCAAACCCAACCACGGCACTGCAGCTCGGTGAGTTCCCGGCCCCGGCCCCCGCACCCAACCAAGACACTGTGAAACACCTCGACTGTGCGTTGATACGAGCTGTGTGTGTAGGTCAGGGCAGGGTCCTGTGCGTGTGTGTGTGTGTGGAACATTCCAGGGCGCGTTATTGGTTTCCCAGCATCACACCAGTCTGACTCGAGTAGATGCAGAACAGGCATCGTTCAAAGACTAACACTCCACTCACACCTGTAAACTGGATGTTTTGCACCTTGATGTGTGATTCCTCTTTGCTTTTTTACCTTTATGTTAACTTTATGTATTTCTTACTGTGTTGTCTTGTCCATGGACTTAAGTGGGAATACTGGGTGGGGTTAAAAATGTGGGGGGGGGGGGTTGCTTATGAATGTGATTCTGATGAAATTCTTCACTTTTCTTTCCTTCTCTTTTTGTATTGATTTGGCCTCGTTCTTCGCTGGTCAGTGGCTTAATAAAGGCATTCACTAGGTGTTCATGGAACGCACCGGGCAGCATGCCCGTCAGTCAGTCATTTTCTGTTTGGCTTGTTCACTTTGGTGCTGTCTCCCTGCTGAGTTTAATCATGTTTTTTTGTACATATTATAAATATATATATAATAAAACAATGAAAAACATCAACTAAGCATCAGATGCGCGTTGCTGTTTTTATTTTACATTATTCACATTATATTTCAATGCTTTTAAATCAGTTGATGAAATTGTTGTTGGTGTTTTTTTTTTAATCAGGAATGGAAATTTCCTTTTTAGCCCCACAGTGAGGAAATGTATACTCAGTATAAAGCAGTAAGCTGCCACAGTATGGCACCGGAGAGCTAGTGGCTGTTGTGTCATCTTGTGTAAGGAAATATGTACTGGTCCATAACTGATAACCAACAAATTAATTAAAAAGATTACTTCACCCAAATTACATAGGGCAGAGACTGCCGCAGTTCATCTGGTGCGCCCAGTACAAGTTAAATAAACAAATGATTTTTCATTGGGTGCCTGATCTATTTCCAACACACCTTCTGCTCCCCCAGTTGGTTGTTGGTTGCAGCCCAGCCTCCACTCTCCTGTCGATGTACTGGACGGTCAGGCCAAGAAGAACAGAGAATTTAGCTCTCGAAGCTCATGAACGTTAGCTTGTGGGGGTTTGACTGTAACGTGACTGACTGGTGTCACACCTGTCAGGCTTGTATTTCAGCTTCTTCTTCCTCTGCTTCTTGTTGGGCATCATTCCTCCATTCGCCCTACAGCCGTACAACACACACACGAGCTGCGTGTGTACACAGTAAAATGCACTTCCTTCATTAACAAATCGACTGATTAGGCACACACAGTCATGTGTCATCTTGTGTTTGGTGACTACAAACGTTATCAGAGACCACTGTTATCAACTGCAAGTGAGGATGCTTACGGAGCATAAAGAGACTCAACAAAGACACAATCCAAATGCATTATGGGAAATGTGGGATCTCTTTCTTTTCAACACATTTTTACAGTTCCTTCAAATAATCTAATCCCCCAATATTTGATATCATTGCACTTACAGCTTGTGAACAGATGTTTGACAGAACACACAGTGTATCTAGTTCAGGTGGTCTGTATGTCACATTCTAAATGCTTTCTGCTCATGGGTAGGCAGTTTATCCATGTTAGCGCCTCCTAGTGGTAACAAAGAAAGCAAAACGTGCTGCCGCTGCCTCTGATCAGGCTGTGCAGTGAAAAATGAGCCGTGATGGCTGCAGGAGAGGTCCGGGGGAGCGTCAGATGTTAGGTTATTAGCAGCTGCTTCCTCAATGGGTGGATTATACACATCTTGAGCACTGGCTATAATAGTGTTAAATCTTTCCCTCCAAAGGAGTGCACCGTTGCACTGTGCTGGAGCCCCACAGTCCCCTGTTAACACGGTAGATCTCTGCCGTCTGTCATCCGCAATCCACATGGTGGATGTCCTTGATTTGTGCCCCTGACTCTCCCTGCGGGTGATTAAAGAGCCGCGCGCACGCAGATCATCGGTTCTGTACGAGGGCCGCGCAGCTCCAGCGGCTCCCGGTGCCAAACAGAGACGTTGCTTTGCCTAATGAAGAGATGTTTCACGCTGCACTGTGCCGGTTGTTGCTAATTCCCTGGCTCCGGCGCCGGCGTACGTCAGGAGCCCTGCAGCAGCCTGTGGTGGGACTGCAGCTGCTCCCTGCCTTAGCTCTGCAGCAAGATCATATCGGCAGCGCTATCACGGAAGACCCGGCCACCATCTGCTCATCTCCAGCACATCCACATGTGACTGCTCTGTCAAAACACGTGTAAAGGTACAGCCGTACATTGCGTACTTATGTAGTTTTAGTTGTTAAAACTCAAATTTTTATCATTGCGCTTGTATCTCAGGTTTTAATATGAAAAAGCTGCACTGTTTTTCAACACCTCTCTCCTGGACATGGGCTGCTGGTGACCTTGAGCTATTTTTAGCACTTCAAACTGGGAGTGAGGCTTAGAGACGCTCAGTGGCGTCTGCAGCTTACTACAGCACGGCCTGTGTGCTGAAGGAGAGACCTCAATTCACCTGGAGGCCTGTCTGTGAGGAACCACAGCCACGCCACGGAACCGTCACGGCTAGTGGGTTCACGGTCGACCTTTGACCTACACTTTGATTTTTTCACACTCCTTAGCTTGGAGCAGGTCCAGTTGCCTAAACACTTACTGATGTATTAAAACCATAATAATCCTTTAATGTACATTTAACAGTGTAATACAAACCTGTGGTGCAGCAGGACGCTACGGCCACGAGAACAAAGATCACCAACACATGTTTAGTTCCACACACTTTATTTACAGCTCATATTCCACGTGAAGCCTTGGCGTCAGCTATTGCATTTTCCTTTCAGCTCGTCACATCCACAGTCCTTCCTCTCAGTGCTTTCACAGCCTTTTACTTACCAGAGTCCAACCCAACATCACCTCCCTGCGAGTCGACCCCAGGCCGAGGCTTCAGTCCACGGGGCCTTGAAAGATGAGTTTGATGTGGCCCTGCTCTCCAGTCAACCAGGTGCCACAGAAGGGACAGGCAGCGTGGAAGGCGTGGGTGCCGTGGGGCAACGGGATCTGGCTCCACCCCGCCACTGTCTTTTCTGAGCACACGTGGCCGCAGGGGCAAAAGGCGTGAGTGGGCGGCCCCGCATCCAGGTACAATCCTCCCTCGCAGCCCAGCCACAGCGGCACGTAGGGGCCCACGCGCCGGCACATGGGGCACTCCCTCTCCCCGGTGTTGGCCGGCACCGTGCCCCCGGGGCCGGCCGGGCCCTTGTCCTTGCGGTAGCCCCAGTTGTGGTAACCGTGCACGTGGCCGCAGTTGACGTAGACCCAGGGCTGCTTCTTGTCGACGATCTCGCGCTGGGCCAGGCTGGGGAACGCCAGGGTGTTGAAGCCCACGGGACACTGAGGCCGCGCGGCGTTCAGCTCCTGCCGCAGGGACTCCAGCTGTTTGAGGGTGGGGGTGTGGCGCAGCCCGGCGGGGGTCCTCCACAGCAGCGTAGCTCCGCACAGATCGATCAGAGAGCCATCCTGCAGGGTGTTTGATTCGTTTTCAACCTTAAGACGAGAACACAGGAAAGGTAGCAGGGAAAAAGGAATCAATCATCACTGTCAACAGACGTTTTGTGGTGTTTCGCTGTGTGTCTTACCAGCTTTCCTCTCTGCTGTGCTGAGCGGGTCTCTCTCAGAGCAAAGACATTGCCACAGACCGAGATCTCCCTCCAGACGCCTGGAGCCGGCTCCGACACAAACTCCCCCGCTGGGTGCATCACCAGCACCCCGTTGGTAGTCAGGCCATCCATCAGGCCATCCGATGTCCTCCATTTGGCAGCTCGCTCCTAGGAGACCCAGCCACACGCACACAAACACAGATCAGACAAACCTGAGGTCAGAGGGATCATGGAGAGTCTCAGAGGGTGGATGACGGTGGATGTCAGAGGCTGCTGCTATATTTAGCTAAGTCCAGATTGATTTACTGCACTGGATCAGAAACACCTATGAATAAAGCCATCACAGAGAAGAAAGGTGGTATTATTCAAAATGAGCTCCAGGGAATGAACATTTTACTTGAGCTTAGTGTCTATAAAAAATAGTGAAATAAATGCAATCTGAAAATTCAGTCCAGCAAAAACATGTATCTGATTTTTGTGGAAAGCCTCATTCTGATGACAACAGATTAATGCTCAGACATTTTTCTCACTATATCAATAAATCATTTGACTTTTCACTAATTAGTGTTTTTTTTGATGCTTTGAATATTATTCCTGAATGCAGACTGTTACAAAACAGTATTTAAAGTCCAGAGTTAAGTTGATTATTCATTGAATGACTTATCTGTCAAATTTTATTTAAAGGGAAATATTAAAAATTCTAAACTTTCACAGTAAAACAGACAAATGTGGTTAATTTAATTTCTCTCTATATTAATTTCTTTTCCTTTGTTGTTTAAACTTTTTTCCTTTGTGTGAGACTGTTAAATGCTGAAGTGGCTCCGCTGTGATGAAATTTTTAAGAACGGTTTCTTTAAGATTCCCCCACGCTGTCATGCATCATTTATTAACGTCCTACCAACTGCACATCTGCTGTTCTGAGCTGAAAACACACAGCTCGACTCGTATCAGATTTTCCACCAACGGATAATATTTGAACTTTGAAGCGGTGCAGGCACGGCTCTCCGCCTGCTGACCTAGATGCTGCTCCTGATGAATCTTGCATGGGATGGAGTCATGCTGTCGTGAGCCAGGGCTATTATTGGTGCGCGAGAACTCGGGCACTTAGATGTCACGTTTTCTGCCCCATCACACAACCTTGGGCCGCGCTTTGAAAGCTTTCACCGCTCCGCGTGCTAAAAGCCGCGACTATGAAAAATACATGTTCAGTTGACGCGACTAACTCATTAACAAGTTGAAAAACACAGCAAGCCGGGAGAAATGGGCTCCATGTCAGTGTGAGTGTACTGGCGTGTGGCGTGAGGGGGGAGGTTGCTGAGCCAGTCTGATGCCGCATTAATGAACATAAACAGTGAACTCCCTGTGATTCAGCTGTATCGAATCCCTCCCCCCCCCCCACTAGCACAGCCCCCGGTGATGCGAGCCCCTTCGCTGCCTCGCAAACCGTCTGCAGGCACGTCGCCGGGAGGAGAAAAGGATTTAGCTCCGTCCTCACAGCTATGACGTCACCCGTGGGCGGCGCGGCCCCGCTCCCTGCCGTCGCCGGCGCCGCGGTTGCCCGTGGTTACCACGGCGGGCTTGGACCGCTTAGGGGGAGGAGCGGCGGCGCACTCACCCCCAGGAAGATGTTCTTGGAGGAGTCGAAGCCGGCGGCGTAGATGCGGGCGGTGTAGGGGGCGCTGCGCTCGCACATGATGCGGCAGGCGTAGCGGGAGATGGTGCTCTGCGCCGACTGACCCCCGCCGCCACCGCCCTCGCCCGCCCCCCCGCCGCCGCCCTGGCTGCCGCCGCTGCCCACCGTGTCCGTCACCACGAAGTCGATCATGCTCTCCGTGGAGCGGCCGATCTGAGAGGAGAGAGAGAGAGGGAGGGAGAGGCTGGGTTCATGGAAGGCTCTGGCCTGAACAGACCGAACTGTAACATAATACAGGAGGGTGTGAACAACAGAACGCGCCGCACAGATCAAAATGCTGACATAACAGTGATGGCGGTCACATGAGCTGCAGTTACAAATTCAGAGTAACAACTGTGCTGTTTCGCTTATTAATTAGCACTTCTAAAAACATGTTGGCTAAACAGTATAATGATGTTCATTAGCACCCATCTCATGCAGCAGGGTCAGAAATGAACGCCCGCTGCAGACACTGACCTGGAACATGTCTGTGTTGGTGTCATGGGTGTACTCCACGATGACCGAGTGGCTCCGCGACAGCGTGTAGGAGATGCTGTGCTGGCTTTTGTTGCTGAGCGCCTGCCAACGACAGAAGACATCCTCCAGGTCACATGACAAGGAGAGCTGAAGGTCGGTCCTCCACAAGCGCACGCTGCGATTAATGGAAACAAACACGCCGCCGCCATGATGGTCACGGCACCACTGTGCGATAGGTCCGACCACGGAACGCAGCCACCCGTGGACAAAAGCAAAAACAGCCACAGGCAGCTGACAGAACTGAAAACAAGCTGAACGCATTGTGTACATTTACAACTACTTATGTAATTTATTGACAACAACAATTCCACAACTGTGAGGCCTTAAAGTCGCTGGTGGAATCACGTGACCTACAGTAAAGCCGCTACTGTTCAGTCGCTCCCTAAACAGGAGCTGCTACACTTTGACCTCTGACCTTCGACACCAGCGGTGTGGAGACGTTGTGGATGACGTCAGGCTTGACGCCGTTGGCTTTGGGTCTCTTGTAAAGGGCCAGGCGACTTCTTCTACGACCCTTGTCCCCGTTGACCAGCGAGCCATTGTGCCTGTGAGCAGACGAACAGAACGCACCTAAATGCAACATTCATCCAACAGAGGCACTAGACTTTAATAAACTACTGCTGTTTGATGTGACTCTCCTGACACAGGCAGCGTATGCCTGGGTTAGTTACTGTAGTTAAACAGCGTGGTTAGCAGCAGCCAGTACTACCGGCGCTCCACACAGAAGCCATGATTGGATGCAGGCTGTAAAATGTCGGTGGCAGGCGATGCCCGCTCTCTGTAATCACACTGAGCATTCTCCTCGTCCATCAGCGCCGGGATCAATAGGTTGAGGACTGGACACATACGTCTGGGCCTCTGGTGCCTGGAATAGCAGCGCACCGTCCTCATGGGAGCCATACGCTCATCCCGCGGCCACCGATCACTGTTCCTCGTGGAGGTTGAGGATTGCTGCCGTGGCTCAGCTTCCTTGCTTAAGTGAAAGGATTCATTTTGCTCTTCGCTAAAGACGTTAATGCAGGAGGAGGAGGAGGGTCTCGATGGATGGATCCCTCTGCACCTCGACGCCTAAGACACCGGCGCTCATTAAACCCATTGCTTGTTGATGTAATGGCAGATGTTATTTCAACGTGTCATATGAATATTTAATGACACTGTGCTGTAAGTAAAATATTGGATACATTAAATATTGAGAGAGTGGAATCAGAAAAGACAGGCCCCACTTAATGCAAGGCTGCTTTTAGTTATAGCAGCATCGATTGAGGGCAAATTAAAAGCCCACAGTCACTCTAGAAGCCCACCTGAGCCTGAATGCTTTCATAAAGACACGCGTCTCACCCCAAAACGATGAGCTCGCCGTACTTGACGGGCTCCTTGTCCTCGGGGAAGACGCCGTCGTGCGGTTGCGAGCCGGAGCTCAGAGGAGGCGAGGGCTGGCTTTTGTTGCAGGACGGGCGCAGCTCCAGAGATGAGGGGGGACACAGCGCCTCTGAGCTGCCCTCCAAAACCATGCCCACCGGCCACAGCTGGGGATCGCTGCTGGGAGAGGGGAGAGGAGGCGTTAGAACGGAGCACGGAACCTGCCTCCAGGACCGGTGGGTCAAAGGGCGTCCAGATGAGACGCAGCCAGATGCGCGCGTTCCCATCTTTAACATCAACACACATCCTTCTTCTAACAGTGCACCAGAGACTTGCAGTATAGAGATGCTAAAATAAACAAATAAATCCAGCACTACCTGCTTTTTACCTCAGCACTTGGTTACAAAAGCTACTCGTTGACAGCCCTTCACCTCCGCATCCATGTTTCAAACGCCCAGAACCGCTGTGGGGTCTAATTCAGCACTAACTGGTTGACTGGAGCCCGCTTCAGCCTGCGTGACGTTGGCTCTTCTGGTAATTGTCATCCTCTTCATGCAGCTGTAGTGCTTTCTGTTTGCTGACCCAGGGCCTTCACAGAGCAGCCGGCCCGTCCTAATAGGATTGAATTGGCACCAGCGTCCCAGCCTCGTTTTTTTCCCACAAAGGCAGATAAACTGATACCTGGATCCGTGAACCCTATTAATACTGCACGAGGCCCGTACTGTGCCACAGCATTGTTCTCCTGGTGATGAATTACACTTTGCGAGAGCCGGCCACTGATATACTGCCCACAAATAGTGCTGCGAAGAGGAGCGCGTGTCCACGACACGGCCTCCTGCACTTAACAGGAGGATAACCAGTAGCTGACGGAGTGTCGATTGCGAGGATCTTAACAAAGCCCAGGGGAGCGACGCAGCCTTTGCTGAAGAGGTCGCCACCATCTGAGAGGTGGAGCGAGGGTCCCGTTCCCGCCGTCCACTTCATTAGCGAGCCGCCGATTACAGCCCCGTGTCAAGTGGCTGCCGATGAAATTCCCTGGATTCAACATGCAATTTCCTGGAGTAAATAAATAAATAAATAAATAACGCAGGGTCCAGATTTATGGCGACAAGCGTTTGATTAAGTGGCGAGAGAATGGGAAATGAATTTCATTTTATGCTAAAAAGGAGACAGGATCGGCCTCTACATCACCAGTGAGTCACCGTGTGGATGTTTGGACACTCGCTTTACACAAGTCAAACAAAGCTCAATCCCTGTCTCTGCACAGGTTCTAATGCTCAAGCCTATTATTAATCAACAGTGGGCGAGACCACCTACACGGTGGGAGGCGAGTGGTGCAGCAGCATGACAAAGGCCGACGGGCTTTGTTCTCCCGTTAAGCAGATTAGATAATCAACCTGGGAACGTAAACGTAATGATACTGAGAACGCTTTCCCAAGTATGGACGTTCCTCTCATCCTCCCTTCCTGTTCCTCTTAGATCATCAACATCAACACAAACGCGAGCCGGTCCCCGTGACTGCACGCGAGGACGTCCAATGGGCAGAATACGGCTTCATAATCAGATGACGAATGGCGGTGGGCAGATTGAGGCAGCCAGTGGCCGTTTCATTATCTGTGTCACCCTGGGTGGATGCTGAGCAGAGCGGCCTCGGGAGAGGCTTCGTGGAAGGAGGCGCATCAGGCAGGAGAGGGAGAATAACAGAGAGGCGAAGCAGCCAGCGCTTTGCCTGCGTCGTCAGTGGGGACCTGCCACCACCCTCCATTATCATTTATACATATTTATAGGCACTGTGATTTTTTTTCTCTATGATACAAACGTCAAACTTCAGCTCTGTTCCTAGTCTGCACTGGAAAGACTATGGAGTCAACTGTCTGGGTCCTGATTGGATTGTTTCTCTTGTTCCTGAATTTGAAATCTCTACGGAGCTTATTCAAATCATTTTTGATATGAGAGGCGACAAAGAGCTGATCTGCTTCACGCGGTCGAACCAACCACAGGGTTCAAGGCCATCAGGACAAATAACAAGACTGAAAACTAAGCTACATGATCTATATGTTACAAAATAAGAAACAAACAGATTCACTCCGCCTGTTACTAATCATCAGTTCCGCATGTTGGTCTGAGAAATCCTTTTAGTTGCAGGTTCCCCTGCGACTTGACGCGACTATAACAATGGAGAACGCCAGGCAGCACATGAAAGGCTGCAGGAGAATGATGAGTAGAGCCTGAGGAACACTTTGAAAGGAAAAACTACAAAATGCAAATAAGAAGTTATCTTTCATTCTGTGTTTCCATCTGGCTGATGAAACCATGGGCGTTGCTGGTAATGATGACGTATCACAGGATGAAAAGTGAGGTAAAACTGTTATAAACCCTGAATCCAACTATTTATAGTTCAACTGAAAAGAAAGGCGACAAAAGATGGTGGATAATGATCAGAGCCGATGACTTTCACACAAAGGATGCCACCGCCCAGCAGCAGATATGATGATCTCTGTCTGTCTGAGCATGCAAGACTTTAATAAATGTTTCACACCAAACATGGCCGCCTCCTTCTTTGTCTCTCTACTGTAAATGATCTGACTGAGCTCCAGTCACCATGAGGACACAGTGATCTGTAAAAGCAGAAGGCACGTAACTGCCATTGGCTGGAGGGGGAGCAGACATGAAAGAGGAGGAGTGGGAGGTGGAAGAGGAAGAGGAGGAGGAGGAGGAGTGGGCTCGGAGGGCAAGGAGAGGTGAAGGACAGGAATGAAAAGCAGGGCAGATGTGATACGCTGCTAGTCTCCTGGTATGAAGGTGCCCAAAAGTGGGTTGATGACGGGTGGAGGGAAAATAAGTGTAAGGGTGTGTGTGTGTGTGTGTGTGCGTGCGTACGTGT
This sequence comes from Betta splendens, assembly GCF_900634795.4. NCBI lineage: Eukaryota > Metazoa > Chordata > Actinopteri > Anabantiformes > Osphronemidae > Betta > Betta splendens. Next base: position 16,175,356 of record NC_040882.2, on the reverse strand, counting down.
GTGTGTGTCTAGGAGCATGAGTCAGTGTGCGCATGTGCGGAAGCGGCGGCTTTGGCAGAGTGATGGATTGCCTGGTCCACAACCTGGGGGTGGAGAGAGAGAGAGAGAGAGAGAGAGAGAGAGAGAGAGAGAGAGAGAGAGAGAGAGAGAGGGGAACAAAGGAACGTTGTCTGACAAAGGGTGTGAGAATAATAGAGAGAAGGAGACAAAGGCACCGCAGTCGATGGGAGCAGAGTGCTAGGAATCACTACACACGCAGCGTTACACAACGCAACGCAGAGAAGCGCATCACATCATACAATCCTGATGCCACAAGTCTACATCAGCAGCCCCACAACTCAACGCATCCCAACACAACGAGCCTGCATCACATCAGCTGCACCATGTTTCCACTATTTCCATTTTCAGCTTTTGTGGAAATATTTCACCTGTAATCACCAGCAAATGGGAAAATTATAATATTAACACAAAACTGTCAGACTACTGTTTTGTCAATGTGAGTGTGTAGAACTCAGGGTCACAACACGGGCGCCATGTTTAGAAGAAAAAAGCAAAAACACAACTAAGTCACTCAGATTATCAGCATGTTCCTTATGAGGATCCTGACACACGCGCGGCGGAGCCGAGGTCCAGGCTCCGACTCACGGAGCCGCTGACACACACATGGTGACAACATCTCCTCTGGGCACAGATACGCTTCAGCCATTAACGCGGACACAGGCTGTAGCTGTTGCGTAACGCAGCAGGCGGGGGGGCACGTCGCACGCAGCCGTCGTGTGCTCAGCCGGGCCTCATTTGCTTGGGTTCTGTCTATTTACATGCGCTTTGTTTCGACGCCATCACTTTCATGTCACTATTAGGTTTCCGGCAGGGACACGATGAAGCCGTGCAGCCTGTGTCGGTGTTTTGGATATTCCACCCCCCCATTTTATTTCTCATTTGTGGTCTTTTTTTGGATCCACTCTCTGGAACCGCCTACTCCAGGGGAAGGGCGAGTGTGTGGGAGAGAGAGAGAGAGAGAGAGAGAGAGAGAGAGAGAGAGAGAGAGAGAGAGAGAGAGAAGAAGAGTTAAATTTGCCTCTCACAGAAACACATGAACAGAGCTAAATATAGTCGGGCTGACGGATGAACTCTGCAATGAGTTACAGCCCCGTGATGGAGGCCGTCGCCCCCCCCCGGCCCCCGTCCGACATGGGCCCGTGACGGCGCAGGCAGCGGTGCGGGCCGAGCGTCGGCTCATGCTTCCATATGCGAAGGCTTCGGGGCTTCTAGAGAGCGCGTCTGCTCCACATTATGCAACGCTTAATACTGTACAAATCCTCCAAGCCCGTGTTGTGGAGTGCTGTGTTATCATCCCACGCCGCCGCACGCAGCCTCCACGCAGCCTCCACGCGCTCTCTCCTCTGCCGCTCACACTTGGCTCCATTCATTCTTGTTTAGATGTCGGGGCGGCTCATCGCCTGAAACCCCCGTTCGTTGGTTGTTATTTTTTTTTGTGTCGACCCGTCGGCGCTGCTCTGGTGACACTAAGAATAGGCGCCGGGAGTCGGTGGCTGCCGCTAACAACATTAGCTGCCAGCTACATGTGACACAGAAGGAAAGTGCAACGTGAGGGGGAGAGCGGTGCCGCTGTAGCTGCTCGGGGTTCTCCCGGTTCTGCACTGTTAAAGTTCAGCAAAGCCCATTACCTGTTAATGTGATGTAATGTTCTCAGCCCTTATTGTCTTTCTTCATACGGTACACCCCACTGAACAACATATCTATGTCATAATAAACACTATTATAACACAATTAACACATAATAAACAATAAATAAATAAATACTATCAGTGTATTTGTCTCTCGCCATTTGCTTTAGTTATGAACTTGTTGTCAATATACTGATTGAAAAACGAGTTTGGTTGCAGATATAGACAATCCCTCACTGTATCAGAGCAAAGCATGTGGACTGTCCTGCATCCTGAGTCCCTGACCTGACTGTTTACCATCCATACGATGGTATGATGGCACCCGTTTCACTTACTGTATGAACACTAACAGAGGGACTGTGTACACTGTGTGAGCATGACGGCGTCTGGATACTTTCTACAGTGTGACCATGCACCTTCAGGCAGGAGAACGAACATGAGCCAGCAGCTTCTCTGGATGCAGGCTTGTGTCGCAGGAAAGGCGATCTATCAGTGTGTGTGTGTGTGTGTGTGTGTGTGTGTGTGTGTGTGTGTGTGTGTGTGTGTGTGTGTGTCAGAAACCAAATAGCCAGTTTTCAGGAGCCTGTCGCTGGAGGAGGAGGACACAGTGATGTCCTCCTCCGCTCCCAGTGTCAAGCACCGGTCGCTGAACTTTAGAGAGCAGTCAACAGCTGACACAAGCCGCCATCAGGGCTTTCTGAGAAGCACTACACCTCAAGTAACGCTGACGGTGTTGACATATAATATTTGGAAAAGGGACAATCAGCGCTGCTGCCCTGCAGTTCAAAGCAACAGGGACGAGGCGTCTCGGTGACACCTATGAGTCAGCTGTTATTCAACCAGGTGCTGGGATCCTACAAATGAACGCGCACCCACGGCCCATGTGGCCCAGCGCGTTACATCATGCTACGCTAAGTTAGCGGTAAATCACGCGTTATGACAGGAGTCGGCGTTCTGCGGAAGCACAGGAAACAAAGCTGGAGTTGGATCACAGCTAACGCAGGATGCTCCACGTTAGCACGAGTCCTCCTCCTCTCAGCTTGACCCGGCGTGTGAGAGGCTCATACTACAGGTGGGCCGCTGGTGTGTTACCTCATCTTCCTGCCGCACAAACACTCAGATCCATGTGATGTGACCAGGATGTGAGGAGCAACTCCCGCTTCTCGTTAGCCGGCTTACTTAGTTACGCTCCCTGGATAACTGCACAACCGGGTCAACCGATACCAGTGAGAAACAATTAGTATTGATGCCACTGGTGCTGCTACATCCTAATGACTTACGCTGCTAATTAGCTGGTCAGTTAATTGCTATGTTTGTTTGGTGAATGCTTTAATAATCGCTACTGTTAGCACTACTCATTAATAACACATTTACTACTAGCGTTATGGTGCACCTAATTATATTACCAGTTGTTGTCTCTACCATCCAGTACCACTACACTATTATTGTGTTTATCACATTAAAGCTGCAACTGGTGAAGATGGAGCTTATTTTAACAACCTTACAGATGTTTCATGATCATATCATTTAAATGTAATGATTACTATTTCAATAACTGCACACTGACTTGTGTATTTGTTACTAGGCATCAATAATTTAGACAAATTAAAGTATAGAATAGCAGAAAATGAAAATATTAATATAAACTACCAGTTGTAATTAGGAGCTTCCCACCAGTGTGCTATTTACTCCAACAGAAAGATAAGGTTCACACTTATATCAGACATCAGTACATACATCCCTAATGTGCATGAATAAGCTTGATCATATCCATTAATGTACAGTAGCAGGGGCCAAATATTGACTGAACCATCTGACTTTCCATATTTTGCCTTCAGGTGCCTCATTCTGTTTCGACACCACGGATCTACTGTCCCAGGCTCAGTGTCATGTCAGCACAGTCATTCCTCAGCAAGCAAATATGACTCATTACTCAGCAAACTATAATGTGGCCTTGGCATAGTGAGCCATTCCAAGCTTATTTTCTCTAATCATGCCACCAGACCTCCTCCTGTGCGCGTCCTGGAACCATCTAGAAGCTGGAAAATGTCATATTGATTTGTTATCTGGCTCAGGATCATCCGAACATGGCCCGTGTCTACTTTTATTATGCCCGCTCTCTCTGAGCACGGATTACAACGGATTGCGTTTTTTTTTTCCCCAGAGACGTGCGGCTGCGAACGGACGCGCGTTCTCCTAAAACGGGATAATGTAGTATCCTACGCGCACTAGGTTCTACTAAATAATTCACAGGGAATAGAGAAACGGAGGAAACGGAGCCCGGGCTGGTTGTGCGTCCCTTCCCCTCCGTGCAGGCTGGTAAACAGGCGTGTTTGGGGGCATACGCAGTCTATTGTGCCATCTCTAAGCGCATGTAGGCTGGGTTGGTACACGGGGGATTCCACCGCGCAGACAACACACTATACACATTGGGAGGACATCAGCACACGCACACGCACACACACACACCCTCGCGTTTTCCTGTAACGCGGCCACTCGCCAGCAGCGGTCATGCCCAGGTAAATGATACACAAAGGCTCATCTGTGAGAGGGAACGGCGTTGAAGGAACGCGACGCTGCCTGACGTCCACCAGTTTGACTTAGAAGCCAGCTGACCTCATATTGACACGCGTCACCGCGAATAAAGGTAATAAAATCGGCATCGGTAAAGCGCACATCACGTCAGCCGGCGTCGCCCGCCAGCCGCACTTACTGTGGATGGAGCTGCTAGAATAAAGACAGGTGGTGGGACAGACCACACACACAGGCCCGTACCCGCTGATGTTTGCCAATGGAGGTCCGGCACGGGCTCGGATCGGATCTGCGCGTATTTCCACCCCTTGGATGCGAGCTGGTGTCTGTCAGTCCCCGTGAGGCCTGGGGCGCGTACAGGCTGAGACCGGAGCAGCAGAGGAAGGAGCAGACGCAGCAGCGCAGGGGATCTGGAGAGGGAGCATCGCCTCTGCTCCGTTCACGTTCACACCGGAGACTGATTCACGTTCATCCTTCCCGAGTAGAACAGCAGAGAGCCCGGTCACGCCTCTGCCTCTCTCTCTCTCTCTCTCTCTCTCTCTCTCTCTCTGTTTCTCTGTCGTAGAGTTGCCTTTATGTGAACCTGGTAAATTCGCCTTTCTCACAGTGATGCATTCAGGAACCAAAATTAAAGGGGCGTTCCAAACCCGCGATGTTGATCAGTATCCATAAATAAATACTACAGAATAATTATAACTTGGGGGGCGATCATGCTCATGTTTTCCATCATTAGTATGCGATGGCAGATAAACATAGTGTGCGTTCAACTGCTTGTCTGCAAATTCCCCAGGTTTGTGCAGGTGTTCACCTGCATTTGGATGTTCATATTCAAGCTGCCCCTTATGTGGCAATGTTAAGGTAGAGACAACAATTACTGTCTGTCCCTGCCCCTTTTGCTAATTAGCCAGTATTGAGTCATTAAACGCTCCAGGATGCATGAGACGTAACACTGAGGTGACTGATCCAGTGACCTAAAGCAAACAGCCCCCTTCTCTCTCTAAGCTCTTATTTTGTAGCCGTCTGACCCTCGTTATAATAAAATAAAACACACCTGACGTGGAACTATCAACAGCTACAAAGTGTTTACAACAAAACATGGTGAGTGCCTGTATCACTTCAGAGGTTTAATGAATCAGAGACGCCCTATAATGTTTTACAGGACAACCCTTTACCGTAAGGCGCCAGTCGCTATGACGTAGTTATAAAGCGACGGAAGCGTTAGCTTTGCTGCTAGTTACGTTAGCTCACAATCCAAAGAGAGGCAACTGACAGCTTCACTGTTTATGGAGGCGAGGTTTCATGCCGGTAGATGGTCCAGCCACCGTCCCGCTGCCCACTAGTACTTTGGTCAGCTTCTAACCGGCAGACGTGATGGCAGAGGAGGGGGATTTATCCGCAAACCTGCCGAGAGGGGACATGGAGCGCAGCAATGGCGACTTCGTCCCCCCTGAAGGTTTATGCTGGCTGTCAGTGCTGTCCTGCCTGCTGCTCGCTTGCTCTTATGTCGGCAGTTTGTACGTGTGGAGGAGCGATCTGCCGAGGTGAGCCCGTCCTCGCCGGCACTACGTGCTGCTGCTGCGCTTCATTCACGCCCGTGTTTATTTAGGATCATTTCTGTCATGAACGTGCCGGAGGAAGTCACGTGCTGCTGCACGTCTTTCTGTCTAGTTTTACAGTCAGAGCATCACGTCAATCAGCCTTGGCTTGAAAGAAAGAACATTTAGTTTGAACTACATCGTGTTTAATTTCATTGGACGTTTCTATAAAAAACGAGCTTTCATGAGATTTAATGATGTGATTACTTCATACTTTCATATGCCACAGGTGTTTTATCCAGATGTTTGTCACTTATACCATACAATAAACCTCTAGCTTAGACCCTAAAATACCCAGAGGAGACAGGAAGCTTGAGGGAATGTAGATCGGCTTGCAGCCAAGGAGCTGGGCTCAGACCTGGGAGCTGTTTGAGGTGGTTTGCAGGCTGAAACTCATCCAGTGTGTTTTGGATGCCGGATTGACCGCAGTGTTGTCTCCGCTGGCTGCTCCTCAGGGACCACCCCACCGTGATAAAGAGGCGCTTCACCAGCGTGCTGATCGTGTCGGCTCTGTCGCCTCTCTTCGTGTGGGCTTGGAGGGAGTTCACGGGTGTCAGGGTGAGTTCCTGTCCCAGAAACCACCTTCTCTTTACGTCCAGCCACTGACCTGAAGCTTGAACTCTGGCCTCACGTCACGCTCTTGACACACTCGCATCATTAGGCTGAACCTGGTGCTCCTGACATTGTCTGTTTTTCTAGACTGACTGGTCTTTACTGGCTCTCATGGGGATCCGGTTTGAGGGCCTCATTCCTGCCATCATACTTCCTCTTCTTCTAACCATGGTATGAAGCCTCTCAGTCCCACACCTATGTATGCTGTTTACATCTTATTGTTTAGATTAGACTAAACTTTGTTGATGTTAGTTTGTGCTGCTCCCTGATTCAGATACAGTGATATTCAGGATTTCACAGTAACTGGTGACGACCAAATATCAGATCAAGCCCATTTCGTGTGTTTGCCTGTGTGTGTGTGTGTGTGTGTGTGTGTGTGTGTGTGTGTGTGTGTGTGTGTGTGTGTGTGTGTGTGTGTGTTTTGAAGGTCCTGTTTCTGGGCCCCCTCATGCAGTTGGCCATGGACTGTCCCTGGAGCTTCATGGATGGGATCAGGGTGGCCTTTGGTGAGACAGCCAACACTCCACCACATTCAGTCTGTTCTCCAGAGCCTTGCATAACTGCACCCTGCTGTCTATGATGCATTTTAACTTGAAGCGTCTAAATACTGTGATTAGCAGTCTTCTCCACAGCTCAAAAACACATTCATTCTAAAAAGTCATGGCAGAAATAACCTTGATTTAAATTGTCGGTGATTTGTCCATTCTCCTCCCTGCAGACCCGTGTTTTTGGATGTTGTGTGTCAGTGACATGCGCTGGTTGAGGAACCAGGTGGTGGCACCGCTAACAGAGGAGCTGGTGTTCAGGGCTTGCATGCTGCCCATGTTGGTGCCCTGTGCTGGCCCATCCATTGCCATCTTTACCTGCCCACTCTTCTTTGGAGTGGGTGAGTTTCATAAAGCTGTGTCTGTGTAAAACATCGTAGTTTAGTGTCTAAACACAAGCTGCGTTTCTGTGTTGCGGTCTCTTGCAGCTCACTTCCACCACGTGATTGAACTGCTACGCTTCAGACAGGGGACTCTGTCGGGGATTTTCCTCTCCGCAGGTCAGGACTGTAGCTTTTGATGATGTGCCATTGGCTCCACAGCAGTCTGCTGTCATTAGTGTGTGTGCTGATGAGCTGTGCTCTATTTGGTCTTACAGTGTTCCAGTTCTCCTACACAGCAGTGTTTGGGGCCTACACTGCCTTTATTTTCATCAGAACAGGTCAGGACTTTATGCTTCACAAGTTAATTTTATAAATACTGACTGGTGCTTCATTAGGCTTTAAGATCTATTAGTGTGAAACAATTAAACAGGTAATTACTGCACTTTGCTCTGAAACATTAGATTTAAATGACACCAGACGCTCCTCCCCCTCCAAGTCTGTCTCCATCAGATATCTCGAAATCATTGTAGGAGGATCATTGGGACATGGGAACTTGGGAACTTAGAAATGAAAAGTACAAACGTAGTAACATATTGCAATGTCTTTTTATTTCACAAGATCTATCTCTTGTGAAATAAATGCAATATTTTATTTAATGAAGCCCTTTTTTCTATGTGGGTTATCAATGACTCCAACAAGAGTCAGACAAATCATTTTGGGTTTTGCTTTTGTTCCAATTCTCTTTCTTGTGTGAGAGGAGGAGCAGCGAGAATGAAGCGTAAACAGTGAATCACTTCCCCATCAATTTTAAAATGACCTCTATTCTTTTAAGCACGTTCTGCTTGTGTCCTCAGGGCAACAGATGTTTAATGCTTCTCTGCCTGCGTTGCAGGTCACCTGGTTGGCCCCGTCCTCTGCCACTCCTTCTGCAACTACATGGGCTTCCCGGCCATCAGCGCAGCCTTGGAGCACCCCCAGCGCCTCACCACCCTCTCCTGCTACCTCCTGGGCGTCCTCCTCTTCCTCCTCCTCCTCTTCCCTTTCACCGATCCGTACTACTACGTCCTCCCGACACCGGTTTGCACCCTCACCCCCTCCCCCAGCTCCCTCTGCCTCTCCTGATGTCCTGCCAAACCCTCCCCCACACACCTCTGCTTTGGTCAAGTCACCTTCTGCTGGTGGAGCAGTCGAGGTTGTGTTCTTTTGCCAAGTCAAAGTTCAGGTCAGGTCCAGTCCGGACCGGCAGTGCTAACAGCCATATGGGCTTCATAGCCATGCGTAGATGAGGCACTTTTCAGTAGATCCACTGAAGCTCAGGTGCAGAGTGAGTCAGTTTGAGACGGTGTGGTTCATGTTGCTTGGAGCGAACCTGAGGCTGTCGGCCTCTGTGGACATCTGTCATCGCAGAGCTGTGCTGCTAACCTGATAAGTGATTGTAGTGTAGGCGTGTATAAGACTGAAGAACAGTTTTGTCCTCACCTCTCATGCTGAGAGGTCTCATCAAGTTGGGCCAGATGTTGTAATTATTATTATTATTATTATTTTTATTATTATGTTGTTTTCTCGTCTTTGTTTCAGTTCTTTAGCTTTGTGTGATCACTGACCTGCTGGTTACGATGCTAATGGGTTGTAAATAAAGCTCCAGTTTAGATGTTTTGAGCATCTTACAATTTACACTCACTCACAGTTCACTCCCCATCTTTTGATATTGTGTGTTTACACATTCGCACACAATGCAACATGTCCGGTGTGGAGTTGCCTCACACCATCATGTTCTGGCCCAAAGCTTTAACTCCATCCTTCCTCAACACTGATTGCTTCTGTCCCTGTAAAAGTTCGCTTCACTTAGAACAGCAACTTGGTCATCGTAACCAGCAGAAACGATGGGAAACGAAAGTAAGAGCTGTAGATGTAGTTTTGCTTCCCAGCAGGGTTTGGTCAAGTACTTGGATTTAGGCTTAACTCAGCATAATTCGTTTTTGCATAAAGCTTTAGGGGGTGGTTGGGTTCATGCATGGTCATATTTCAAGTCGGGCAGATAATAAATGAAGCGAAGAACAATTGGCTTCAGGTCTCAGGTTGGGTTTTGAAGCGGTACTGGGGGTTGGTAGCTCGACAAAGATGGTGAAGTTATAGAGTACAAAGTAGTATAAAGGTCAAAAATATGCAATTATTTCCTGCAGTGTGAGTGGGATATGTTTTTTTTTCTTTTCATATCAACACACTTTCCTTTCTCTGCACTAGGTTCAGTTCTGGGCTCTTGTGTCTGCGGTTTCTCTCTGTAGGGAGATAATTAACGGGACTAAAGGACTGTTGGTGATTTCTTGGTGTGATGCTGAAATTGGCAAAATACACAAACATGACACATGTTTTCACTAGAGCAGTTTTCATTTTTAAGGGTACTGTTTTAACGTGTGTTCATGCTGGGTTTGACTGACTTGCTGCTGGGTCGTTTAGTGAGATACATGAGTAGTTGTTGATGCTTATGCTGTACATTCCCTGCAGCTGATAGGAGCTTACTGTTGCTAGAATAGTTCTAGTCTGGTTCTGCCCAGATAAGGCTCCAACCACTACATTGACTACATGTAAATTTTAATTGTAACTGTGGATAATGGTCATGTTGAATGGCTGATCCTGATACATCCTGTGACCCACTATGCAGCTAGCTGAGACGTTCTGGTAGCAGCATGTCCACATGTTGGTATTTTATATTTCTCTGCATGACGTGCCAGCCCCAGGTCCCTTTTTGTGGAGTTCCTTTAGGATTAAAGTCAAGACAAAATTCAAACCTTCAGGCTTGAAAGCAGTTGGGAGCAGCAGTAGTAGCAGATCATACACTGATCTGCTACTACTTGTCTGGCATGGAACCAAAGCCGCAGGATGGTTTCATGACTTTTTGTGAGGTGGCTCTGTCTCAGTGAGCGAAAAGGAATCAGGGTCTGTAGTTTTCTTTCAGAGTTTGCTATGAACCATGTCAGCTACTAATTAATTGTCCACGGGGACACTGCCACAGGGAACATTACCTTTAGGGGAAAATAACTGCCCATTGCTGTGCTCTGGCTTTTCTCTAACGTCGGCCCATTTTTTTTCCTTTGTATTTGTGCTATAGATAAAACAATTGCAACCGGTGAACCTCGGCTGCCGTATAGTCCTAGAGTTCTAGGATGTGTTTATCCCCATAGGACGCTGCCTCCTAGAATGAATTTGCACTAGTTATAGATGGAGTAGAATGACATCATGGCGTGTCGGTCTAGTGATCAGCTGCAGACGGAGCTGGCAGGTGTGTTATCAGCTCCACTTCAAGAACAGTGTTTGCGATTATGCGATTTGACATTTCCTTGTATCAGAATTACAGTGACATGCATGACTTTCTATCATCCAGGCAGTTTTTTGCCTCATCCTCTTTTCCCCCGGATTCGTTGCACACGGTCATTTCTTCCTTGGCGCAGTCTGACTCCTTAACCTCTGTCTCTGCATCCTGGTTCCTAGCTCACAGTGGGGTTTACGATGCCTCTGGGAGTAACACAACCTAAAGGCAGAAACTCTATAAGCTATACTGATACTGTGAATAGAAGTGAGCTACTTGGGTCTTGAGCAATAAATCAGTACGCGGATCCAGTGTAAATACGAAGAAGAAGAATGTAACTCCGTCGATTCTGTGGCTGCAACTGACCGTGATTTATTTTGACCTGTTAAAAATCTAGTGACAGGATTGTTTACAAACGTTGGGCAGGTAACGATGAGACGACTCGTGCTGTACCTACTTGAAGCTGCCAGCAGGGGGCGTGAAAGCACTTTGCAGAGAGGCAGGGCTGCTGTGAGGGCACTGATCACTATCTGCTGGGAAGTCACCGAGGTTTTCTGTCTGTTTTCGTTCGTGTTTGAAGCATCTAATGGACTGATGCTGCAGTTTATGAGATAGTGTTGCATTTCTGATTTTTACAACACACATCTGCCTCAAAGCTAAAGCCGTTCTGTGCAGTTTTTACCGCGCGTGTCAATACGGTGACTTCACATCATTGACTTCACACTGGCTGTGGCTCGTTAAATTACGTTGCATAGATTCAGATCTATTGCTTATACTCTGATATGCCAACCAGACTCAATACAAACTGATGAACATGAAACTTAAACCAGACACTTTTACAACAGAGGATTGGGTGCTGTAAGACAAACTACGATGCATAATACACAGAAAAATGTCTCAAGATGAACATGCAGAGAAATATGACGTGATGGGAGAAGATGAGAGTCAAAGTAAATGAATGTTCCGCCCTTTTTTTTTCAACTCCCCTGCTACAGACCTGTTGAATAATGCAGCACTTGTCCTGCAGCCTTTATAAAATAGATGCCATTAGTTTCCAATTAACAATAAATGACTGTAATGCAGAATTACTAAAAACTGAGGATATAGATTTGAAAACAATTTTCTTTTTTACACACTATCTGCCTCACATTCTGCAGTAGCTCCAGTGTTTTAGTCTGTTGGCTTCTCGTAACCCGCTCATCCATGTGATCAGTAAAGCCTCAATTATAGACCTTTACTCATAGGTTGTCGGACCCGACGCTGCAGCCTGACAAGCACGTCCTCGCAAATGTAACTGTGGGTCACTCAGACCATAGCAACACTGGTGTGCATGGTAACGTCATGGTCGTGCAGACCAGTCTCCATGTTCACGATCGTCACTGTTGCACTCATTTCAATGCAAACCAAGGCTGCTGAGCTTCACCAGCGTCATCTGCTTCATGACGTGCTTCCAGTCGCTGTTGTTTGTGTAGCACTGGTGGTTTAGTGGTGAGAACGCGGAAGAGCACGCCGAGGTCCTGATAACCTGAGGTCCTCGCGCTCAGGCCCCCTGAGCTTTGTACTTTTGAATCACTCTAATTGCAGCACGTCTCATATCCAGGGCCATTATTTTGTAAAGATTTCCCACAATTTCCTACGCAGTGAACCGAAACCTGGGAAATCGGTGCTCCATCATTCCCTGGTGGAGCACAGGGCTGGAGAGGAAACGTAGCCCTTGATCCACACATTCATGTCTCTATGCTGTAGCCTGCTCTGATATGCCCTCAGATATGTGAGCTTGATCAGATGGGCGTTTTCTGCTGTGGTTTAGCTTTAAACCGGATGCCATCATACGGTCACCCGGTCCCGTTCGGACTCCAGGGTTCCTCCCGCCCCCTCACTGTATGTTTTGCTCATTAAAGTCCAGGTTCTCCACTCCTCGACCAACCACGTCAGCTTTGTCTCTGCTTTTCCATAAACTCGCAGAAATGTGAGCTGCTGCTTTTTCCAGGTGCAACGGTCCAACCAAGCTCTCCAGATGGTGTTTGCATGCAGACGCTCGTCTACTCAGAATATTTTTTCTCCTAGTGCTTGGCAGATTCGAGTTGCGTTTCAGGTCAGATGGGGTCACAGCGCTCATTTAGCTTTTTATTGCTGTCACAGGAAAACAGGTCCTTCAAACGGTAGATTCAGACAACAATCACGCGTCAGTATTTGGTGAAGAGGCTGAACCTTCGTGAGCGCAGCGGCAACAGAGACTCTATTTTTGCTGAACTCCAGCACCTTCGTCATTTTAAAATACACCCAGAGGAGGAATCGTTGGAAAAATGTGCATTTTCGGGAATGGCGTCAGAAAGTTTTCAGACCGCTTCACTATTACACACAAATGCTAGTTTAAAGATAATAGTAGTAGCTACAAAGTGTAGATACATGTAAAATGGCAGCTTTTCCAATCACATGAAGTCAGTAATGCGCTAATGATAATCGATGACTTTAAAAAGTGGAGGCTCTGAAAACTTCCTGAAGCCGGCGTGTGACTAGCGGGGGAGCTGCAGGAAGCCAACTCGCTGATGTTTGTATGGAGCACTATATTTTCTAATCTATTTTGGTGACGGGAACAGAGTGTACAGATGTGTGCATGTATTTTCTGCTCATTGTGTCACATTTGTTGTGCACTTAGAGGCGTCTTTTAGTACGACAATCTTTTACAGAACCCAATCACTGCAGAGCAACCGTTTTGAAATAAAAGTGGTTTTCTACATCCCGAGTGTCTGAGTGTCATTTGTCTCGGCTCGTGACAGGAACGCGGTGTAGCTAATCACTTTTGTATTTTTCCATAAGTGACTGAGCACTTTGTGATCTTTTACTTTGAGTTCATGACACTTCAAATGAACAATACTTATTACAATAAATTATATAAAGAGTTTGTTTTTGTTCTATAACTGTGACTGTTTCTGTATTAAGTACAATGTTCTGCTACTTCATGCTTTAATGTGGTTTTAATACAACAAAGCAGATACTCATACTTTCCTACATACATTTGATCTAATGCTAATTCTAGGTATAATATAATGGCATATTATTGATTGTTGGTGTAAGTTTCATTCATGTAAAGTTAAAATTCCTTGGCTTTCAGCTCCACATGCCGCCAGCTGTGAAGCTCTATGTTGTGACACATGTTTCCCACACTGACCTCGCTCACCTTAATGACAGCAGCAGGTGGTGATAAAGTGGCATGAGAAGAATGTCACGAGCAGAATTTACTGCTGTAAAAACTGCCAAGACCACATTCATTCCGCGTCCTGAGCGGTTACGGCGCCGCGAGAAGCCGCGCACTTGGCAGATGCAGCCGTTTTTCCGTTGAGTCGCTGCCTTGGTCACGTAGTGAGGCGTTGACATGCAGTATGTCACATCCAGCAGGACGACCAGCCTGGGCACCTTAATGCTGTGAGTGTTTGTGATGGAGTAGCCCTCATGAACTGACCACAAGCTCATCTCACCTCATTTCACAGTCTTTATAGTTTTTGGCGAGTCAGCTAATCTGAACCTAAACGTCTCATTGCCCATTTACTCTTTACAGAGATGTTCAGGTGTATTTGTGTTGGTGTGTATTTCAGATAGCTGACATAAGAAAATTCAGGGGTACAACACACATGGAGGAAGGATCAGATTACTACAGTATGAGGGGAACCAAGATCAGCAGATCCAGCTGTGTGTGGGTCATGGTGTTTGACGGATGAAGGGGATGCTGAACAATCAAAAAGCTCAGAGGAACTTTGCCCTTTTGACAGATGCAGCATGTCGTCCTCCGCTGCACCCAGCAAAACAACAAGCCTTGTGTTTTTAGATTCCTGTGTCCACACCACCTATTATTGGTTTCACGTATAAGGCCAGTGTCAGTTTTATGAGCTGCAGGTCATGAACCAGTTTTGAAGTGGAACAAAGAATCAACGACCTGCAATGAGTTTGTGTCCTCTTCAGCAGCAGTGGGTGGCCACATGGAAACGCTTGCTGACAGAAACCAGATGTGGGCAGATGTTACTAATAGATGTTGTTTGTTTCCCAGAACAAAGGAGCGCAGTGTGTTTTTTTTCTATTTTAACCTCACTTGAGGTAACGCTCTTGTCTTCCTGTAATCCAAACCAGATCTATCAGCAAATTGGTTCGGGCGTTTACATGTACCAGAGTGTACATCATCCCACCTGCATCCCATAATACAAATTTATAACATCCCAGCACTGACCTGGTTGTTACTCACATGTAGCTTAGCTGCTCCACAAGTAGAAGCCATCATCCACTCGATTCTAATTATCTGTTGGATCTATCAGAGAAGCGCTGACTCATAATCAGAACAGAAATTTATGTATATTTAGGACAAATAATAAATAATATCCGGTTTCAGACTGTAATATGCTAAAATACTAGTTTCAGGAACACAAGAACTGAAGAACTGAATGAGGTTAGTGAATAGAGCCAGAATCCCATCATCGCCAAGCTGTCGCTGCTTTGATGGTGTGGCTTGAATTATGAAGCCGTAGTTTTATGTCAGCTTCCAGATGTTGCAGATAAAACCTTTCCTCTCCAGGCTTGTTGTTTGACAGCTGAATGTCAAGAATCGTGCCGCTCGCGCTGCACTAACCTTCAGATGGATTTCTAGGCCAGCAAAACAAAAAAAATGTCAAAGCGAGAGACGTTTTTCGTCTGAGAGACGGGCTGTTTTCTTCACATGCCACTTAAAAACAAGCAGAAATTACGGATTAGACAGTGACGTGAACTGCACTGAAGTGAACACCAACAAAGACTAGAAAACAACCACAAACAGATTTGGGAGCTTTTTGAGCTCATGCATTATTCCACTGTGAATAGCTACAGTTAGATGGGTCTTGTGATGTAGTTACAACGGCTGCTTCCTGAGAAGTAAAATAATTTTTGCCAAACAGCTAAAATTGCGATTGTGAGGAATCCCTACGTATCTCAAGGAATTATCTGCAGGTTGGAGTCACATCTAAACTCCCACTGTGTGTAATTATGGTTTAACACTAGAACTACTAAGGGACGTACACCTTTACATATACCCCTAACTACGGCTGGGTGATCACTTGTCCGCCACGCTCCACCTGGCACCCTGCCAAGAGCCGCTTTTGTTACGTAAAGAGGGCCATCACCCACGCACTGTGCGGGGTGGGACGCATGGGCTCGCTGACCCTGCTGCTGCCTGCAAGGCAGAGCAGGGTTCCTACTCAGGTTCCTATGAGTCTATGAGTGACATCCACTGTTACAATGTTCAACCGCTATGTGCTTGGATTTACAACGTGAAAGGACGAGTGTCATTGTTGCGGTCTCAACGAAGGAAGCAATGAAAAACATCAACAATACAATAAGACAGTTTTGCTTCTTTGCTTATTTACAAAAAAACTAAATAAAGTTCACACATTATTTCACTGTAACGTTACTAAAAATTGCAGAAAAGACGACAGTACACCGCTCACCCGTCTAGTTTTAACAAATGTGCAATTAAAAATATAATATAAACCAAAAAACGCTTGAAAGCGTTTCGGTTTTATATTCCATTTATTTCGTTATTTCCCCTTTCACCAGTACCACATAATAAGTCATCGCAGACCTACAGCCATGTTTCACCAGCCGCTTTCGGCAGTGAGTCATAGACGGACGTTGTTCTGCCCGCTTTCATGTAGACACGGAACTCTTCCCAGTTTTTTTAAACGTAGATTTTGTTAATTTCGTTATTCATTTACAACAACATGCAAATGCTAAAAATTACTGAAAAGATGACAGTACACCCATCTAGTTTGGGTGAACAGAAAACGCTTGAAAGCGTTTCCGTTTTATATTCCGTTTATTTCGTTATTACTCCTTTCACCTGTAACACATAAAGTCATTGCAGAGCTACAGCCATGTTCCTACAAATTTAACCAGCTGTTTATTTCGTTATTCCCTCTTTCATGTCCGTCTGTTGAATGAAAGTGGGCGTGGCCATCCACGTCCCAGAGCGGTGACACTGGGGGATGGGAAACGCGCATCAACACGCAGGACAAAGATCTGCGTTTCTCTGCTGCTGCAGCCTCGGCTGCGTTGGGTTGTTAGTGTCCCTTTCACCTCTACCATATGAAATGTGTTCCTACGAAGTTGATCAGCTGCTTTCAGAATCAGAATCGTTTTTATTCACCGGGTTTATTTTTATTTACAAAATATAAACAGAAAACGCTTGAAACGTTTCCGTTTTATATTCCGTTTACTTCATTATTTTTATTTACAAAAAATCCCAAACGCTTTGCACTGTAACGTCACTAAGAATTAGGAAAAAGACAGTACACCCATCTAGTTTTAACAAATGTGCAATAAAAAATTTAAACAGAAAACGCTTGAAAGCGTTTCAGTTTTATATTTCCGTTTATTTCGTTATTTTCCCTTTCACCTGTACCACATAAAGTCATTGCAGAGCTACAGCCATGTTCCCAAGAGGTTCACCAGCCGCTTTCAGCGTGACACACGCATGGACGTTGTTCTGCCCGCTTTCATGTAGACACAAAACTCATCAAAGTAAAAGAGCTCAGAGCAGCATTTGCAATTACATGTATATTAATAACGAAATGAACGGAATGTAAAGTAAAATGCTTTATAGAGTTTGGTGTCTACATAAAAGCGGCTGGTCAACTTTGTCAACATGTGGCTCCAGTAAGTGGGGGAATAACGGCCCAAAGCAACAGGCTGAAAGAGGAGGCTGTGGCAGAGGAACACAGGTCTTTGTCCTGTATGTTGATGCGCCCAGCCCCCACAGTCAGCGCTTACCTTTGCTACGGGACTGATAGCCCCGCCCACTTTTATTTATCAGACAGATATGAAAGTGGGAATAACGAAATAAACGGGATGTAAAGTAAAACGCTTTAAAGAGTTTTGTCTACATCAAAGCGGGCAAATCACATGTGAACGTTTTAATTTTTTTGTAAAAAAAAATAATGTTTGCCCAGTTCAAACCTGGCGAATAAAAACGATTCTGATAGCAGCTCAAGATCAACTTAGCAGGAACACATTTCATGTGGTAGAGGTGAAAGGGACACTAACAACCCAACGCAGCCGAGGCTGTAGCAGCAGAGAAACGCAGATCTTTGTCCTGCGTGTTGATGCGCGTTCCACCTTCCCCCAGTGTCCCTGCTCTGTTACGTGGATGGCCACGCCCACTTTCATTCAACAGACGGACATGAAAGAGGGAATAACGAAATAAACATCTGGTTAACTTTGTAGGAACATGGTTGTAGCTCTACAATGACTTTATGTGTTACAGGTGAAAGCAGTAATAACTTAATAAACGGAATATAAAAAACGTTTTCAAGCGTTTTCTGTTTATATTTTTTATTGCACATTTGTTAAAACTTGATGAGTGTACTGTCATCTTTTCTGTAATTTTTGATGACGTTACAGTGCAAACAATATTTGAACTAGTTTTTTTTGTAAATAAATAAAGCTTCGCCACATTTGAGAAGGATCTAAAACTGTCTTATTGTATTATTGATGATGATATCTTATTGCTTCCTTCGGTGAGACCGTAACAATGACACTCGTCCTTTCACGTTGTAAATCCAAACACATAGCGGTTGAACATTGTAACAGTGGATGTCACTCATAGACTCATAGGAACTGTGCAGCCTTGCAGACAGGAGCAGGGTCAGCAAGCCCACGCAACCCACCACCTAGAGTGCGTCAGTGATGGCCCTCTTTACCTAACAAAGGCAGCTGTTAACAGATGATTCAGGGTCTCAGCTAGCCGAGCAGATCATTTGACCACCTTCTAGTGGGAATGGGTATATTTAGAAAACCCAGTAGTTCTAGTGTTAACCGGTACAGCGTGACACTGAAATAGCTCTTTTCTTGTATTAGTCACTTCTGAAAAATGATGCATTGCAGCAGGAAGTCTCTGCCAACCGGTGAAGCTGCCGCCCGCTTGCATGTCTGTCCAGACTTACACTGGAAGAAGTTTTTGTCCAAGTCCTATTAGACATGTTCCGGCTGTCACAAAATCCCCAGCAGGCATTTTGGAGGAACAGCTCTGATCAGGGTCACAGCGAACAGAACACGAGGTCCCAGCGACCTCGTGTCGGTGACCTTTAATCAAGTGGATGTTTGAGTCAGAGTTAAAGAAAATCACCTTAGGGATTCATGTGATATGGTGTTGACGAGGAGGGGACGGGGGGGGGGCAGACGAAAGCCCTCGGCCCCTGATGCGTCTGACGCAGATGACATAACAAGCGTCGTCGCTGCAGCGCTGTGGTTGGATGAACTGTGGCCTTCTTTATCTGCTGAACGGCACAGCCTGTAAAAGCAGAGCCTCCTACCTGTAGGACGCCGCGTCCTCGTCTTCATCCTCATCCTCATCCTCCCCCCGGTCTCCATCCTGTTCCCCTCTTGCCCCCGTCGCCCACTTCATCCTCCGTCCTCCTCTCTCCTCTCCTCTGACTCACCCCCCGTCCTGTCACATCTCCCCCTCCATCTTTTTTTTTTTTTCGCTCCGTCACAATCACTTAGCTTCAGTTGAAGACAATCAAAGGTACTTTTCAAATGGAGAGAATTAAAAAGGCCTCGAGAGAGATTGGAGAGACAGTTAGAAAAAAGTCAAAGTAGGAAAAGAGTGATTAACAAGTTCATCTTATTAAAGCGATAGTGGAAAGGGCAGACGTTTATCTTGGGCTACACTGATATTCTCTCAAGGGAAACAATTTGCAGCCTTGTGCTAATAACGCGAGCAGCGGATTGAATGTTATTCACCTGTCAGGATCGTGGACTAAGACCAGCTTGTTACTCGTGACTCCTCTTGGCTCAAGTGGCCTCATTTATTTAAGGTTGGGTCTGTGTCTGAGTTTGACCCTGAGTTTTATCAAGCAGGTAAAACCTTAATCCAAATCAGTTGCATTGAGCCTGGGTCTACGGCCTTCATCCTGAGGAGACCCAGCATCTGGGGTTTAGGGAGCAACTGAGGCTTCAGCAGACTCAAGAAAAACCCATGTTTAAAAGATCAGACCTGAGCGGTCACTTGCTAGCGGTGAATATTGTTTTAGTTAATGCGGGTCCTTCTCAAAGCAGTAGCATTTACTGCATGTGAGGCCATGATTTGACTACTCGTGAATCTGAGGGAAGGTTCCCACAGTTTTGGAATTTCTAATTTCTAATTTGTGGACCTCCTCATCAGATAAGAATGACAGCGTGTGCAATCAGGTGCTTCTGCTAGTGGAAGATGTGGGAAACCGTCCTATCTTTCGTCTTTCAATTTAATAAAGCACACATGTCTTGTGATTGTGTTACAGCTGCAGGTTTACACAATGTTTGGGTCTGGAGAAGGTCAGTAAGACAAAATGTTGATGTTGGATGAACCTGGATTCTATCCATTTCCATTTCACAATGCGTTTCTACAGCGTCTGTGGTTGCTGGTGCAAGTGCGCTTGGAGGCAAGGACAACACAGACAAAATGAAGGATTGTGTTAAGACGCCAGCTCATGTCATCAAACGAGGCCTGTCCAGCAACCTCTGCAGAGTGGGCCAAGCATCAAAGCCCCAGGGCTGTGTGTGCTCTGTTTATTAACCATAAAATGGCCACATGTGTATGAGAACATGAATGCAAAGTGGACCTGTAGTCCTACATTCACGGACACGTGTGTCTCAGCTTATTAGCAAAGCAAAGAGCCCAGGCCGCTCCTGCCATAACATCATCCAGAGGTTTTGGAAGTGTGATCTGACCTTTGACCCCTCTCACTGCAGCAGACATGCTTCGCTCTAAACTCTCACTCTCACCGCTATACTAGCAATGTCCTCTGGAATGTAGTGAAGGTGACCTTTGTCACCTTTTTACTGAAGCTGTCAGGACTTATAGAGCTGCTAACTTGTTAGTTATCTCAAGAAACGCAACACACACGCCGGGGGGACAAATAATACTGACTGAGAAGGTTTCCTGAGCTTAAGTCTTACATAGAGTACAGTGGTTCAAGGTCAAAGTCGAGTGGACTCACACTTGCTGTGTGTGATTCCTAACAAAGACCAGGGTCACTCACATGGAGGTTAATGCTGCACGTAGACACTGAGGCTCGTATTTATTCACACATTATCAGCATACATCTATTCCGCCTGTGCCAGACTGTACTGTACCTTATGCAAAATCTCTCTTAGCACCGTGGCATCGCTCTTATCCTCTCCAGGTCTCCTCCATCACGCTCCGCTGCTTGGCTGTTGCTGGACATGACAGGCGATAAGATTCACGGGAGCCCATCTTTATGAAACACTTTTGTCCACCTGTCATCGCTGGTATCACAGCACGGCAGCGATGAAAGCTGCGCTGCGTGTGTGTGTGTGTGTGTGTGTGTGTGTGTGTGTGTGTGTGTGTGTGTGTGTGTGTGTGCGCGCGCGCCTGTTGTCGTCGCGTTCAGGATCGTTGTCTGCCGTTTACAACGCTGGATTTAAGTAACGTGAAGGCCTTGCGGAGCTCACAGTACTTGGGTTTATCATCAAATGGTGACAAAGGCTCCAGCAGCCTCCCTTTCAACCTTATCGGTACGCTTCATCGTGACTCCTCTCTTTGCTTTCATCTCGCCGGCCTCTTATCATCTGTCCCCCCCCCTTCACACAAGCACACTCCCCCAGCTTGGGCTCTCACCGCGGGGTTACCTCCTATTTAATCCCAAAGGGTTGTGTGCTGTGTATTTATTTGCGATGGAAGCATCTTTTGTCCATGTGTGTTTGTCATGTAAAAAAACAAAAAAAAAAATTTTTGCCTGACATCTGTAATCAATGATTGCGTAAGAGCTGGATTTAAAGTAGATGTTTGTATAGCGAGTGTGACGGCCGGGGTCAGAGCCTGCTCTGCATTATTATCAGCGCACGGGGACTTCCGCACAAAGCGCTTGCTCCCTGCGTCGCACCGTCGTCATCATTGTCATCATTGTCATCATCGTCGTCATCCACCGTACTTAACTGGACCTCAGATCCAACGGGAACATTCACACGGGACCTGAAGTAACACCGAGCCATGCGTCACCAGGGGAGCTCACCTCCATCAGACAGCAGCTCCACCGAGTAGCTTTCATGGAGCTTTCACACATACTGTATTCCAGAAATAAAAGTGTTAAAAGTCTTACAGTCGTACATTAAAGTGTTAGCCGTAGTGTGAAGTGAGACATGAGTTTCCATGGAGATGATACGAGTAGCACATACTAGACATGCTGCGTGTCAATGAACGCTACGCATACTGTACTATTTAGTGGTGTATGTAATAAGAGTGAGCTTTAAGACTCATTCATCTCTGTTTCTGAGGCCAAGGCCGTCGTCTATGGCTTAATATCCTCCTGCTGTATGTTTTCAACCTCCTCACCCAAAACGCCTTTAGTGATTAGTGAATTGCAAACATTTTTCTTATTTGATTAAACAAAGCTGAGAATACAGGCTCGTTCATCGCTCACGATTTTGTTGCATGTGAGAGAACCAGGCGCCAGATGGATCCTTCCTCGGGAGTATTTGCTTTGTATTTGGTTACAGCGGAAAAGCGCGCGAAAATAACCAATAAAGCGTGTTAACCCCTGAAACGGTGACGCCTTCATGGGGCTGAACTACACTCGCCTTCCATCCTCGCTGGACGTGATGACCTCATGTCTCTGAAGTGCTCACTATTGATCCGTTTACTGTAAATTGTACATTGTCTCCAGATGAAATCACATCAGTTGCTGTTTTGCTCCAAGCCCTCGCATGGCTGACTTTTAAATGTACATACTACACAAATACACGATGCTGTGTTATATGGGAAAATCTTCATAACCTGTACGCTAAGAGCGAATGAGAACCCAGTTCAAAAGCCGGAGAGCAGCAGGTGATGAGTAAAAGCTTTAAAGCTCGCGGTTCACGCTGTTCCTGTCAAACATGTCAAAGACACATTCTTCTTAATGTCTCACCTTCACTGTTTGTTAACGTACCGTTGCCGCGCCATTCAGAGACAGGGACAAAATGATTCTCGAAGGAAACCCAGCGCCATTAGACAAACAAGTGCCGCACGCGGCACACAACATGACCTTGGACCTGGGCTCTGCTGAGGAAACAGCTGGAGCAGGGTCCACTTTTCATTAGGCTGAAGCAAACTGCCTTCATTAGCGTGTGTGTGTGTGTGTGTGTGTGTGTGTGTGTGTGTGTGTGTGTGTGTGTGTGTGGGGCAGATCAGAGCTTACATCTCGCTGTGGCTCACTCTCTGTCATCCGTCACTCAGACTCTGCAAGCTGAGGCATTTAAGTCTTAATGAGTGGCACTAATGAAAGTGGATTAACCATTATGGCGAACAAAAAGCCGGTAATGGCTGCTGGGCCTTGTTGGGTAAAGACCCGCGCACGCAACCTCGGCTGCTCCGTTGCCTTCAGAAGTTTCCTCCTTGATGTTGCGACTGATCAGACATCAAAACAGCCGCGTTTTTGACTGTGCAGCTTTTTGCATCTGATGCGATTTGAGGGTTTTACCTGTGCTGCGGTGTCCTTCTAGGCCAGGTCAAGCATAATGGCGATGAATCATACTTGTCACATCTCATAAAATGCTAAACAGCCCTTCGCCTACCTCTGGAGCTGCAGAGTGAGCTGTGGCTGGCTGGCAGTCATGCACCAGCTCTCTCATTAGTGCCACATTTCATGTATATTTTAAATACACTGTCATGTTGAGATTCACTGTTTCACAGTCCTGTGAAGTCCTGGTGATGAAACTGAGATCAAGGCGCGACCCCCCTGTTCGGTGAGGTTTTTTAAGACCCTTAGCAATCGAACCCCGCTGGTACCACCGGCGTTCAAACCCGCACCAGTGGAAGACGACCCTAAAGCTCATCAACCGAATCATTAAAGACAAGCTGTGTTTTAATTCATGCTTCTTGGTTACCAGACAACTACGGTGCTGTAGTGTGTCAGTCAGAAAGAAATACTTCACCCATGACTAAAACAAAGATCCAGTAGAGCAGAGGTTTTGTGCTGCGGTGGAGCTGAAGGAGCCAGAAAACAGGGTCGGATATTTCAGTTTCTGATGTGGAGGAAGTAGAAGCTCACCAGCAAACTGCAGTCCAGGGGATGAAACAAGGGGTGTTTCTGCCAGTGTCACACAACACACCCACACAGCCCAGGTTGATTTGTACTCATCCCTTCAAACACCTGGCAGCATCACATCCTACGATAAATGCAACAGTTGTCTTCTCGAGGC
Source organism: Betta splendens (assembly GCF_900634795.4). NCBI lineage: Eukaryota > Metazoa > Chordata > Actinopteri > Anabantiformes > Osphronemidae > Betta > Betta splendens. The sequence continues at coordinate 16,151,557 of NC_040882.2, read as the reverse complement.
TTTGTGGTGGTTACACAACGAGAACTAGACCAGATTCACCGCAGCGATATTATATTTACTGGATTTGGTCACAGCCATGTTTAAATAACATTAAACCCCTGAGGTTGATCAAGCACTGATCGCTCACAGAGTCGGTGCTTCTGTTAGAGCCCAAATCTGATACTATACCTTCATAAGGTTGCTTGTAAATTGGACACATATCAGATATGACACATATCAGATATGACACAAACCATCAGCTTGTGTTGACAGGATCTCCACTCTTAACCCCCCCCCCCCCCCCCCCGCCCCCCCTCCCAGGCTGATGGACACAGCTTGTTCCCACTCCACCAGAGCTTTCGCAGCTATTTATAGCCCACACAAAAGCCCAGACCAGACTGTGGAGTGGAGCTATTCACCCTAATGTAGCTTAGAGAGCAAGTGAGGTCAGGCCCTCCTGGGATGAAGAGGACACCCTTTCTCCCCTGGCCTCGTCGTCCTTCAGTACACTGATCCTCTGTTGCCCGTGGCCTTCCTCTCTCCCCGTCCGCCCGGATGACAAACACAGATGAGGAACAGCGAAATCCCCTCCAGGGCTTAGCTTGTTTGTGTTTGTTCTCCCTTGCTCGGAGTGTTTCATAAACTTGAAAAATATCCTGCATATTTTTCTCGGCCGTGACTTTAACTGGCTTAGTCTTATGTCAGTGAGAATGGAATGGATGCCGGGGTTTAATGTTTATTCAGGGCAACAGTTTTCCCATAAATAAGGCTTTTGCGAATTCGAAACGAGTCTAACGCTTGTCTCGCACTGGAGGACGAGCGGGATCACCTGAGATCCTTACGCGAGCGGGTCCCGCTCAGCGACAATGAGCAGCTGTGTTACAGCACACACTGTGTCCACTCATCAGCAGGGTTCAAACCACTGACAGGGGAAGACAGCAACAAAAACAAGTGTCACATTACAATGGCATCTGTCACGAGGAAGGATACATTCTTGGAAATGAGCAGGCCCAACAATCTGACTGTTACGCCGGCTATGAAAGGGTCAGAGCCTCTCTGGACCTGCAGCTCTTGTCAGTACAGAAGCCAAAAGGCTCCAACGACGACCGGTGCACCGCTGACAAGCGGCATGTGCATTATTTATTGGGGAAGAGATGCATTGTGGGAGAATAGGACGTTCAGACATCCGATGGGTGCCCACAGTGAAAGTAGCAGGACGTCAAGGGGACGTTTTAGCAGCAGAGAGGAAACGGCACAGAAGAAAGGTGCATTTAATGTTGTGGTGAGAGACAGAGCTTCTTCTGTGCAATCCCTGAATTTAAATTGTAGTTTTAATTGGACACAGAGAATATTTAGCCTTTCAAACTTAACATGTTTGACGACGTCCCTAAAAATAACCTTGGGTGAGATTCAGTCGCATCATAAAAGCCTCCTAAATAAAGACCTTTAAAGGTTAACCACACGTTTGAGTCAGTTCAGCTGTCTGCGACCTCTAATGGGATAAGTGGTCCAGGAATGGATGCATTAATAAATACGTTTCTTAATATAGCACTATTTTGTCTTGTCCACGGTAAAAGGTTGTATTTCTCACAGCTGTCTCACATTAACCCCCCGAAGCACAGCGTCTGCTCGGTGATAATGGTGGGTTCATCTCAGAAAACCATTTTCTCACCATCTCAGAAAAATGGCACAGAAAGGAAAATGGCGTCCGTGCGACGGCACACATGAATATGCATCATGAAAACACTAATGGGACGCATTTTGAGACACTCTGCTTCTGAGCACGAGGCAGGAAGACGACGTGAATGGCCTCACTCACGGGCAGCAGCTGATGCTCATTTCATGCTATTTGCTGCCCCATCGGTGGTTTTAGTGCGAGTGGACCCGTCCCGTCTCCGCCCCCAGAGAACAGTTGTTTGCGCTCGGGTGGATTCTTTTGGTGAAAATGTAACGTAGGCTCACGGCCAAAGTCGGATCATGTGCGTGCTCGTTGTCGCCGTTTTCTCTGGTAGAACTCAGCTGGAGTTGGAGCGATGCTAAAAATGAAGCGGCGCTGAGAAAGGGCGGCTCCCGCGTTCTCGCCGCTCAGGACATATATGGCTCCGTCCGTCCACACGGGTCCTGTTCTGACTCACTCGCTGAGCCGGGCCTCCGCTCACCCCCTGGGCCTGACCCCTCTCTTCGCGATCTAGCCCCCCACTTCCTGTTGCGTTTTGGGGAAGGCTCAGTGGGAGCGTGAGAATGCTTTGGGGCCAGGCCGTCTTTTGACCCAGTGGTATTTGAAGCAACGTACACAAACAGCGTCAGATTTCTTAGTGGTAAACCTGACCCCGATGTGAGGACACAGGGCCTGGGAGTTTTTTTTATTAGGGATCGTCAGGAACGCTTTCACCGTTTTGTCACAGTTTATTACATTATTGATTAAATCTACGTTGTTTGTGTGGCTGCTCTTTGAAATCCAACCTGTGGATGTGTTTCCCCCCCAGCGTAGGTTTAATTAAAAGAGGAAGAGAGAGGAAAAAAAGATTTAATTTTCAACAATTACTTAACCGCGTGAGTTTGGGCTAATTGTTTCCTTGTGTGCGTAGCACCACACGGGGGTCTGCTGACTCTAATACCAGTGCAGCCCGATCAGAGGCTCACTGGGCCGTGAGTCCTGTTATTAGAGCTCATTTGCAGCTCCACTGTCAGTCATCTTCCTCAAGTCAAATGACGCATCCCAGAAACAATCTACAAGACGCCGGGTGCCAAAGCAGACACCACATTGCCTAATTTAAGAGGGGACATGATGGGTGGACCTCCCTTGGGTTTCTGGATTGTAAACATCTCCCACAGTTCTCCCACTGCTGAGCTGGCACAGCTCCAGAACCCCCACGCCACAGCCCCACACAGCCGGACCCAGTGTCTGCCGGGTCCGGGCTCAGCGTTGTCCCGGCGTCGTTACAACCTGCGGAGCTCACATTCACGCTTTTATTACAGGCTCCGGGCCGGGAGCCGCACACACCGCTCTGGTCAGATTAGTGGCTGTCAGGCTGAAGGCTGAGCATAGTCGTGGTTGTGTTCTGTGGGTGGTTGGAAACGGCTGATCCTCGCTCTGTAATTTTCAGGATTGGCAGCGTGGCCGCAGTCGCGCACGCACTCGCACGCAAGCGCGCACATTTAAAAGGCTTCCATCTTTTTCACACACTGCGCCCGCGTTCTCTGACGGACAGAAACTGATCCTGAAAACTCCATCAAAACACCATCTAAACGTTTGACACACACACACACACACACACACACACACACACACACACACACACACACACACACACACACACACACACACACACACACTGGTTGAAACCGGGTGATGTGTAGCTGTCTACAGAGTTGAGGCTTTGTTGGATCACAGAGCTCAGGACATTCATTCATTCATCATTCATGTCAAACCATGATTTGAAATTTTTGAAAGCCTTAGTGTTCGTCTGTCTTTGTGTGCTGACGGACAGACAGATAGAAAAGAGTTTCACATTTCTTAAAAAAAAATTATCCACTAAAATTCTTGAAGGTACAGTAAAAAAGTTCAGAGCTCAGTCACAGTCTGCAATAAAAGGTCATCAGCTACTGCAGAACATAGTGCTTTCATACTTCATGTGCTTTTGCTTAATTTTGTTATTGACAATAACCAAGCAAAGATGGATATGCTGAATATTTGTTATATGAAAACAACAATTTAAATATTACAAACACAATAAATAAAAGAGATGTAAATCTTCACATAGTTTATCTGCATGCTTGTTTTATCCTGGACGTCCTTCCTGACGCATCCTTCTCTATTTATCTGATCTCCAGCTTGGGACCGGCACACAAGCCACTGGTTGCAACCCCTGCGGCTAGATTGAAATGAGACTCAAATAGTATTCATTTAAACCAGAAAGTAATTTCATTGTTGGTAGCATTGTTGGATGGTAAAGCCCTGGTGAGACTCCATGTAGCTAAAAGTCCAGCACTCGCCTGGTTTTCCTGCAGCTGTGAAGCTTGTTGATGTGACGGGTGACATCCGTCTCCGTGTGCTGACAGCTACTGCTACTTAAATCAATGGCCCCAGACCGACAGCTCGTCCGTCTACAAGCCATGTCACGAAGCATCTGGCCAGAACAAACATTCTGCTTTGATCAGTTCAGCCGGTTCTTTAATGACTGGGACACTGTGAACGTTTCCGTCCACGCGCTGCCGTGGGAGAATTCGTTTCCCACATTAGAAGCTCCACAGGGCGCCGCCGCTCCGCTTCCTGTTTCCTCGTCGCCGCCGCTCACTTGAGGAACGCTTGTGTTTGAGTTTTGAGGTTTTTGCATGAGCTGGGTCAGGCTCCGGTCCTCCGGTACCACGTCCAACCCACCAACGGTAGCGCGGTTCACTGGCTCCGTCACTGTATCAGCTGCTGGAATGTTCATTCACACTTTCAATTAACAAATGTTTTAATTAGCGTGTCAGATGTGTAATTTGCATGAGAGATCTCTATCTTAATGAGGCCTTTTGAATAAGTAAAGCTTAATTAAGTGACTACCTCGGTTGAGAAGAGACTCTTTTTTCACGCCTATCGTTGCGATCAACCCTCCAGGACAAGCAGAACATTCTGCTGCTTATCGGCCAACATTTCCTGCTCGTCCCTGGGAGCCATCTTGCTGTAATTACCTGTCTTGTGTAAGCGCACACAAAGTGGGCCGACTGCTTTGATCCGCGCTATTCTTTCATTACAGGCTGCGCCGTGTTAGAAGGGACATGTTGTAATTTCGCCTGATTGCTCTAAAACAGCCATTGCACATGCTAAGATGGGGTCTCCTTTTATGTGCTAACCTGAGGTCTTTGTCGGAGTGAGCCGTAATATTCCACCGTTAATTATTTGGCGCCTGGCGTCTTAATATTAAGATCCACGGTGCTGTTACTGTTGGGGTTTGGCATAATGTTGGAATACAGGAAGTACATGTACATCAGTGAAGCTCATATTCATACGGATCATCCCAAGCCGTTCACTGAAGAAGCAGTAAACTGCAAAACTTTGGTAAATATATTTGCAGATCGGTTCCTTCTGTTCTGTCAGGCACTAATGTTTTACATAATCATTCCTGTCGATCCAGTGAGAATAATTCCTGACTAGTCAACAAGCAAAGCAGGTCAGCCTCTCATTTCGGTGCTGGCATTGATAATTGCTTCGCATGTTTTAATCACAAATGGGAGGTGAGCTTTTAGGGAGATGGATGTCGTCGTCCCCCCCCCCCGTGCGCCCGTTTGCCTCACAGCAAACAAAGTCATTAATAATTCAGGACATGCGAGTGAAACTGACACATTGTGGATCAAAGGGACCTTGTACTGCAAGTGGGTCACTCCTGTTCGTTTAGCGCTACGTGACTCTGACTTTAACACTTTTGAAGTGAAACCACAAGATCTGTTCAAACAGTTGTGCTGGGTTTGGAAGATGAAGATGTTTAAGTCCTGGTTGGAGTTGATGCGACTGATGTGACACTGTAAATACAAGTTAACCTAATGAATCTGTGTGTCATAGACCAGTGGGTGGAGCAGTGGACAGGCCTGTGTAGTCTACTATGTGCGTCTGACCCGGGGGATCAGGGGATTTTACTACTGCTTCTCCGTTATCATCCCAGTAATGTGGGGTTTTCCATAGCGTATCAGTGTGTGAGCAAAGGTCCAAGAGGAGTGTCCTCTACTGTAAATAACTTGTCTGTGTGTGTGTGTGTGTAACGACACACAAGCTGCTTCCTCCAAGCAAAATATTTGCCTCGATCTTTTTCTTGAGGGACTTATTCTAAGTCTGAGTCGTTGGGGCTTTAATTATAGAAGACTTCTGTTTTCAGGCTATTTATGGTTGTCATGTATTAAGCTATTCAGAGGATTGAAGTTTCAGACGTCACTGCTCGTCCTCTTATTTGAACAATATCATGAAATAAGTTGGCCTCCAATGTTATTAGACAACTTTGCGATTTCTATAGCACAAGGTTAATATGTACTCTGTGAAAGTACTGAAATGTCAAAACACATATATCTGCTAGGGTTCACGTTGGCTCGGGTTGGTGCATAATGGGAGGACTCTGAGTCTGCACATAAAGACACAAGAGGACTAATCCAGTTCTAATAACAATATAGGAAATACAAAGGTATTCATTTAAATTCAATTCAAACATGATGACTGCATATCAGGTGTTTACAATAGATCCCTGCCTCCGTTGGACCAGTCACAGTGTTACCTGCTACATATTTTACATTTAATTGCATGTGTGGGTGAATTACAGTCCCGTGAAACGATTCAGTGGCGGTTTGTATGGAAATGATGGCACACATGTCGCTGCGAACACAAACAAAAGTCATTATATCCGACACAAAGGAGGCTCCGAAAACAAAGCGGAGCTCCAGCCCGGCCGGTGATGAAGGACTCTGATAGCTGGGAGCCTTTGTAGACACTGGGACACGACAAACACGCGCAGCGCTATCAGCGGAGGCCGTTATTTGTTTGCTGACTCTCATTACATTGTGCACATAGCTGCTGACGGCAATGAAATTACACAGCGCAAGTATAAATGCTGATGTGAGAGAAGGGTGCTATGGAGGCTGTATGAAGAGTACGCGTGAAAACGCGATAATAGAGACGTCCAGTGTCACATCAGCCTTTACTCAATATGACTCCAGTTCCGGCTCATTAGTTTGACTGGGCTATAAAAGAAAACAGGAATATGTGTGTTTGTTCACATGGGAGGAGACTACGTCTGCCCGTTCCTTATATAAATAGCAGCAGCTATCGCTCCCCGGCCAGAAGGTCTTGGTAGGTGTTAGTAAAAACATGGTATCGATCCTCGCGGTCCTACAGTACGTGCTCAGAGGCACGGCAGCCTCAGAACTCTCTGACAGGCGCTGAACTGCGTCCTACGTCGACGAGACACTCAATGGCACAAACATAAGGAGCCAATAACTGGATGTGCAGCAAACTAACCGACGTGTGTTGACTTCATTTATGTTTAAATAAACCTTTTACATCAGCATCATGATGCATTTCTTCCCACATTTTACAGCTGTTTGTTGTTGCAGTACTGTGAATAGCCAGTGGGGAAAAAAGGGTCCGACAGAGGTTTATAGTGGTTTTATTTGTAGCTCTGATGTTAATGTGAAAGCATGGGAGTCGTTCCCAAGTGAGTCACACTGACTCTTTATTAGCTCCACTAGCGTTTTCCCACAGTAACCTGTGTCACACATGCAATTAACGGCCGTTGTCCTTCGATCCCGAGGAGCAGAAAAGCTCCTCTTCACAGCGTCCAGATCTCAGACCCAGGCTGTAAAAGCTCACCCTTCAAACTGGAGCACTGCAGCGATGCCTCTTTGGTTTGGTAGTCCAAACACACACAGCCAGGCGTCAGGCCGGCCTGAGACATGACAGACACACACACACACGCACACGCACACGCACACACACGCACACGCACACGCACACGCACACGCACATGCACGCGCACGCGCACGCACACGCACACGCACGCACACACACACACACACACACACACACACACACACATGCGCGCACACACACACACACACACACACACACACACACACACACACACACACACACACACACACACACACACACACACACACACACACACACCCTCGTTCCCATGAGGAGACCGTATGGCTTGGCCGGCCCTGCAGCAGCATAATCACACATCACAATTCAACTGTGAAGAAACAATACACAGTGGAGGAGGCCTGTGCAGTAGCTGGGCTCCCTGTTTATCTCAGCTGAGAGGGGTTGTGTAGTCTGGCTCGCCGTCCTTTCTCACAGGCCATGTGTGGTCTGAGGCTATTTTCTCTAAGTGACACTGAATGTAAAATGAATGCGCAAGTGATTTTAGGTGCTGGATAAACATCAGCGTGGGAACAGTGGAAAAGGGCTCCGATAACACTTATGTCTGTATGTGCTCGGCGATGGAGGGTGACCACGCTTTTATTAATGACACAATAAAGCAAACCTTCATATCTACACCCTCACTCGGCATCTCATCTCGCTGCAAGGCCTCGAGAGCAAAGACCGTGATGTCACACGGAGCCAAAGCCTTTAGGTCACATGTTGTTGCGGCTGTTTATAGACTTACTGCTTATAAATTTATATACATGTTTGTTTGATCAGAGCTTCATTTACTGTAAGAACATTTAACCTGGTGCCAGAGCTGTTGGTTCTTTCAAAGCCATCTTGAGCTCGTTGCCCGGGCAACATATCCACTATCTCATCCCAGTGAGCCGGTTTAGTCAGAGCAAACAAGATGAGGTTTCACCAGGAAGTCAGTGCAGCTATGAAAACACTGTTTCTGTGAGCAAGCGTCTGACACAGGTGCGTTTACAATGTGGGATCATAATAATATGTGAATGTATAGACACAAGTTTGGTGTGTGTGTGTGTGCGTGTGCGTGCGTGCGTGTGTGTGTGTGTGTGTGTCTCAGAGGTTCACACATTCACACATGGAAGATCGGCATTTATTACTATTTTAATAAAGTCTTCCTCACATTGTGTTCCACTGCTGTGTCACCTCCCTGTCTTCTCCTGTCAGCATTTGTCTTTAAAGCAAATCCATTTTTATTTTTTTTCCAGACAAGGGAAATAACGAATGGGCCGCATGCGACTGCTACACACAAGACAGCTTGTTGTGTACCTACCCTTAGGCATCACTCAGGTGACACCAGGGCACATGCAACCATGATGACTATAAAGGCTAAACTAGCTAATAGAGGTGCTTCGTACTGTAGTAGTCTGTAGTCTCTCACGGTGTGTGTTGAACTAAAAGCTCCTTCTAATGACCTGTAACGAGTCCTGCTGTGGGTTCCATGTATCCAATGACCTGAGGGGTCTGGTTGTACTGTCAGAAGGAGCCTTGTAATAATCCAGCCCGCTGCAGGCTGCTGAGATAGGAAACCTCTAACTGTGCATACAATTGTTAAGTGGTAGAAAAACAGTAGAACCCATCTCTACTCTAGAGGCAGCGAATCTATAATGTGTGACCTGTGTGTTTGGAGGAGCTGCAGCTCATGTTTCTGGCTTATTGTCATTGATTTATAGAAAGTTGTAGACTTCCAGGTGATGATTATTATTGCAGTTCACCCGCTCATGTTGTGCACACACGCACATAAAGTCATCAACATGCAAGTGAGAAGTGCAAATGATCAAGTGGAAATCACAGCTTGTTGTGTAGAAGACAACCGTTGAGTTCATGTGTGAGAGTGGGAGAGGGAGCGCAGGACTCCGCTGCTTGATTAATTCATTAAGATCAATAGTATTTGCAGGAGAAACGCTGCACAACAGTTCTTGGACCATTCACGCTCCTCAAATACAGAGTGACTGCGCTGGTTGTTGATATTTGGGTAAGAAAGGATTGATTGGCTTCAACCGCTGCTGCCAAGAAAAGCCAACTGTTACAAAATGGAAAGAGGCCGTTGTGGTGTTTGTCTTCAGACCCAGAGCAACGTAATGATAAGGCTTCCATTTATCAACCAGATTATTTCTAACAAAAACTCCAACAGGCTCCCTCTCTTCTTTAGCTCAGAGGATACAAAAGAATTCAAAACAGCCTAATTAGCTGCTATATGCTCCTTATAAACACCACTTACTGTTCCAGGCGTTTTAAAGATGTTGCTGTCATTGATTTGAAGCTCCCTTGTTCTCCTCCGCCCTGATTGATGGACTGTTTGGGTCTATGAGACTCGCATTACGCGTCGGGCTTCTAGAAATACTTCACACAGTGTCCCCGGCTTGTTTTTCGTAAGCTATCAAGCAGGTGTCATTATCTAAAGCTGTTTTTAAAGCGCCCAGAGACAAATCACCAGGCTCTCCTCAAATCCCCCGATCGGCGCCGGATAAGTCGCATGCATCAGCGCCGACGTCAGCCGCGGCGCAAACAGCTCTCCTTTATTTTGGATGGATGCCACGCGCCCATAAATCATGCTAATCTGGCCGTTTCACAGCATCACAAGAAGCGGGACCAAGGTCAGCTCCCGCGTTTGCTCCCGCGGCCTCGCCTCCGCCTTGGCCGTGCGTCCGGGGAGCACCAGGCCCAGATCTACTTGCTCTTCATTTACGGCGTCTCTCTGACCCGCTGACCTTCACTCCGCGGGGGAAAAAGCGCTCGCGCCTGAGCGCGGCGCGCGGTAATCGGGCCGCGCGGCGCGGCGCTGCGCTGCGATGCGATGCGACAGCACTTAAGCGATATGCAAACGCGGGGATGAAGCTCGGCGGAGGCCGGTGTGTGAAGTCTGACCGTAGCTTTAGCAGGTGGAGAACCTGCTGCAGAGGCTCGTGTGGTGCGACTCCATTGGACCGCAACGCAAAACGCCGCGCGCTGCATTACCAGACTTTGTGTATTTGACCTCCAGTCAACTCCTCCAGCCTCTGGTAACAGGCCCTTCATTTCCCTCCGCAGAGCCATTCAGTGTCGCTGGTTGTCATAGTGATGCCGTACGAAACAGACGTCAAGCCCTGCGAAAATGCAGATGCGCGCGGCGACAAGTAGGACACCGAAGCTATGCTACTCTTGTTTTTGGGGAAAGTGCATGTTTGTGGCAGCAAAGAGACAAATTTAGTTTCAGACGTGACTGAAGGCAAAGAGACGACTGAGGAGCCAGAATCAATGCTCCGCAGCGCTTCGCTTTGCTTTTTGTGAACTTGTGAAATAAACCTGCATCTAAATGTATTCACACAGCTTTAATTTTTTATTTCATTACTGGCGTATATAGGACATAACATCCCTAAAGCTGCAAGACGAAAAGACCAGAACCTACGAAAAGCACAGGTTAGCTAGAAATGCACAGAAAAGCTAAAAAAAAGGGCTAGTTCGCAGACTGTGCAGAGCTGAATGTGATTTGGAGTTGGAGACATCAGATACGAGTACAAAACACATGGAGGAGAAACCAGACTGATGCTAAAACATTTCAGGCACTGACCTGCTGCTAGTTTGACTAAAAGCCGGTCATGTCAGTGTTTAGACAAGTTGATCCATGCTCCACTCACCGTGTCTCCACACCCGACGGCATGTGATTGTTTCTGCTGCGAAAAGGTGTCATGTCAGAAATACATTGAAATGATGTGGAAATGTATGGGTTGGAAGGCTTGGCGTGAGCCGCCCTGAGCGACTGGAGAAGCCGCAGACCGATGCTCACACCTGCTTAACAGTCCCGTCCTGTCAGAGGCCTGCGTTTCAACGGGACGTCGTCTAAAAGCTGCGACCTCCTCAGAGGCAAAGCTGAGCTCGCGCAGGTCCACATGAGGAGATCTGATCTGGGATCAGTCGAACCTCCCCAAGGCCCATGAGCACCAGCTTCCCGTCCTGTTGGCTGACAAAATACTTCAAGGTCAAAGGGGACAGGATCAGCGTTGTGAATAAGTAGACAGGAGGATTCCTTATCTTGGTCCTGGAGTTCTTGATGTATTGTTCTGTAACATTCCTAAGGAGTTTGAGGGGAAGCCTGGTTCTGAGGGGGCCTCTCGTGAACCCCCAGATTTATGGAGGTGACTGCATGTGGCTTCACTAAAGTGCTTCACTGCTTTGTGTCCTTTTATGTTTTTACACAAATCTTTCACTCGTATTGTATAGTGTACTGTACATGACACAGTGTAAAAGGGTACATGCTCTTTAAACATGTGCTCACTGTAGCTCAGTACACGCCCATAATCCCAAGGTGGATTATGGGAGTGAGGTTTACTGGTCATTACTGAAATGCGTGTTGGCAAAGCTTTATATGAAACACGCTGATGCTGCTGTGTGAACTTTGCCAACTTGTGTGTGTGACGAGTCGGCCGATCGGTTTATTCTTTGCAGTGTGGTAAGAGGAGCTTGGCACAGTGTGAGGATTCGGGGAAGAGACTCTGACACATGTCCTAAAGACAGTTTCCATCAGCTGTCTCGCATTTCTGTCTGTTTCGGTCTGAGCGACTGGTCTGTGAGCACTGGAAGCTGTGGTGGCTGACAACACGCTGCAGGTTGGAGCAAGTGGAATTGCTGCAATCACTAGATTATCATTTATTAAAGAAGATATCTACCTACTGTATTTGAGGCTTTATCTGACATTTTACGGCCAATTTCACCAAAGCAGAAAAGGGGAAAATGAAGATAAACCTTCAAATGTCAAAAGTGGAAGGTGATGTTGCGCTGACTGACAGGTTGCCTTTGTCTGTCTATCGCTGTGCAGGAAACAGCTCCAGTTGCATGTGGTCAGCTTGAAAAGTGGCGTCTGAAGTTATGTTCTGCTTCACAGTGTAAAATACTGTAAGTCCGAACACACATTTACTGCAGGTCTAGCGAGTGGAGCTGACTGTCAGGTTTGAGAGGTGAGCGCAGACGGGCTGCAGGCTGGAAGGAGGTCAGGGCCTTGTTCACCTACAGTAGAAAAACAGCATTCTGGCCTCGCGTGAAAACGGTGGCGAAGCTGCTTCTTGCAGTCGGGTGATGCGTTTCACAGAGCCGCCCTCGCTTCAGCAACGATGCGGCGCTTGATTGCACATGTGGCTCAGCTGTTTTATGTTATTAGGGCCCAGACGGGTTGTCGGAGCAGAGGTTAAACATGCGCTTTATATGCTCCCACACTCGCTGTCGATGCCCTGAAAACAGTCCTTGAGGCTCCAAGTTGCCTTTCGTTGCTGTGGTTTTTGGCTTCAGGCGCTTCCAGTTGCAGAGGTTCTTTGGCTTTAATGCAACACATTCAAACTCAAACTGTACGCCGTTTTGCGCTTTGGACGGTAAATTATGCTCAAAGTACAACAAAAGACTATTTTCATTACTGGACCTACTATCTACTGCCTTCCGTGTGCTTTACGCCGGGGAGACTTATTGACAATAGATCACGGAGCAAAAGCAAACTCCCGAATATGAATTGCCTTCAGTTGGCAGAAAGTCAAATTTGCTAAAGGGAAGAAAAAGACATAAATCTGTTCAGACTGCACGAACGTGACCCTGCAGGTCTCACCATAGCAAACACAATAGTGTGAATGCACGGCAGTCTAGTGGGGTTTTGACTTAGCAGCACTCTCACTATAAAAATCTCTCTGACTCCCCGGCTTTAAACCCTGATCTGTGTTCGGTGCCTCGCTGCTCTTCAGTCCCGCTCCTAAATATGTGACACATTCCTTTTTGTGTGAAGATAAGCTTGATCTGAGGCGTTTGCTTGCATGTGCATGACAGTGATGGTTCACTTTGTGTTGTAACCAAGGTTACCGACACACACACACACACCAGTAAATATCCCAGTGCAAATCTGTCCTCCTCATATTGTGTCTGTGGAGGAAAACCATATGAAGAGTGTTTTAGTGTGTGTTGGGGATGGATGGATGGGGGGGGGGGGCAGAGCCACAGCCTGCTCCCTTTGCACAGCTTGAATGTGGACAGGGATCAAGCGTAGAAAGACTCCACCTTAGCCTTTCGCATCTGGCTTTGTGATCATCTCCTCTTCGATCTGTGACCCAGATCTGCCTGTTACTGTACAGTGGGTCCTGTGCTGTGCTGTATTATTATATGTGTAAACACTGCAGGAGCCCTATTAGTGCCCCCCCCCGGTAAATATTGATTTTAGTGATAGATTGATGCATTTGTATGTGCGGCGGCTCCGAGGGGCAGCGCAGCAGCACTTCCTCAGCGGCGGCTCGCGTCCCATGAGTCCCAGCCTCCGGCTCTCGTCCGTTCCATCGCCTAATTCTCTGGATTCCCTTAAAATTCTGATGGTATTTCCCGAACCCTCAAATAAAAATATTTAGCTTCTTTGAGTGATGACATACCGTAGGCTCCTGTTCCTGCCATCTGACATAATATCGACTTGCTTTTTTTTTTTTTTGCTGCTATGTTATCCTTCTGACTGCGTTGGAAGCTGGAGAAGCGAGCACGGAGCCATTAAATCTCTCCTGTCACTGTCCAAAACAGGCAGAAGGTCAGGCATGGAGAATGTCAAGATCAGTTAATGTAGGTTGATTTCATATAATACCTGATGAACTGATCACCCGCAGGGCTGTTAAAAGGACTGGGAGAAGATCTAGTCATAGAGCTCCATACTGCCTGTACCTGCACCAGGAGCGGGTCTCCTGCTCTCTGTGTTCAATCCTTGATGCTGTTCCCCTCAGCAGCTATGTATACAGTCATTCATGTTTTACTTTCTCATGCTACTCTGTTTGAGCAGACACAGTGTGAGATGACGCGGCGCAGATCACGCTGGGAGCTCGATGCTGAACAGATGCACTGCCTGTGACGAAAAAATGCACATCTTCTTCCCACAGCAGCGCCGCCTGCAACACCACAGTCTGATCGTACACTTAACAATCAATGCCCGCGTGGTTATTAATGAAAGCGAGCCATTAATATGCGTAGGTGCACTCCTCTATTAACAAGAACAGCCATCTGCTGACGAGGATGTTTGAAAGCTGAGTTCAAAGCCCTTTAGGTTCGCTCCTTCCTTCCAACACCAGCGTCTCAATCGGATCAGACGGCAGATGTGGTGCAGAGATTTAACGAGCCACCAAAAGTCCACATTAGAGGAAGTCAGTCGCATTCAGTGCTCTAAATATTCATCTTTTCATGACTCAGTCAGATAAATATACAAAATTCTAGTAACAGTTACACTGACAGTGTCCTGTGGACGGTCGGGCCAATAAATGCAGAGCAAGTGGCAGGAAAAGGCATTAAAATCATGAAATGTGATTTGATCTCCAACCAAATTCATGAATATCAAGAAATATATGTGTGCTCATAAATCACAGGCTGTGCATTAGACCTGATCCATTAGACTGAGGTCTGCGTGTTTAAATCCGTTCAGCAGTTTTGTCAAGGCTCAGTAGATTCCAATTACTCATTATAATAGTTTTGGTTCTTTGAGTTTTCATGCAAAGAAGAATATAGAAAATAGAAAGTAAAAAGAAAGCAAGGAAACAAAAAACACGGGAAACAGCAGCTGAATCAACCATCAGTCACAATTATGAAGTCAAAAGCTGTGTTTCTTACGAGATTGTTTTGAATATGGCCACTTCGTTAGGTACTTAATTTCATCCAGTACAGCCGCCCTACTATTAATTCTACTTTTATAATTTCTCAGTTTTTAAGTTGAAGTTGCCTGAATATTTATCATCAGGCCAGAGTGGATGGTGAAATCATTCTGGAACGTATTAGATTAGTGGCTTCACCATATTAATTAATGTGAATGAAACACACAACCACCACTAAAGGGAAATAACAATAAAAACACAAATGAAATACACTCATTGCAGACACTCCTCCTCTCCATAATGTGCTTTTCTGTGGCTGTGATTGGGCTGAGTAGACGTAAGTGGCCATGATGATTGTGTCACTCAGATTCACGAGAGAAATCCTGAAGGATGCTTGTCTGTGCCAGACAGCGAAGGTCAGGCTAAACGATCACCCGTCTCAACCTCCGCTGTTGTCATTTCAACCTTTTTAACCTCGACTACTTCCAACGTACATAAAAGAGGAGCTGGATCGAATTATGAACCAAAGCCTTGTCAGTGAATCATACATTCAAAGACTAGTGAACCCTTGTTGCTGTGGACAAATACAGGAAGAACAGGAGGATGCTATACAGATGGGAGAAAATCTCAGAATCTTTAACTGTTGCATTGTATTCATTCATCTTACTGAGTCTACCTCTGGTCTTGTTTGCACCGGTGCTCTGGTCTCTGGCTGTTCCCACTGGAACAATGAGAGGATAACGCTTCCCCTCATTATCCCACATGACAAGTGTGAGCGTGTGAGGCGTTTCTCCACGGCCCTTAGCGCGGCGATATGCGCTCGGGTGTTGCTCGACACTATCCACAGCTACGGCGCTGCTGTCACACTCCACACTCAGATACCCAGCGTATCAACTCTGGCCTGTGTTGATAGCGGGGAGGGGAAGCGGGATAGTGTGTGGAGGGGGGTGGTTGCAGTCCGAGGCTGCGCTGGCCTTTACGGTGGAGCAGGCAACCAGGCAGAACAGCTGCAGGACTGCAAGTACGGTCTGCCAGCTCTTCAAATGTTGGACTCGTGGCTGAACTGGAATCATCCTGAACAGACATACATGTAATGGGAGCTCTGTAGGATCCACCCAGCACCCCGACCTCAGGACTCAGCCCACTCCCACAACCTGCAGGATCTTGTCTGCTTTATTTCCTTCCCCAGAGGTTCACTTCTTCAGATTCTACATAGAGAACCATGTAGTGGACCAGAAGACTCCAAACATGACCTGTCTGACCTTTATTATGGTATAGATTTATTTTGGCAGGTTTGACCAACATACTAATGGACAAGAAATTCTCCACTTTGCTGAGTTGTTCGTTTTGGTCCCAGATCACCTGCTGGGCCGAGGTTCCTACTGTAGGAGACTGGCAGATCCATAATTTATTCACTTAACAGCTGCTGTGGCCACAAAAACTGTGCTCCTGGGATCACGCAAGGTTGAGAAATATTTTTATTATGGCTGTGGGTATAAATTGGGTATAAATTCACCCATTTATTGTATATGTAATCTAAGCTCATAATAACAGCATGAGAAGAAACATACTGTGACTACTTGGTTACAGTATTTACAGCAGACAGACAAACCTGATAAACAATGATTTATGTGATGTGAACTTTGTTTCCATGACAATGAAGAGGAAAAAATAGTAATTTAACTCTAATGTCCACAAGTTTGTCTTTCATCTGTTCTTCATGTCTAAAGTTTAATTATTTACTCATTTTAGATTTTCTTTCATTCATTGTTTTCTCACAAGATAATTGCTTTTTGATTGATTTCCAAAAACAAAACTGACAAAGTAAGAATGTGCCGGGGCTGGAACCAGTGTGAAGAACGCCTGAAGACGCACCTTCCTCATCAACGTCATTGTCGTAGACGTTCCCCGTCACTCCCTCACTGTTTCACTCTGCGTCCCATGATTCTTTGTCTTGGTGGTAGGAAATTATAGCCAAAGCACTCAGGCCAAGTTTATCAGCATCACGAAGAAAAATTCTGTAAAGCCATTTCCTGACGGAATTGCAGAAAAGGGCATGAGTCATGTAAAATAACAACTGATGATAATCGAAACCAGAGCAGAAAATAGTAATTCAGCAGCCATGCATTTACTCAACGGACAGTTCTACTGCACAATAACTACACATGATCATAACATTTGGCACAGTTTCTGCCCGTGTTCCTCCGTTATAGTCAGGACGAGCTCGTGGCATCCAAGACTGACTCGCATGGATCGTGGGAAACGATTAAGTCCCCCAGAGCACTGTGATTGGAATCTGAGACTGTCTCGGATGTGTTAACGTCTTCTGTGTTAGATCACGAGAGCTTCATTTGTATAGTCATTAAAAAGGCCTAATTGCCATTTATCACATCATTGCTTAATGCTTTGTAATACGCTGCATGTTAAACTGGCAGGTACAGTTTACACTGAAATATACGTTGTGGAGCCACGTTCATATAGTGTGCGATGCTGTGTGAATGGTGTGAGTTGTGGATCTAAATATTCTTGTGGCAACCACTGACAGGTCAAATGTGGTTCAGGCAATAGCAGCAGCTTTTTCCCTGAGGTCATCTCATGGCTGTGTGTGAATGAAAGCTCTATCTGCACACATAACCTAATAAAGCTGCCAGACTGTCATGCACCCCTGCCCACATATTGTTCACAGTCGTGTATCACTTTTCTTGCGATAGGAACCCACACGTGGTATTTATGCTGTCTGCCCTTTCTCTGATGGAAGCCAGGATACTTGTTTATTCTGAGACTCCACCACTGTCATAGCTGCGGTCCAACAACCCGAGCTCCTTTTTCTGGTAATGCTGCACAGTCACCTCTGCAAACCTTTTCATAGTCCTACATTGTTACTTTCAGAGTGTAATTCTCAGAAGTTCAGACCTGGAGCATGCTCGCGTCTGCTGCATCAGCTCCTTTTTCTTTTCGTGTACAAGACGTCCTAAAACCTTGGGTGACATAATGCTATATTGCAGGTTTCAGCTGTGTGGTGAGTGTGTCTGATTGCTCACTCCTGGTACTCTGCAGGTTCTTATTAAACCGCTGCACGCTACACAGTATCACTTCTCAAACAACAGTCATTTAGATTTATGGCAGACTGACAGGACCCTGCTACCGCCTCACCCCACCCCACATTCACCATTCATCAACCTCCTCGCCCAGCCTCACATATACAGACCCTCGTTCCTGCAACAGCCCCTGCTGGAAAACACCAGTGTCTATGTCAGCAGCCTTGCTTTATTTTCATAACGAACCCAAAGGCCAACTTCTCCCAAAGGGTGAACTTTCCATACTCCCCTAGTTATTAGAGTAGACTATTGTTTTATTCAGCATCTTTTATTCTTACCTAACTGCGTTTCTTCACTAGGATGGTACTTAGATAGAATCTATAGTTCAGTTCTGTCCAACCCTGGTTCAAAATCAAAGTGTGCAACTGGCAACAAAGATATCAGAGACGACTGCATTAAATTACATGAAGCGCAGACTGAGAAGGAAAGTGAGTGAACTTGACGCTCACATCAGGCTGAAAATGCAGCAGACAAAACTCACACTCAAGTTCTCAGCATGTGCTTCTCTTCGTTTTGCTCCGATAAGAGAGATGACTCACAGAGACAGAAGTGGAATCCACTGCAGTTGTTTGTGTGCCAGATTTCAATGTACATGAGTGTTTATTGTCTGTGCGGGTAAATGGCAAGGTCCCAAACTATGTCCATGAACGGGGCTTATGAAAACCATATGACATTCCCCGAAAAACAAAGAAATGCAGTGTGCTGCACCCCCCCGTTCACACACACGTCCATACAGCAACACCCCCACCGCTGCCGCCATCACTTCCAAAAACATACAA
Source organism: Betta splendens (assembly GCF_900634795.4). NCBI lineage: Eukaryota > Metazoa > Chordata > Actinopteri > Anabantiformes > Osphronemidae > Betta > Betta splendens. The sequence continues at coordinate 16,132,707 of NC_040882.2, read as the reverse complement.
TACGTTTTTTTCAAATCCCCCTGGTTCTCCTCTTGTCCCTGCCTCCTTCTGACTGCTTTACCCTCCCTCCGCTCCTCTTCCCTTTTCTCCCCTCCCTCCCTGCTCTGTGAAATCCCGGGTCAATCTACATGCACTCGACTCCAGCGCAGATTCATTTCAGCAGGATGCAGTGAAGGGCGCGGAAAGATTGTGGGGGGAAGAAAAACGGGGTGCAAATGAAGGAAGAAAAGTCCAGATAGAGAACAAAAGTGAGCCAGGAGAGAGAGGCAGGCTTTAAAAGAAACTTTCAAAGACAGGGACATAAAAGTGTGAAGAGATTCAAGGCAGGCAGAGAGTGGAGAGATATATTCAGTACTAGACAACAATGGGCTCCCTGATTGTTAGTTCAGCTGCTCTTCACTTACTCTTCATGCTAGCTTTGCTCTTTCAAGCTTCCTCAGTACTGAGCCAGGACCTGAGAGAGACAGATGCAGTATGTAAAGCCAACGGTTGCTTCATGGTCTATTTCCAACGCAAAGCTTTTCTGGAAGCCTGGAGATCCTGCAACGAGGGAGGTGGCAACCTGGCCACTATTAAAAACCGCGAGGACGCAGCCACTGTTGCCAGTCTTTTCTCCACGCTGGACCTGCGCTACTCGCGAACTCAAGTCCAGGTGTGGATCGGCCTGCAGCTCCTGCCTCGTCAGTGCAGCCCCACTCGCGTGCTGCGAGGCTTCTCGTGGACAACTGGGGACCAGGACACAGACTACACCAACTGGCTGAAAGAGGACTCCCAGAGTACATGCTTCGAGCCACGCTGCGTGACGGTAAGCTACAACACCCAGGAGCCAAAGGATAATTTGAAATGGCTGGACGGACCCTGCTCGGTCCACGTGGATGGATACCTTTGCCATTATGCCTACAAAGAAATGTGTCCCGCCTTGTGGAGGGAAGGTGTCGGCAATGTTGTCTACACAACCCCGTTTAACCTGCAGAGCACGCTGCTGACTCACGTTCCCTTTGGATCTGTGGCTGCTGTGTCCTGCCCATCGGGCACAGAGGAGAGGCAGACGGTTTTGTGTGAGGCAAAGGAGGATGGCTCAGTGGGGTGGTCCAGCGAATCCCCCCTCTGCTCGTCACCCACTGCCTCATACGACGCGTGCGACCTGAACAACGGCGGGTGTGAGCACCTGTGCAGGATGGAAGGCGCCTATATCTTCTGCGAGTGCGACAATGGCTTTCAGCTGCGAGACGACGGGCAGAGCTGCGAGCTTCTGGATGTTTGTCAAGAAGCCCCCTGCGAATACGAGTGCGTTCCTCTGTCGGACAGCTACCGCTGTGCCTGCCCTGAAGGGTACATGCTTGCGCCGGATGAACACAGATGTCTGGATGTTGATGAGTGTCTCCAGAGTCCTTGCGAACAGGTTTGTGTGAACGCCCCGGGAACGTTTGAATGCGAGTGTCTGGAGGGTTACCAAGCTGAGGATGGCGCGTGTGAGGATATGGACGAGTGTATGGATGACCCGTGTGAGCACGCCTGTGAGAACACACCAGGCTCCTATGTCTGCCACTGCCATCTGGACTACTCCCCAGTGCCTGAGGACCTCACCCGATGCCAAGACACTGATGAATGCCAGATCCCCGAGATCTGTGAGCAGATGTGCGTGAATTTTGAAGGTGGATATGACTGCCACTGCAAGGAAGGCTACGAACTCATGGATGATCTTTACTCGTGTCGTAAGACTGAGGAAGGAGACGACCAGTCTTTTGCCACCCCTCTTTTTCCTTGGGTCACTCACCAGCCTAGACGTATGTGGGACCCTATGAATTATGATTGGAACCCGCAACTAAGCCCCACCGACTGGCCTCAGGTGGAAGATCAGTGGTTCACGGATCCTCCCAGAGTGATAAATAGGAAGGTTATATGGGTCACTAGCGACTCACAAGACCCTGACCGTCCAACAGCAGGGGCTCCACATGAAGAGGAAGACATCAACATCAGTACCACACCTCCACTCCCCACCAGCTCCAGCACTACTCCAGACCTGTATGAAGATGCTGAGGAGGAGACCACAAGAGCTCTTCCTTTCATCTCCACCTCTACCCTCTCTGAAGGAGCCTGGAATCAGTGGTCAGAGCTCACAACCCAGAAACCAGATCAAACGGTTTCAACCCTCATGTCTAAGGATCCCACCAACCGCAGGGAGGTAGAGAAAATTGCTGCTATTCCTGTGGAGGATTTGAGAGTGAAGGAAAATCACTTTATGGTCATCACACTGCCCCAGGCCTCAGGCTCTCCCAGCCAGCCCACCGCGTCCCCATCGCCTCTAAGCGGGGATGGAGGTAGCGTTAACGTGGTGGGTCCTGTGCCGCATGACAGAGAGCAAAAACCGACCAGCACCTGGTTGCTGGTGGGCCTCCTGGTGCCCATCTGCATCATCATCGTGGTAATGGTGGTGCTGGGCATTGTCTACTGCACACGTTGTACCATCCAGCCGCGCAGTAAGAACGCCACTGACTGCTACCACTGGATCTCTGGGGCTCATGACAAACAGGGAGCCACCACACCCTCAACAGGGGTCAAGGCTCATGTTTAGACAAACAGAAGGTCTGATGTTTGCATCAACATATTCATATTTCAGAGGTACATGAGTGGGTAATGAACCTGGTAACAGGAAAACTAAAGGTTCCACCCTCTGACTGTGGAACTGGCCACTCTATAAACACATGGGAATTTATTGCTAATTATCAGCTGATAGGTGTGAAAAGAGACACTGAATATGGGACAAACGATCCATACACTGACCACACAGCATCAGATGTATTTGCTTTATGATTGCACTAAAACTACATCGCGATAAACTATCAGCCTTTTGGAAGAAATACGATCCTATCTATGTCCAGATATCTCTTGTTGTTGTTGTTTCAAAGCTGGAGCCAGATCCTGCTACGAGACGAGGAAGTTGTTACTGACGTTACTGACATGAGCATTGAGCCTTTTTGAGGCAGGCAAAACTTGACTGTGAGGACTCTTTCACGTAGAACGCTCAGGCTTTAGTTTATTTGAATAGCGTATCACTGTTGGACTCTTGCTGTGGACTGTCTTAAAGCAGTCTGTGGGTAGATGTCTTATCGCGCACATCTGCAGAGACTCTAAGCAAAGATCTTTCTTGGAGAAAAGGCGTTTTTAAAACCGCCGTGCCGGATTAGAAGACCAAACGCTCTTCATATGTTGTGGATTTATTGTATTTATGTTTGGTCCAGCATTTTAGCATTAAATGTATTAATGCATTGTTACAATTCATCGAATTTTCCATGAACCCCATGAACCCGGCGATGCAGAGGATCCATGTCTGCACTTGGGAATGTTTTCCTTGCTCATGCTCAATCTACGACCACTTCTACTTTCTCGACTTCCTTTTTTTCTTTCGGGGGTTAAAATGCAGATGTTCACCCCACACAGGGATCGTTTTAGGGGCTGGTAGCTGACATCAGCCTTGAACCTTTTCATGGAACGCCCATCAGTTACCCGTCATAAGCTCATTTATTACTACACCCGAGAAGGATATGACTGAAATCAGCCATGAGCTGTTTTTACAGCAGTGTTGAATCACATCAAGATGTGTAACACTGCAGACAATGAGCAAAGAAAGAACTCAGTGCGCAGACACATGGGAGGGGGGAAGTGACAGTTCTTGTTTATTGGGTGTTTGAGCTTTGAAAACCCAAAGACGCATAGTTCGAGGCACTTACTGTACATTTAATGGCTGGGGGGACAAAGTGCTACATTCACACGTGAAACTTCTTTATGTTATGGTTGTAAAATATTAATGTCTTTAATCTGTTTCATGTTAAGAAATTGTGAATTAAAAACATTTACAAGGGTTTGGGGTGAAAACTCACTGAGTTTGTGAATAGTTGTGTCTGGTTTTATTCATTATCCTTTTTTAAATGACTAATAGAAAAGAATTGATGTCAAGCCAGATGGTGGAGTTTAGTGAAGTGCATTGTTTCTTGTTTTATGCCCTTGAACTGGTGATGATGCAGTGGCCTCCTTAGAAAGGTTAAGAGATGAGGGGATGAGAGGAAGAGGAAGGGTCTCTCAGAATAAAGATAATGTAATTCAAAAATGACCATGACTCTCAGAGGGCTGTCTGTTTATAGGATGCATTTACAGAAAATCAAACAGGATATGTGAACACGGTCTCCACGGACAATGAAAAAGCCTTGTAATTGTATTGACTAATGGAATGTTCTGATGAAAACCAGGTTGTGGCTCTGTGAGTGGCTCTCAGAGGGGGTCTCGGTCTCACTCTCCCACCCCTCGACCTATTTTCAGACTTGTCATTCTGTCTCCAGGCTCTTTGGACACAGACAGACAAAATCCTGTGTCTGCGAACGACTGAGCTGAGCTGTTTCCCTCAAAACACCAGCCGTCCTCAGTCGGCTGATTTCTATTGCACAACGTACTTCAGGGCAATATCATTTTAATGAATAATAGCAAAATTGTGTTTGCCGAGAAATGTGTCCAACATGAGGAGAAATGTGAGCAGTTGGTCAATTAAAAACCCAAAGAAGGCTCCAACTGAAACCCAGCACAACTCTGAAATAATACTGGCTCTCGTCCAGTTGTACTTCCTTTCCATTACACAAACAGGCAACGGCGGCGTCGTGCTGAGACGACATACGCAGCGTTTCCCACACACGCACAACTCTTTGCATTGCACCTGTACCGCTGTGAAATGTCATAGAACAGCTAAGAGCAGCCGTTGCTAAGAAACATAACTGACGATGACAGAGCGCGTAACGCTGTCACCGCTGTGCACTCTCCACTCAGACGAGAATCAGGCATCAATTAAACACCGCTGCGCATAACCAAAGCCTGCGTCCAGCAGGACGTGGCGCCGCCGAGCAGTCAGAGAGGACTGAGCGGCCACATCTGCGGCAGATCCATCAGCTGATTGTGAGTTAGTTGTCAACCTGAGACCCATAATCAAAATTTAGTTTGCCACAGGGAGCCGTGGAAACCAGCGACGTGCAATTACCCACCTGTGCAAATTCATTATTCATGCAAGGTAGTTAAGGCTGCGGGCCGTCGTCCATGCAACCTGGGATTGTTTGTCTGTATATGTCTATTTGTGCTAACTTTAAACCCTAACCCAGTGAGTGAGTGGTCGCCCAAGTGACAGCTCGGGCCTCCGTCGGCTAAATGCTAACCGTGCTTAGCTAAAGGCCAGTGTTGGATTCAGCAGCGACGCTAAACTGCTTGTGTTTGATCAAATTTAGTGAAAGCAACCATTTGGTGTATTTAGGTAATAAGCTATGTAGAGTTCTGCAGACTGAGGACTCTTAAAAAAAAGGGAAATTAGATTTTGAGCGAATACAAATTTAAGCTTCACTCTCTGCAGCAGCAGGTAAAATATTTACAATGGCTTAATGCACAGTTTTCTAGTGACCGTTGTAACTAATGGTAGCAGTACGACAGCCTTTCTGAGCTCAAGGACACTTCCACAAGTAGCCGGGAGGAGCAGTAACCCCACCGACCCTCGGATTCCTGGAGGAACGTCCACCGGGCCACCGCGACAGCTCAAGAGTGACGACATAGACCTCTCCCACGACATACAGTACAGTAGCGCTCCTATAATAGCACATTAGCTACTCGTGCTGTAATCCACCAATCTGACAGGAGGTAATGGTAAAGATGACTCCAAATCACACAGTTGCTGGTGTTATCTACCCCATCAGAGCACATCGACCATGATGAGGTTATTTCCTGGTGTGAGACAATATCCTCCCGTCTCCACTCAATATCCTCTGTCTCCACTTTGTCCTTATCTGGATGTTGTTGATGACGACTGGGCCCGAGTTTTCACCTGAGGAGAGCGCGGCTATTTAAAGACGAGCCCAGATGTGCATCCACAGCTTCCGCCTCATCATCTATTTAGTCCGAATCAGAGGCAAAAATACGAACCCCCTCACCTCGTCCACTCGCTCCCCCCCCGAAAACCCAAAACCCTATGATTAATTTAATACCTAGCTGAGCTATAATGAGCTGTTTGCACTCAAACATGGTTAGAGGCTGCTAATATTGACGCTAATTCATCAACCGTGTCTGTGTTTTTCACTCCATTAAACAAACTTAATGACAGAAGTGACAGCTTGTTCAATTGCCTGTCTCCCAGCAAATCCATGTGCTCCCTGTGTCTGCACTCGGCCATGTCTTCGCCAGCGAGTCTAAGGCCTGATGTTCCCTAATGAGCCAATGGTGGGCAGACGATTCGCCCTTTTGTTTACTAAACTCAGCGTCTGCTGTTGGATTCATGCACAAAACCGAGATAAAACATGTTTATGATCGAGCCTCGTGTCTGTGATGAAGCCACACGTCGCCAAATGTCAATGATATGAAATTCTTAGATCAATAAGTATGTAATGCAACTCTTTTAATTATTTTTTGTGTTTGTTTTCTTTTGTTTTGTTGCCAGTGGCTGCACATTTCTCGTCACGCCTCTTCCCTCTAACCGATATCAGGCTGCGATGACAAATGTGCGTGACGCCAGAACAGAGCTCGGTCATCAAACCCACGCTGCTGCAGCGCTACGCTTTGAAGAGCGACGGGGAGTGGGACCGTTTGCTTTTTGGGGTGAGCTCGTTACTTGCTGCCAAAGGTATTTCTCATGCCAAATTATGTGTGTAACTGTACAAATGATCAGAAAACACAAAGCAATGAGCAGCAGAGGCAAAATAGGACATTGGAGTCGTGCATGTTTCATACACGTAGTGAAACGCTGCAGCTGATTCAGAGACTCCCTGTAAGTCTCCATAAAGGTCAAGTGTCCACAGGCAGCAGAGCGCGACAAACCACCACACGCACAGACACACAAACTACACACTGCTGTGGCAGACTGCCCCTCGCCTCTGTTCCCTTGGCTGTTACAGTTTACTGCAATTGTTTGTTGGATTGTTTGTTGGAATCTCAGCCCGATAAAAATTCATTTTTGTCATTACTTTACTTTGTGTGACTTCTTGATAGAGCAACAAGTCGGTGCCACTTGGGGACCAGGTTTGTTGTTCGACAGATGATTTGTTGGTGAACTGGTCCAGAAGCAATCAGTCTGAACCAGTCCTGGTTGCGGCTTTGGAAAAAAAGGGGAATTTAAACATGTCAGACTAATTAAAATTCTGAAACTCTGAAATCATCCTGAAAGACGGGGTTTGGTCGGTAACATACATTTTTAATTAGTTATATCTGAGCCCTCCAAACGCTGCCCTGCTCAGAGAGGGAAATGCGCCGTAGAATCACCCTGGGAGGGTTTTATCTCTACGAAGCACCGTGGGGTAATTCCTGAAACGACGGTATTAATGTGTTCAGCAGAGACTGAACGAGGATGGAGCCAATGCTCATGAATATATAAATGAGCAAATCAGCTTTCACTTTAACTCCACCTAAAGAAAGGTTCCATTACAGTATAACAACACTTCACTCACCCAACACCAACACCGGCAAATGTATATCAGCTCCTCAAGCTTTTTCCATTTACACCGGTGTCAGCGTTTGCTCACGCAGCTGCAGCCGGTGGCTTATCACAGCACCATGCGACCAGGCATTTCAATGATTGATTTATGGTTTATATTCAAACAACACCAAGAATGGAATTGAAGACCTGCATCATGTCATACCATGCACTTTCAGGAAAACACAATAAAACCACAGTGTAAGCTTTTTTCAATGGGAGGGAAAATGCTGTAGGAGCCAAGAGTACATTTGGAATGTGATTAAAAAAACAGAGAAACACTCTCAGTTTCTCTTTTATTGAGAAGCTACAATCCACAAATAGTCTCAACTACAGTCGATAAATAAATAGATGTCACATACCCAGATTTTTTATTTGTTACAACTTTAATCCTCCTGAAGATGAAGACCCACTTCATGTGTTTTGAAGCAGCGAAGGGACGAGAGTCACAAGTTGGGATTTAAGGTCGGAGCTGTTTATCACACACGCTGGTGCGGTAGGCTGGTACAGTCGGAGAAAGCCAGCTTGTGTTTGCTAATGTGCTCCCTAGCTGGTGGTATTAGTGACTCACGCTTGCCACAGTATGGTGAAGCTGAGCGAGGAGCTCACCCTCGCTGGTTCACACACACAGAACAGAGAACGCTCCTCTGACGGACGGACGCTGACTGACTCCTACATTCCTGGCTTTGTCGAGACCCAACACACAGCGTGTTTTTTTTTTTTCGCCGAGTGCAAGCGCAGCTGTTTGGGCAGTAATCTTCAGGGAGTGCAGGCGCACTTTGATCGCGGTGCCAGGCTTGTGTCAGGGTTCTGGAGCCCTCACGCGTCCCAGGGTGCACCGTAGCGCGCTGCGGTCGCCGGCGCCTCGCCCCCCCGTGGATCCGAGGTGCTCTGTCGAACCACGAAAGCCTGCAGGGGCCTGATGTAACCGGAGCGGCGCCGCTCTTACGCCCGGAGGCCCGACGACAGCGCGGAGGGAGGAGGGGAAAGTTAGGACGCAACATGGGGGGTGTGCGACTCTATTGTGTGATGCTCAGAGAGTTACTGGTAGCTTAATGTGAACCGGGCTGAAATCCTTCATACATCACGCCTGCATTGGTCACATACAGTCATTGCCTTTTCAACTGTTTTAATGAGCTTTTATGTATACCATTTTTAATTAAGCCACCTACACAAGGAACAGCTGTAAGATAAGGTACAATAAACCTTTGTTTGTCCTGATGTGACAGAATTTCTATGTTAAAGTAGCAAAGAATGAACAAATGGAGGAAAAATCTATAATATGCAGTAGTCCTGAAACGGTTCTCGTTACTGTCTGACAATGTCACGTCGACAATGGCAGCGTCGTCTTCTGCAGACGACAGCCGGAGCCTGAGTTGAACAAAGCGTCTGCAGCGTAGACGCCTCCAGCAGCCGGGCGATGCTCAGATAAAGGTGCCTCCTGGAGGACGGAGGCTGTGGATCCCTGGCGTAAAACAAAAGGGCCGCGGTCGCTCACGCGTTCACGCGTTCACGCTCGCTTCAGGAAGGAGAACACGACCTGGCGAGAAGGTACAAAAATAAGACCACATACAGTAACAGATGTGTATACACACTGGTCTCATCAGGTGACGCAAATCCATGTCATCTTCACTGACCAGTGATGCTCGCAGCCACATGGCGGATCCTTTCACACGCCACCCGTCGTCCGTGGAGAAACCAGACCTGCTCCCGTGGCGTTTGTCATTTGGACCACGGGGCGCTGCTCAGGAATGTGACAGAACAACACTCGTGAAGAGAATAATCAGTTTAAAGGAGAAAGGAGAAAAAAAGCATTTAGAAACATGAGGTAATGGAGAATACTTGTCCTCTAATAAACACAGACTCATTTGGCTGCGAGTGTTCATCCGTGTCCTAACCAGAGGTCAGTCGCATTAACCCACATTAAGGTCAGTCATGCTCGTGTTGCTCATTCTGCTAAGTGAGGGCTGGTGGGGTCACGGCCCCTTTGCTTGGCATCACTCCAAAGACCGGGAGCATGTGGACCTGGACTCGGCCGCGTAGGTTTGAACTCAATTCTTTGTCACTGTCACTGAAAATCCATGAAATCTTCTCGCCAACGTTTGAATTGAAATGTCAGGCAGGAGAGTTAAGGCGTCATGCGCTGTGTACGGACGGGCCGACGGACAGAGAGAGACAAATTCGAAGCAGATGTGTGGGAGCCCCATCCAGAGCGACGCTCTTCACTCAGACACTACTGTTTTGTTCTCAGCTGGGATCTGTCTCCGGCTCCATTTGCAAATCAGATGGAAAGGACAGAAGGATGTGGGGCTTCTCAGTGCTGCTCAAATATTGGTACTGTTACTTGACCCTGAAATGCTTCTTTCATGAAAATGCAATAAGCAGCAATAGAAATACTGTAGATTCATTAAAGGACCAGTCATAACAGTCGTTTAACAAAGGGTTTGTTCATATTCCTTAAACGTTCCAATAGAGAGCTGCACTCACAGCAACAGTCTTTGACAGGATTTGTTAAGTCACTGCATTATTGGTGCTTTATAAACTGTTTTTTGAATAAAAGAGATTTAAAGATTCAGCACTTAGCATTCGTCCTTGATAAATTCTCCAAAGCAGGAGAAATATCCCAGATAAGTAACTGATTTATCAATGTTCAGTTAGTGTTTTTGTACACTTAGCAGCAGACCAAATTTTTGCAGCTAGCTGCAGATTTAAAAGCATCAGCAACCGGCTCCACGCAGCGTGTGATGAGACTTTTCAGCGGTACAGTTGTCACTGGATGTTCCCCAAACTTTTACTCCTAAACAAACACGATCTTTTCGGGCTGAACGCAGTGAGCGACGGCAGCTGCAGCAGAGCGCTGCGTTTCCTCCAAACATTTTGTAGACAGCCAAAGGTTAGTATGTGTTTTGTGTCTAATTCTGCCTCCTCCTGCTGCTTTCTGTAGTTTTTATCTGATTCATCTGTTTATTGTTGTTCGCTGCTCTTTTGCAGGCAGTGGGGAGATTTAGTAACCATTGCTCAAGACAACAGATAGATGATGTGATATTCAGAGACCTTTAGAGACGTGTTTCCCGTCACTCATCCTATTATGTTTGGTGCTGTTGTGCTGTGTTTCCTATTTCCCTTAGTGCTCGCTTGGTGCCAGGCCTCTTGATGGATGCTAGTCCTGGGTGCTGTTATTTTCCAACTCCCGTCGCTGCTCCATTTGGAGCGTTTTGTATTCATTCTCTACCTGTAACATCCCTTAATGTTATTACAAAGTCATTGGCCTAAAATACTTTATGCTGACTCGCAGCCAGGCCCCTGACCACGAATGTCAAATGATATCAGATGTGAGTGGAGCCATCAGGATTTCTCCTACATCAACTTCTCTTCGCCGGCTCCTCATAAAATCCGAGATTGAATTAAAAGTCTGTCTCCTTTACTTAAAAGGCACTTAATGATGTGGCTCCATTTGACTTTAAAAACGTCATAACAGTACGCGTCTCTGTCAAAGTGCTGGTCTCCTTGTGGTCTCGTCTGCCTCGGGCCAGACTCGCCAGCCTGCGTTTCGTCTTGCAGCTCTTGTACTTTTCCAGTCACCCAGCAGCGGCAGATGGCCGCCCGCCCTGAGGTTGACCTGCTAGAGGTTATCCCGTCTACCTGTATTTGCTAGACTTTCTGTCTAATCCATAAAGTATTTAGTCTATACATAAATTACAAACAGATTTGATCTACAATATTGAACAAAATTACAGTAAGAACTGTATGATTACAACACAGTGTAGCTGCTCACGCTGTTGCACTAACATAAAAGAGAAACCATATCCACAATTACCTGCACGACACACGTTAGATACAACAAACATGCACAACCAGTGAGGAAATAATGCTAATCCTTGACTAGATGTAGAGTCTAGGAATGAACTGGGTATTGGCTTGTTAGACGTTTGGGTTTATGCTAATGAACATACAAATAAAATTTAGTGTTCTAGATTTTAATAATTTATTCATTTTTGTATCTGTATGTACAGCTCAATTGTTTAAACAACATGGAAGATAGCACCTTTCATATCAATTGATTGAAAGAGAAAACTATATTAGAACATATGACAGAGGGCCCTGTAAGGTTCAGGACATTTAGATCTGGGTTTGCCAGTAAAGAAGGAAACACATTCAGAGTCGCTGCACAAAAATTTGGCATATCAAACATAACAGCATACGCAGGATGGGAAACAGCAACAGCTGATGACAGGAGCATTGTGGGAGAAACAAAAACGAAACAATCACCGAAAGCGTTCACATAACAGGGGAGGAGATCTCACACTTCACAATATAGAGGCCGCAACACATGATCTGAGGTGTGAAGCAGTAGAGCGAGTACAGCGATAAGCCACGAAACGTCTGGAACAAAGCTCTTACAGGTTGATCAGGCCACGGTTAGCTAACACCAAACTAATGGCAAAAAGCAATGGGGGCAAATGAAAGGACCGGCTTATGATCCAAACCAAATAAGCTCGTTTGTGAATCGTGGCGCAGCTACTTTCCAGACCTGAGGTGAACTCGTGTCTGCTTTGATCCCGTGTGCAGCAAAAACGAATCAGTTAGCATTGTTGCTGCAATAGCATCTGAAAGAGGTGTGACCTGTCCCGTTTGGCACGTTGTGGCACATGTGTGTCCTTCATCACATATTATATAAATGTATGTACTCTATACATGTATACAGCTCAATTAATTCATTCAACCTCTGTGTGCTACCATGAAGTTGTGGTGGTTTCACTCAGTCTCGTCCTGGTTGGAGGTTTCGCTCACACTGTGGTGGTGCGGGTGGTGTAGGTGCCGTTACGGAACACCAGATCGGAGGCCATGCAGTCTTTGGGGAATTCCAGAGGGCTACACGTCGCTTGCCTCTTCAGGTCCACGGCGCAGTAGTCCACCTGCTCCGTGTCCAAGCCGGACTCCAGCCAGCGGAAACACACGATGCGCTGGAAGGAGCGCCGGAAGTTGTCCGACACGAAGCCGTACAGGATGGGATTGGCGCCGCTGTTGGCGTAGCTGAGGATGACGAAGAGCTGCGTGACCATGGGGTCGGGGGGCCGGTGAAAGACGCTGACCAGCTGCACGATGTAGAAGGGCATCCAGCAGAGGACAAACACCGCCACCACCAGCAGCACCATGCGCGTGATCTTCTTCTCTGAGCGGCGCCGCTGGAGCCAGCCGGCCTTCAGCCCCACCGCTCGCATCCTGGCCACCATCAGGCAGTAGCACAGGCAGATGGCTCCGACCGGCAGCAGGAAGCCCAGCAGGAAGGTGTAAACCACGAAGGCTTCTGACCACACCGCCTCGGGCCACAGGAAGTTACAGTCCACGCCGCCGTCCTGCGCCGGGACGGTGTCGGCGAAGATGATGATGGGCAAGATGACGACGAGCGACAGCCCCCACACGCACACGTTGACCACCTTGGCCACGGTGGGCCGGCGGTAGCGGGCCGCCTTGATGGGGTGCACGACGGCCACGTAGCGGTCCACGCTGAGCACGGTCAGGCAGAAGATGGAGGTGAACATGTTGATGCCGTCCACGCTGAGCACCAGGCGGCACATCAGCGAGCCGAACGGCCAGTGGCGGATGGCGGCCGACGTGGCCAGGAACGGCACGCTCAGCATGAAGAGCTCGTCGGCGATGGCCAGGTTGAGGATGTAGATGTTGGTGGCCGTCTTCATTTTGGCGTATTTCAGGATGACGTAGATGACCATGGCGTTGCCGGTGAGACCTACGCAGCAGACCAGGGCGTAGATGGAGGGGATGATGATCTTACTGGCGTCGGCCTCGTGGTAATAGTCCTCATAGTCGGCGCTGGTGTTGTAGGGGAAGCCTGTGGGATCGACCCCAAAGTCCTGGCTCCCATTAAAATCCATTGTCACTGGATCTCAAGCCTAGGTTAAACTAAACCTTGGTTCTCGTGGCCATAAAAGCAGTAGCTGCAGCTTAGCAACAGAGTCTTTTACTCTAAAAACAATTTCGGCCCGTTTATCTTTGGAACATAGACACTGCTGCAACAGAAATGCCCTTTGTTCCAACTCACCACATTACATATGTCTTTGATTTTCCTTGGCCTCTCGCGTCTTTGCTTGTCAAGCGATATCTCATTGTGAATTCCAGGCAAGGCTGATCAATCTTTTCTAGATATGGAAAAACTCTCCAGATAAGGCCACCTGGACATGCGAGCGCCCCATCTGTTGATTAATTCCAGCAGGTCAGGCTACATCGCGAGTTGGAAGGCGGTGGTGTTTAGCCGCTGGCCCCGTGTTGTCTCTTTGATGGAGCCTCGCAGTCGATGCAGAGCGCGGAGAAATCCCAAGCTCTCCGCAGAAGCTGCTCCTCGGGGGGACGTTATGCTCCTGTTTTTCGTGACCTGAATCACAACAGCCTGTGGAAAAACAAAGCACTGTCACTTAATTTGCCTCTGACAGTCGCAGGCGCAACTTCAAAGTACAGTACAAATAAGTCTCACCTAAAGGGACCCGCTAGGGTTTGGCTGACACCAGTGTCGGGGTCTCAGCACATTCCTTCAAATGATCTGACGCTTTGTCAGACAGTTTTATATAAACATGAAACAGCGAGTTTGACAGAGTCTTTGCACCAACACTGACTGTCAATAGGCTTGATGTGGTAAATATCCCTGGACAGATCATTTGTTCAGTTGTCTGCCTGTCACAACTGTAGATGCTTCTTTGGGTTCTTCATATAATAAATAACCTGTAATAAAATGTACAGCATGCGCTCTGTCTGTACATCTGCCTTCGTCCATTTTTTTACCATTACAGCTTTTGTTTTTTGGAGGGGGGGGGCGTCTGTGGAAACAGCTGCCTGGATGTTATTCATGGAGACTGATTGATGACAGTTTTAAAGTTGACTTACAACAACCTATACGACCATGTAGAGGTTCGACACACACGGGACCATTAAAGGGGGCAGTTGAAACATATGCCGCCCCGATCCACCAAAGGAATGTCAGACTTCAAGACGCTCGCAAGGGAGACGATAAAAACCTGACTGACAATAACTCAAAGATGAAACCATGCATTTAGGACGATAACAGGGATAAAGTATCCATGCCTGGCAAGACTGAAATGGATATTACGATGAATCATTGCTTTGATTAAGATGAGGGGAATCCCATCTTGGGTCTTCCTGGGCTCATCCCTCCACTTGTCTCTATGTCCCTAGTGACATTTTCTGCAGCACCAGACTTGGAGGATCGCACCCAAATGAAAAATATGTACACTGTAAACGACGCTAACAGATATTCACCATATGCTAAAAACCCTTCTGTGACAAAATGTTCTAGTAGAAAACAATGCATGAAGAAGCTGCTGCTGCTTCATGACCAGACCCATGGTTTTGTTTCCTCTGCGCTGTTGTCGTGCAGGGTTTTGTCGTGTTGTATTGTGTTACGCTAAAAGACCTCCCAGCGTGAACGGTCTTAATTTTTGTACGGCAACAGACTTCTCATCTTTGCAAATGCAGACAAAGGAAGGTTCCTCATTGCGCGCAGGGGAACACTCGCCTAAATTATTCTGCTAGTTCTTTTCAGTGGTGCAGCAGCATTAGACCGGACTGAAACTGCGCGCGTGATAAAAGTCCGTAGTGGTACCGGGCCTCTTACTGGTAAATGAGCAGAGATAGAGCCTGTACAGGCTGCGCTGTCAAACGAACGCAGCTCCTGGCCCCGCGTCCCTGCTGCAGCGGTCGCGCCGAGGAACATGTGCAACGCTAATGCGGGGTCCGATGATGGCGTCGATCAGCCGCAGCATAACGAGACGTGCACCTATTACACGGTTTCTCTGCCTGGATAATTACCAGGGTACCGACGTGACACAATCTCCTTCCAGAGCCATCTGGTCGCCCTGCTGTCGCTGACTCCCAGCCTGGTGGAAGTTAGCGACCGCCAGCACACGCACAGAAAGTATGTGGTGCCGTACCGTGACACCGCTGTTGATGGTGACACCAGCCACAGCTGGGAACATCCCAGCATCCCAGCAGCTGTGATGAAGCCATGGGCACCAAGGCTTGTTCCACTCCAGTGCTTTTCTTAGTGGTTTCTTGGTGGGAGTGATGAGGTCAGAGTCTAATCACTGTGTTCTGCAATTACATAAGAAGCAAGTGTGTGTGGGTGGGCGCCTGGACTTAGACGTGAGTGCTTCCTTTTGTTTACAAAGCACTTTTGTCTGATCTTTTCTTTTTATATTTCACCGCTCGTCCTCCTGCGATAGAACGACTACCTGCGGCTCCGCGTACGAATCGAGCCAAACGTTTCCGTCACAGCCTCTGGCACCGTCCCAGCGACTGGGAGAACAGCGAGCTGCAATCAGATGAGGACGCCGCCTCATTATATCGGCCTCGTACGGTAAACCTCCCCCTGTCCCGTCAAGCTGAGTGTGGCCGCATCCTGAGCGCGACGGGAAAATTGGATTGCTGGAAAAAAACCCGCCGCTACGGCCGACGCCGAGCACTTAGGCGGCACTTTGCACTGATTCACTACAGGCCATTCACACACACTCAAATATCGATGGCCTTAATCTCCACGGGCACCTTTGCATCAGTGTCTTGCTGAAGGACACGGTGACATATGGCAGGAGCCGGGGGTCCAATCGCGACCCCATGACAACCACAATAAAGGCCTGTTTGTTTATACAAGGGTCTGCAGCAAATCTTCCGAGGCCGGTGTTCTTTTAAATGAATGAATGTTGGGTTATGTTGAAACGAAGAGACATTATTTGTTCCCACAGGGTCAATGAAAGTTTTCAAGTACACAGAGTTCAGTCGTGTTGTTTCAGGTATCATTTAGTTTGTCTTTCTTTGACTACAACATCTATTCCTCCCAAAAACCGTGCGTCGGTTTCTCTAACGATCGCCAGTCAAAACCAAAGGGAGCGTCTCACACGCGCTCACGCGTTCCATTAATCTCCAGAGCACAGCTAAAATTGCCCTCCCATTTTCATAATCATGTAGCCGGTGGAACGACGCGGGGAAAATGAACTGTGCGGGTGAGAGTGCTCTGAATCCCCATCATTGGCATTCTCCTCACTCGCCGCCGCCGTACAGTACGATTTACACACCGGACCCATCTTCATCTCGTTTCACATGACATGGCTGCGGCTCGCAGTCTGAAGTGCAGCCTTTAATTAATTATGAAAAAGCCCCACCTTCGCCCCTGTGTTCCAGGCTGAGGTGTGTGTGGAGGAAATGAGAGAGAATGGAGAAAGCTACAGTATGCTGTTATGTGTGTGTATAGTCAAGATCTCATTATCTCCAAGAAAGCAGGCGTGTGCATGAGGAGAAGCTTTATACTGCAGATCTATGGGGGTTCACACAAGCCTTGACGCTCTGTTCACAACGTCTTGTGAACCAAACGAAGTCAACATGTCACACTGGACGTGCAAGTGACGAAAACAGACATGATGTACCCATCGTTGCCGTGGTTGAGTCCCAGCGGAGCGCGAGGCGCGCTGGACTCGGCCGAGCGCGAGGCGACAGCCGACAACGTACGAGTTGAGGAGGCGTTGCACTGCAGCCGCCGCTCCTGACAGAGACACGCGGCGGCTGTCAGAGGGTTCGTCTCCTCCACTGAGCTGCAGCACGGAAGCAAAACAACGGCGGCGCCCGTCAAGTCATGTTAATAAAGACACAGCACTGTGTTAAGCGCGTTCCTTGCAATAGTATTGTTTTAAACTACTTAAGCATTTCAGCATCAGGAGACGAAGGAGACAAATGAGATTTAGTGTGTAAAGCGTCAAAGTCTAAGGGGAGTAATATTGAAAACTTGATTAAAAGTAATACGATGCCATGGGTCACAACCTCTGAAAAATGTAAAGAAAGAGGAGTCGCAAACAAAATAAATGTTCATTCGTCTTATTTTGGAAACTGGAGCACTCCTTCATCTCACTGACACGCAGGACTGAGTGACACCGGGCAAGTTAATTTCAGATTGACTTTCGCCGACCAAACACAGCGTTTATCTATCAGGAGGAATCAAGAGGAATAATAAGTTTTCCCTAAATGTGCTGATTTAATTAGCTTGGCTGAATTTAATTAGACAGCACAGAAAGCTGAGCAGCGCTGAAGTCTCCTGAGTGCATTTAGGACAGAAATGGATGTGTAATTTCTTTTATGTTGACACTTTCTCACGTGTTCCGACTCTTCCTCTTTCTAAGTTGGACTCTGAAGTGTTACTTAAAAGACCCATCTTAATAATGCACCGTTAATTACAACATCCACACCCGCTTTTAGGGGCTCTGCTATCACTGTAAATTGGACTCTAGTGCCTATAGAGTGTCTCAGACCTGGAGTGTAACTGATAAAAAAAACCCCTCCTCTGTGAGCGCAAATCCAAAATCCTGTAATTAGGCTGCGATTCAAAATGTGACAGTCTGCAGAAACAATTGGCAAACCCCAAATTTATTCTGGCTCTTAAGGAAAAGTGTGCCCTTGCAATTTCCTGCAGGTGTTTGGGAAGATTGTACGTTCCTGAGAATGTCAGGTGGCGCACGCAGAGTCTTTCTGGGGACCTGGCTTCAAAGGGACATGCTCAGGGGCTCCATGTCCTCTTCCTGTGTGCATCCAAACTGAAGGGCAATCCCATTTCCATGGCGATGCGGCGCCATGATATTCCATTGGTACCATATTACCAAAACAAATGAAGTGAAGCTCAGTGAGTGGACGGATGGCAACAGTATATAAATTCCAGCGTGCGTGAAGTTGTACTTATTCACTGATTACAAAGGAATTCAGTCATTAGGTGAATGTTGAAATGTTCTAATCAGTTACTGAATAGAAAAGCTAAGCTGCAGCTACCGCATGGTCTCTTGACGTTTGTTTTACTTGCTGTAGAAACTATGTCTATATTTTATATAAATTACATTTATACTGTGGAATAAATGTAATTGTTTTCCATTCTTCAGACCTCTTTTTGATTTAGTGTTTGCTGCTGCTACACAGCTCAGATATTATTGGTAGCTTTAGTTTATAACAAGGCTTCAAACTACATATAGTTATAAAATGAACCATCAATATCTGGACTTAACCTTAAAGGCTTAGTTTTCCGATATTAGATGACAATATGGATTATTTGATAAAAAAAAGGTCACACTGTAATATAATATATGGCAAAAAACATGTCATAGCATGTGGTTAAAAAAAAAGGTCATAGTACTGTTGGAGCTCTAGTCACTCACCAGGGATCTGCAGCAATGGATAATAAATAACAAGAATGCAATAACATTCCTTGTGTGAAAATCTAGAGGAAGATTAGAGACACACTCATGGGGAACGGCACTGACAAGCTTTGCTGAGCAGACCTGAGTATGCAAATGTGTCCTCTACTACATCAGAAAGATATGACCCCTCCTTGGAGATGCTACAGTACCCTCCTCCTGCTGAGCCCTTTCTGCAAAGTGGCCTTTAATTCTCAGCTGGAAGGAACATGTCAGCACATATTATTATTATTATTATTATTATTATTATTATTATTATTATTATTATTATTATTATTATTATTATTATTATTATTATTATTATTATTATTATTATTATTATTATTATTATTATTATTATTATTATTAGGTGGTTGCTTCTGGAGAGCAAGCTTGTCCATGGCCATCACAGGGTCATTACAGATGTGGACAGACAGCCATTCACTCTCACACCTACGGGCAATTTAAAATCTCCAATTAATCTCCGGCGCCTTTTTGTGTCCTCAAATTGAACCCATTACCTTCTTGCTTAGA
The DNA here is from genome assembly GCF_900634795.4 of Betta splendens. Taxonomy (NCBI): domain Eukaryota; kingdom Metazoa; phylum Chordata; class Actinopteri; order Anabantiformes; family Osphronemidae; genus Betta; species Betta splendens. Next base: position 16,113,453 of record NC_040882.2, on the reverse strand, counting down.
GGCAACATAGCAGGAGTGGAAACATTAATGCAGATGTGTGTTTCCTACAGCTGATCTTAACCAGCAGCCGGCGAGATGCTCAGTTCGAACAGATGCATCCTGACTGCAGAGCATGTGAAGTCTGGGACCGAATCCTTTAGTTTGGTGGACGCTGGCAAAGCTGCTGCTCAGAATAAAGATCCACAGCAGGTTGGGTTTGGGATGAGATCATAGAGTCCCTGTTAAAGTCGGGTTGGTTAACCTGCTCTTCTACTTCAGAGTAAGAAAAGTCTACAGTGAGTGTGGCTGTTGAGAGCTTTGTCCCTTGAACATAAAGAGTTGTCTTTTTCTTTGAGGAATCTCTATTAGTAGACAGTATTCTACTGAAGAGGCGAGAGTGAATCATCAGCCTTACAGTTAAATGCACAGTACAGCATTTATGGCAATGTACAAAGAATGTACAGAATCAAGGATGTTACAACGTTACAACACATTTTTACTGTATGTCTAAACATCATTATTGCTTAAGTATTGGGAAAATAACCTATTATACTGTATATGAATATGTTACAGGTTTTCAATAAGTAAAATGATTCACATTTTCTGCTCCAGTGCCCCAAAGCTGAATTTGTGCATGAATTCAGGAAAACATTAACGGCTCAGTCAGAGCGGTAAGTGTTTCCTCCAGTCTGAGGTTTAACACTGAACTGAGAGGATGAGAGCGAACCACCACGCTGTGCTTAGATGCCAGTGGTGTTAGGGGAAGATGAAGGTCAGACAAACACACTGAAGGTGCGCGAAAAGCTTCAAAAGAAGGAAGGAATTCACCTGCTCTGGGTTCAACTCCCACGAACGCGCTGATTGATTCCAAGCGCGTGCAGGTGTGTGGAACTTACCTCACATCTGCGCCTGTGGTCCAGCTGCTGTCCTCCCATCTCAGTGGCGCTGATGATCCACGCCGGCTGTGGACGTGCCCCCCCCCTCCGCGCCTCCCCTGGGAGGTGACCATCGCGTGTTGTCCCTCGCCTGCCCGCCGCCGGCTGCGTATCCGTCGGCATCCACAAAGCTGCGAGCCGCTAAACGCTGCCACAGCCTCTCCAGCCTCTCCGCGCGCTCGCCGTCTGCTCGCTCGCTCGCTCTCTCTCTCCCCCTAAGTGCTGTTAGATGCTTGTTTTTGTAGCGCTGACTCTCTCTCTCTCTCTCTCTCTCTCTGTCTCTATCACCACCACCACCAGCTCCTTTACCTCGCACTTCTCCCGGGGATCGAGTCTGATCTCCATCCCTGCATCAATCTGCCTCAGAGGGACGTACCTCAATGACCGTCCTGAAAAAGATGACTAAAGAAACGAGGTCGAAAACTTGCAAAGCTGAAAGGGCAGAAAATTGGCAACTGATGTGAGAGAGGAAAGGGAAGACGGATTGATGACACAAACAACAGAACAGAATTTGTACTGTTACAGGTAATTTACTGAGTGTGAGCTGAATAAATATGCAAAAAGACGAGCGTTGGTTAAATAATTTGTCCTGATTCAATGAAATTTGCTGAAATGTGTCTCTTAAAGTAAATAATCTACAAGTTATGATTTAGCTGCAAAACCCTATGTCAACATTTATAAAAATGTGTTTGTAATGAACACATCTACTACAATAGCTGAGTCTGTGCCATACAAAAGTCCAATATGACCTAAAGTTCAACCTTTCAACATTAGAGACTATGTAAGTTCACCGCTATAGGTCTGTAGTGAATGAAGCAGGTTGTTGAAGGTGAGGTTATTCACCTGTGTTATTCAAATGCCAACCTGCTCCCAGCAGAGATGTGTGTTACGCTGCATTTATTTATTACCGTGCGGGTGTGATACTCTTGCATTATTGAGGTTTCCGGCCTCGGCCGCAGGTCTGACATCAGCCGCCATCTGGCAGCTGACTGAGCAGTTCGTGTGCAGGTACCAGCGTGAGCTTGTTTACTATCATCTCCGGCGCGGCTGTGGAAACATGGACACCACGGACTCTGGAGCGATTCATATTAAATGCAAAGTGAAACCCGCATCAGAGGGCGTCTACGCACACGGAAGGCAGGGATGATTATTCATGTTTTGAAGCTGAGCCTGAAGCTTGGCTCCGAGCTGAGCAGGTTCACTCTGATAACGCGTGGCTGCCACTCATGTGCTGGTATTACACTGTACTTTTGTTTACTTTCATCATTTCTGCATTAAGTGTGTGCGTGTGTGTGTGTGTGTGTGTGTGTGTGTGTGTGTGTGTGTGTGTGTGTGTGTGTGTGTGGTTGGCATGGCGAACATCGCACATAAGAGATGGATTACAACAGCCCGTTGTTGTTTCCGTGGCAACTGCTCCCAACAGAAGAAAGATGCACCTGGTGCATTCAGCTTAATGGCACATCTGTGCAGATGTTTGCTCAGCTCCATTTCCACCTCACTTGTGTTTTGACCTTTATCAGATTCCTGCAACTGGGCTTCACGCTCAGTTACACTGTACAGAAAATCTTTGGATGATACCGACTGACTGTCATCTCCCCACATGTCTGGCTGCTGCAGAGGAAGAGTGAGATGCAGCGAGGGGAGCGGAGAGAAGCAGAGCTAGATGGTTGATGGTCATCACCAGTGCTATGGGTGGCAAAAAGGAATGCAGCTTTATCCTACATGCACACTCCTAATATTTGTAAATACTAATTCCATCTCTCGTTTTCCATCTCATCGGGACCCAAAGGTTTATACGCAGCGTCTCATTCACACACTGACCCACCAGAAGCCTCTTGGGTTTAGTGAGTGAATGCTTGGTTTGCTCGTCCCTCCCACTAGAGACACAGAGGGATGCTGAGATGTTTCGGTTTCTTGCCTGAGCAAATGACATTTGATGTGAAACAATGACATGTTCCCACTGAACTACTTGTCCTGTCTAGCAGCTCAACAAGCAGCTGTAATGTCATATTGTGATGGACAGTCTTGCGTTTTCAAGAGGTTGTTGTGGAGTTGGTGGAGAGGTTGAGTCTGTGTGTTTGTGTGTGTGTGTGGGGGGGGTGGTGGTGCTGAATCCAAATAAATGAATGAAGCAAATTTACAAAATATAAATATAAGTCTCTATATTTAGGGAGAGAGGGAGAAGACTGTCAGTGTCTTTAGGAATCCAACAACCACACTCAGTGGTTGCTCACTAGTAACACACACTAACACTGGTGTCTCACTCACTTGGCTCTGGAAGTGAAGACAAGTGCTGGCGAATGGATGGATTGTTTTCATTTTACTCTTAAACGCAGGCAATAAATGAGACGTGATGTGAAGGATCACAGACTTCATTTCAGTGTTTAGTGGGTGTTTTTTCATTCATGCTATCTCAAGCACTCTGTTTTGGTTTTCGTCTGTTTCGCTTTTGTTTTCTTGAGGTAACAAACTAATTAACCCGGTTTTTAAAAAAGTCTACCTAATTAACCTGCACTTTCTGTGCAGTGAAGTGAGCCTGAGACCAGCTTCAGGGAGCTGACGTCAATTAATGGGGCTATTGACACCAGATGTGGAAATGATGGCATGCAGTCACACACACACACACACACACACACTGCATGAAGCCTATTCAAGCAGAGGCTACACATTAACACTGTGGGGCACGACTGATAACCACAGCACCTTTACCTGCTACCACTTCCCTAAAAGGGTTGTAGTGTTTAGTCACAATTTTTGTAGTGAGTAAATCCATACAGTGTTGTGTTGATGTCTACACTAACATTTTGAGGTGAGACAAGGATCAAGGCAGAAAAATCGGCCTCTAAATCTCACCACATGACAGAGGTCACTCTAAAACCATGAACCCAACAGTCGCTGAAACACTCTGAGAGCTTCCTCTGAAGAAAAGGGAGAACCTGGACTTCATCATCCATCGCACCTTTATGCGTCCTGATGTTAAAGCCCGGTGGGGGCATCTCCGTGGCAAGGACCAGGGAAGTGGGAAGGAGAGGCAGGATGAAGGCAGCCAGAAGCTTTTAAAGCTTTGTAAACAGTGCAACAGGCAACAGCAATCCAAGACACTGACCGTGGTATTGTGTGAAGCAATTCAAAGATTTGTCCACATTTAAAGCATCCACAGCCTGAGGCCAATAACTACTGTATGTAGGCACAGATATGACATCAACCTGATGTTTTGAATATATGTTTAAGTAATTTGTCGTTTTATGTGTCCTGACTGTGGGGCAAAGTGGACCTGCCAGCAGGGGGCGATGCTGCAAAAAAGAGTTAGAGTGGGACTACTTTCCAAAACTACTCTTGACCTAAAACGTTCTGGGGAAGGGTCATATGACTTGAAATACCAAGTCATGTAACCTTTGATTTCCTACTTCTGCTGCGTGTAGTCATTGAGAGCCTAAAAAGATATTTGGCTGCTCCATCCTTGAAAAAGGTCACTGTCCAGCAGCTGACTCTACATGTTTGAATGTCAGTGTACTTGAATGCACAAATAACTTTGAAACCAGTCCTTGCTAGCTATTGTATAAGCATGCAATGAAAAGGTCACCGTGACAGCGTTTTGATTAGCCATCTGAAGAAAGGCCCTGATTTTAACAGTGCTCTGAGATACGGAGCGATCAGAGGCTACTGGTCGAAAGGTTGAAATCTGAAACATGTAAACATACTGTACAGGAGGGAACGCAGACCTGGAGAAGCACATTATGGGATTTAAAAGATAATGCCACATTTATTAAACCCACATTGGGGAAATCTAATTGACAAAGCAGCTACAAAATAGTAAAATGCAAAAGAACGAAAATTGAGAATGTGCAGAATGTGTTCAATCTCTGGGATCTGGGTAAGTACAAAGCAAGGTTTTAAATGTAAAGCTGTAATATTATATTGATATCTGTTTAAACATTTAAAAAACAAGGACTCTGTGGAATTCACGGTTAACCTCAGTGTGGATGAGGGTTCATGATATGAATTTGACGTCATTAACTCATTATCTGACAAATGAGAGCAGCAAATGTCTACTGGGACTCAAGGTCGACTTCATTACATTCTGGTGCCCAGAGGTCAAAGGTCAAGGTTACTGTGTCCTTATACATGTTTGTGCAATTAGGCTCTTAGCCTATAACCGGGTTGACCTGCCTACAGTACATCATCTATTGGTCCATCACATTCTCCTGAATATGAATGACAGCAATACGCAATTAAAGTTTTTTTAATTGTTAATGACGCCATGGTTTTATTTATGTACTGTACTGTTTTCATAGCTATATACTGCAGCTCCTGTTGCTTATATGGACACCACATCATCATTATGATTTGAATGTAATGTTATTAGACTCATGTATGTATGCTCCTTCTTGTACATGTACTTGTGTATTTGCCTTCCATACTCCAGCCTGCTGCTATGATGGAATTGCTCAATTTTCCTAACAGTTCTTTGTTGATCGCGCCACACGAAGCTAATTTGCTCCCGTTGAGTTTCAGCTGGGGGCTTACTTGCACTAGCGCTTTACATCTAAAACTGCAATGACTTCGTATTAGGATCGTGCAAACTGCTCATACCCCTGTGTTGTTAGAAACAGCAGAGGTCTTATGAACATATACCCCAGCAGCAGACTGAGAAGTCTGATGTTTTCATATCAACACCGAGAGCAGCCACCGACTGCAGCGCAGAGGAGCAGTGCCCCCTGCAGCCAGACGTGAGGAGCGATCGAGGGCCAAGCAGTGCTGGGGGGCTTCATCCTCCTTCATTACAACAAGCAGCTAATTTCTTTGCATATATTCACGCAGACTCATCCACCTGCCGTCCTGATGAGCAGGTAGGAAGAAGTAAACACGAAGAAGAATAAGCACACGACTTCTATCCTCTAACACAAATACTTTCTGCCACATCATTCTGATGTAACCCTAGGAAAGAAATAATTTCTATATACTTCTCAGAATCTCTAATGTCATGATCACGCTTTCTAATTCCAGTCAGAAGTCTGGCTGCAGCTCTTTGAATTAACTAGAAGCTTTTAAGGAGTCGTGCAGTCTAGGAGAAACAAAAGCATGGACTGATTCCAAGACTCCTCATGAGCACCTGAGGACAGGGAATGATGTCCTCACACAACTTATGCCATTGTGTCATTTAGACTTACTATGTGATTAGATGTCATATCTGAGAGTTTTGGGCCTTTAATTGTAATAGATTTAAACAAGTGTTGCCTTCCTGACGATGAGAACGGACAATTTCAACTAGAGGAGACATGTACATAGTGAAGAGTATCCATCCAAACACAGAACCCTGTGGAACACCATCACTAATTTCTGTGGTTATGGAAGATTAACCTAAATAATTAAACAAATTGGGATCTTGTGGATTTAAAATTAAACCAGACAGTGCAAGTGTTGATAGTAAACCTTGTTCTTCCCATTAAGTTAAAATAATACTTACTTTATTATTGCTGCTCTTCTTGTGGATTTCTTGGGAGGAGTCTGATGGTGGATCTTTAAGCTAAAATATTGAATCTCATGATTGTTTGAGTCACTATTTTAATTTGGTGTTTTTGATTTTCATTTACAATAGTCGCATAAGAAAAAGACTCGCACAATTTTAAGACAACTGTTTATTTAAAAAGCAGATTGTCAATGGTTAGCATTTCACTACCACAGGTTTGGAGACGTTATTTTCTTGTTTGTAGCCGTCCACAAAGGGACAAACGTAGACACTCATTTTAAAGACACGCTTGAGTAAACTGGGTAATTTTAGTCAAATGAATAAACCCATAAGATAAAAGGGATGTTATTTTCTTTCAAGGATGTTTCTTCAATCGTCGTATAATTTATTGTCATCATACAGGCAAACATATAAAATAAACAATATATTTTCTGCAACATTAGATAACACCGGCTGAGTTCAGCTTTATTCTCTACACATACAGCCAACACTACCGTGATGTAAGATACTCAGCCAGGCTGGAAGATAGTCACGCTGCAGTTACACAAGCCGCCCACATGGGAGTGCTGGTGCACGGTTACCAGATCCAGTGGAAGCAGGTTGAATCAGAGACTGCAGATCAAAGTGGAAATCAGACTACAAAGGCAACAAAGTCAAAGGCAGCACTGCTGCATTTTGTTGGCTGTGTTTCTTTTTGTTGTTTAACAGACCCAGACAAATATCTGGGGAATCACTCATCTAGTCCCTGGTTATCTCTGAGGTGTGAGCGCAGGGCTGAGGTCCTTGACTGCCAGCCACGTACAAACGAGCCTTTCATACAAAAAAATCAAGCAATTCCAGCTCCCTTCATGTAGTTGGATAGCTTAAATCACTACACTGCACCTTTTCCAGTCACACGATGAGTATTAGCCAATGTGACCACTGTAACAAACTGGTAATTGGCTCGTCGCACTGTTGTTGCCTGACCTGGAATAAAAACATAAGGACTAACGACGCCTGAGGAGAAACGTGAAAGAACAGCAACGCTTGGACAACATCTCGGAAAGAACAGCACTTCCAAAAGTGACATCCATTGCACAGAATGAAGACGCGCATCTCACAGTCAACACCGTGTCTCGCCCCCCTCCCGCGTGCAGGCGGCGCCGGGCCGGTTACTGGGCCGGGGTGCAGCGGTGGCTCTTGTAGGTGCCCAGATGGCGGAAGCTGCGTCCACACTGCTGGCAGCAGTAGGGCGTGGCCCCGCTGTGGATCCTCTGGTGGGTGTACAGGTTCCCCAGCTCCTTGAAGCGCCGGCCGCACTGCGGACAGGCGTACGGGCTCTCGCCGGTGTGCACCCGCTGGTGTCTCTTGAGTCCAGACAGCACCGAGAAGCCCTTGCCACACTGGGGACAGGGAAAGGGGCTCTGGGCGCCGCTGTGCACCAGTCTGTGGCTCTTTAGCCGGGCTGCGTGGCGGAACCTCTCGCCGCACTCCGGACACATGAAGGGCTTCTCTCCAGTGTGGATGCGCTGGTGCTGCCGCAGGTTGCCCAGGTAGTTAAAATGGCGGCCGCACTCCCCACACTCATACCCCCCCTCGATCTTAATCTCCTTTTTCAGAGGCCGCCCTCCTGGTCCCGTGCTGTCGTCGCCCTGCCCGTCTACACCCCTCCTGGAGTCGCTGCTGCTGTCCCCCGCCGAGGCTGCCGCCGAGGAGGTGGACTGCAGGGCCTGGAGAGCCTGGGCACCGGCGGAATCTGAGTGGATCACTTTGATGTGTTCCTCCAGGAACAAAGAGTCCGGGCAGAAAGTCCCACACAGTGAGCAGATGTAGGGGTGACTGGAGAACTGCTGGCCTGAAAGCACAAACACACATTAGGGCAAACCCTGCAGAGTTATGGCTACAGGAGAGTGTTTACACACATCACAGGGCAAATACATTAATGCAGTAACGTGAAGAACTGATCAGCAAAAACAAGATAAAATCTAAAGTTGTGTGGGAAACTTTATCAAAGTTGATCACACGCTCTATGAAACAGAAAAGAAAAAAAAAACGGCTGCATTTGTTACATTCTCAACGTTACAAAACCAGGGAAGAGCTTGTCGGTGAACTGAACCTCTGTCCTCTTCGTCTGTCTGCACTGGAGCCCCAGCCAAGGAAGAAGGCGAAGACGCGAAGAATGTTCCATTCGCAAACAAACAGCTCATTTCAACGGCTTCTCGACAGGAGCGAAAGGATCAGAGTCCTCAGCTCTGACGTGAGCTGTCATCTGGGTGCAGGTGTGTGTGTGTGTGTGTGTGTGTGTGTGTGTGTGTGTGTGTGTGTGTGTGTGTGTGTGTGTGTGTGTGTGTGTGTGTGTGTGTGTGTGTGTGTGTGTGTGTGTGTGTGTGTCCCACCATCTGGGCGTGTTACACGCCATCACAGCAAAGAAACGCAAATCTGAAAATGGAGGCATGGAATGATCCCTCACTTAAGCTGTTACACATTCTTCAAAACCCTCCTTCCTCCATGTCCTTCACGCTGTATATTATAAATCGTCTAGCAAACTTTAGATGATCGTGATGTGTCAGACAAACGCTTAATGATACTGGTTTAACGAACTAATATTAATGTGTAACACTGAGATGAACTTATTGGCTCAGACGCTCCCTAAACTCTATTCTGTACAGTTTTGAAATTTGACATCAGCGTCCGCTGATGGCTTGTTGCCCTGTTTGTTTCTATGCTTTCTAGGACGTAATACCGCTGCATCGAGCGTTTTTCGCTTTGGTTCAGACGTCTCATGTAAACTTTCCACAAGCACACACTGTGCGAAGATGACTTGCTTCTAATGGGCTCAAACCATCATCACATCTCTACATTATTAGAGCTCTGGAGGGCCACACTGTCTGGAGAACGGGCTTTTTTTTTTACAGAATATTATATCAAAGGAGAGAGATTTGACTGGAAGTGAGCCTTTGAAGTTCATAGTCTTCTGTTTAAATCATTGCTATGTACTGACAATCCGCTGCAGCGCTGCTGGAAGGCTTAAGAGGAAATGTGACCTAAAACACATGTGTGTGTGGAAAACTGTGCACCTTAAGGATTATGAATTCCTTTGAACGGTAAATAAGAGTGATAAAAATGGTTATGAATTAAAACACTCTGACGGATAGTGACGTCAAACATGTATCTTTTGGCTGATGGAAAATATGTGGGTCAATCTAAAAGGTGCCAAACCTTGAGTTAACTGTTGTGTGTAAACTGGAATTGTGCTGACCAAGGCTTTTCAACAGGCGATGCCGGCATTAGCTGGCATCATTTTTTCCATTGTCTCCATCTCCACGCACCTGCCTCAGGCCTGTCTGTGCTGCCCTCAAACGGGCTCCCTCCTTCCCCTGGGGAGCTCTGGGCGTCCATGGAGAAATCCGGCTGGACGTGCGAGAGTTGAACCTCGTTGTGGTCCAGCACGTCCTCGTCCCTCCTCGACGACTCGCGTTCGTTGGCGTCGTCGACCTCGCCGGTTGACGAGTTCTCGCCCTCGGGCTCCTTCATGACTGCGGGAGAAGACATTTTCATAAAAATGCAACTGAGAGGAATTCATTCAATACAGGTGTTGTCTGTTGAACCAATGACAAGACAAAAAAGAGCCCAAAGTAACTAAGACACCTGTTTAGGGGACGGTTCTGGGCAAAGAGCTGTTCCCTCCCTGATCCTGAAAGCTGAGCCTGAACCAAGCACCAACAGCTGTGCTACTCCCACTTGTTTACATGACGTTTGTTTGGAGACTGGGACGCGCGCGCGCACGCACGCACCCTGCTCTCTGCCGGCACGCTGTGACGTCATCAGAACTCTCTCCTGCGGAGCCTTCAGGGTCTGTAGTTAACCCGAAGCCCAGAGTGAGGGAGCGGCTCTCTGCACCATCTAAAGCCTGGAGGAGGGCGTGTGTTCTTACCCTTCAGCTCGGAGGAGTACTCCATCGGCGTTATCCATTCGTAGTCGTACATCCGTTTGCTGCCAGACGGGAGGATACTAAATATGTCATCCGTGGCGGACTCGGACTCTCCGTGCCCCGGACCGGGGCCAGCCATCCCGCTATCCGGCCACAGGGTCATGGAGTGCGGGTCCTGCTCTGGGCGAGCGTCCCTGTCGCCGCTCGGGGTTCCGTCCAGATCGGCGCAGCCTCTGGAGTTCTTGTCTTTCATCAGATAGTCACATATCGCGTCTATGTTCTCCTTCTTCACGCCGGGCAGCAGCGCCTTCGCTCTCCGCGGGTCTGCGTTGTTGTGCTTGCCTCCGGAGCCCAGGTCGGGCTTCTTGTAGGCAGCCTCCGCGGACGCCTCCGTGGCCGCGCCGCCGGGGTACGGCTCCTTGCCGTCTCGCTGGGCAGCGTCCAGTCTCCCCTTGAGCGCTTCGATTTCCTCCGCCTTCTCGCGCAGCTCCATCTTCAGCACTCGGATTCGGATGCTGACCATTTTGCGGATCTCCGACAGCGCCGTTTCCAGGACCACGGTTATGTTCCTGCCGAGGTGCTCGGTGATGTCGCTGACCGTGCACAGCAGCTCCTCGTCGGGCTCCAGCTCCAGGAAGTCGCCGTCGGCTCGGCTCGCTGAACCGGGCGGCTCCATGAAGGCGCCGTGCAGCTCGGGAGACAGGCTCGTCTCAGAGAAACTGTAGTTTCTTTTGCGACTCATAGATAGTTTCGATTGGTGTGCGGAGACTTCGGCTAATGCTAGGTGCTAGTCAGCAGGCTAATGTTTAGGTGATGCTGAGGGAGAGGGGGCAGCTCTGGCAGGAGGACCGCCGGAAGTAGCATGAGACGGCCTTCAAAACAAAATCGCTGCCACGTTAAATGGTACCATGAACGCAGGTTGGTTGGACTTTTGCTTTGAAAGAAAAGAACTGACGTCGGTAGAGATGACATCAATGTTTTCTGCGCCCCCTCGTGTTCGCAACCACACACTGCAGTAGACTTCATGTTTCTACTCATGTTCTGTAAATGTAATTTATCACTTTTCTTTGACAAATTACACATTGACTGAATATTTGTTTATATATTTTTTAGCTGTTTGACAAATAATCCATGGCATGGCCTGAACATTTGTGAAAAGGACACAGCTCCGCAGACAACAACCACCACTGCTGCTATTTGGACCCATATGCTGTAATACTATGTAAAATAAAACCTGTCTGTATTTTGGAACCTAAGTTTCATTTTTATTTAATTCATATCTTTAATTGTAACTAAACAATTATATTGAATCTAACTAAATACAAAGATCCCAACCTAACCGTGAACTGATGACAGCATGACAATGCATCTTACTACAGTGGACCTACAGACATCTGAACATCTGAACCATTCAGAGTTTGCCTTTTTGAAGTCTGAGAAAAATAACGAAGCCTGTTACAGTGAACTGAGCAGGAATCATACTTTTACTCCCACCATGCGTGTATGACAGTTCACAGACTGTCATACTTTACAGCAGTAAATCACCTGAAAACTGCAGTGTAGTAAAACCACTTTTAATATGTTCTTCATTTGGACACATTACAGAATGTGTAAATAGTGTTAGAGGTGAGGGCTTGTGATTGCTTTCCTGTGATTGTTTGTCTGCTGTTATAAATTCCTAAGTGATGATCCAACTTTAGAGCAGCTCTGCGCTGACAGGACAAGAGGAAATGCTGAGTCTGTTCCTGGGATGTTTGAAGAAAAACACGCACTCTGGGTTAGTGAACCAAAACTTACTCACTAACAAAGAGGATAACGAAATATTTCCCTGCTTGTATTTACAATGTAAGTCCTGCTGAACTCTGGCCTCACTGCAGCCCCTGCAGGGAGTTTTATTTGTTTAGCAAGTGATTACCAATTTAAAGGCCTTGTTGTTGTAGCCTCATATTCAAATTTCAACATGAAATAATAAAAAACAACATAACTTTCTACAGAATAGGATCAGTAGACGTACAGTAAATTCAATATCTTTGTACTAATGAAGGTTTACACGTTAGTGACATAAATCAAGACAAGCACCTGAGCGTGACAGAAAATCAGGTGAGCTGACCTTCAAAATAATGTAACATCCAGGTTTGACGTAGAGAACTGCAGGTCTAATAGTAGTTTTACTAAAAACGATATTTAAATGTATGATATTAATTCAAACTCCACACAGTGGCTTTAGTCTGTGTTTTAGTTTGCTTTTAATCGTTTCACTTTTTAAATGTCTGGTTTGCTAAAGGTTTTGTTTTTCCCTTTTGTGATTCATGAAACATTTGTGCTTTATATAAGTACGATAATGCGTAACCATAAGCAACCAATTTATGATATTTCCAGGAAATATCGTATTTTATCGTTCTAACAATTTTCGATTCCCGTCCTCTACAAACCACTCGTTAGGCGACTTGTCAACATGACATTTATTTTGAAAAGACTCCCCCGGACGATGATCGTGGCCGGCTTGACTCTGCGGACTCCTGCACTGAGAGCAGCAGACAGCTTGTTGCACTCCACGCTGTAGTGGACATGTAGCGGACATGTCGGCCAGGTCGCACCGACACACCGGGAGCAGGTACCGGAGGACCGTCAGCAGTGAGGAGGGGGCGGAGAGGTCCAGCAGCGCCATGTGTAGGCTGAGTTTACTTTTATTCTAATGAGATAAGTAATTGCTTGCACTCAACCCAGACATGTAGGATCAATGTTAAAACTATTGTTTGATAGGAGGACTATGATCAGTTTCAAATTCACGATGACTCTGCTGCTTATAATATTACACTTTATTTAACACGCCATTGTGTTGATCCTGAGCTGCATCCAGACATTTGATGAAGCATTTATAGGCTTTTTCAAGTATTTGCAACTGAAGGTTTCTACTGTTTGCACCAGTGCACGGTTTGTCCAGAGACCCGGACGGTCTGAGGAGAACTCTGTCGACAGGCGACGAAAGATTTCCCACAGGTACCTTGGTTCGTTTGTTGACACCTTTTAATTTGACTAAGGGATTAGACAGAGAACTGTGTTCAGCGGTGAAGCTACTGCCAACAGGCGACATCACAGCATGATGTCAACACTGGATGTTTGACCCTGAGTACAGAACCTTTTGACACTTTATAACAGGAAATATGTCCAAATTCAAATATTTCATCGTTGTAGTGAGTGAGTCATATGATCAGCATCATGTGAGCGTATTAAATGCAGTTTACACCTTGAACCTGTGAAGTCACTCATTAATCTATCATAAGGTCTCATTCTGCAAATATTAACAAAACAGAAGGTCTCCTGGAACTGCTCATCTGCTAAACTCTGAGCTCTGCTACTGTATAAAGCAATTAGACAGGAGAACAAACAAACACATCATGTGCTGATATATTCAACGCTTTAAATGTTGTATTTATTCACATAGTTAATATGGGCTGCAAACCTGTGTCTTTCTGACGTGTGTCCTGTTGTTGAAGTGACAGTCAAGCTGACAGAGATTCCAATCCTGACGACACATGTTACAATTTAGTGCTGTACCGTAAACTTAGCCTCTAGCTAAACTGTGAGTAAGTGAGTGTCCACTGCTCAGTTCTGCCAGTGCAGCTGGATGTGGTCAGGGGTCCCGAGCGCCTTCCTGCAGACGAGGAGTCAAAGGAAATGTTGAGGGGGAAACTGCGCATTCTGCAGGTTGATAGTTCGGAGGTCAACGCTCTGTTCACGGTACAGACGACAACACACGCACACACGCGCACACACACGCGCACACACGCACGCACGCACACACACTCACTCACGCGCACACACACACGCACACACACACACACACACTCACTCACGCGCACACACACACACACACACACACACACATTTGTCTGGTGCTATTTGTGATATGAAGATAAAGTGAATTAAAGACATGTTCTGTACAAACTAAAGCAGATGAGTGCATTTAAATCTTTTGTCTTTCACCTGTAGGAGTTGTCTGCTCACGTTGTCTCCATTAACAGTGAAGAAAAGGTTATTTTCGTGACCTTCCACACATTTGAGGAGATGTGGAAGTTCAGCACATATTACACAATGGGTACGGTTCGTAAGTCAGACACGGTGTCAAACGCTCTAAACACACGCCTCATTGCACTGACTCTGCCCTCAGGTTTGCTGGGACGCTGCTTGGAGTATTTGCTGTTCGATAACAAGCTGTGGCTCACTTCTCTGGAGCAGGACGTGGCTATTGACGTCTCTGTTCAGGACGAAACACTCAGCCTCATCTACAAAGGCCTCCTAATGCAGGAAGGTAGGACGACGGTGCAGCATCTGTCGAGGAGCAGGAAATGTTTTTGCCTGATACATTTTGGTGTCCAAGCTGAGAGGCGGTTGCGTTAGTGATGCTCTGCCGCTGTAGGCTCACTGTTTGCCAGATGTAGCGCCAACCAGATGTTTGACAGCTCAACATCTGGAGGAGACCTCTACCTGGAGCAGGGAGACCTGGCCCAGTTTGAGCCCCCCTTCTTGGGCTCCTGCTGGACCGTCCTGTGCCTGGCAGACGGAGCCCGGGGCACCGCGCCCAAACCCGCCCTGGAGCCGGTCGTTCCCTTCCACCAGTGAGTCACAGCCGGAGGAGCAGAAGGTGGGAATCGCCCCAGCGATTGTATTCACACGCTCACGTCTGCTCACAGGTGGTGCCTCAGGTCCTGTGAAGAGAGCATCTTAGTTGGTGATGGGAAGGCGGCCTGTGACTTTCCTCTGCAGTTTGGTGCGTTTGATCAGACCTAAAAGCACATCCTGGCCCCCACATATCATTTATGAGCCAATCCATGCATATTACAGCCCACATTGTGCTCATGTGTGATATTATGTCTTCGTCCATCCAGCCAGAGGAACCTGTGTGGCCACAGCAGAGTATGACGCCGGGGGCCCCGATGAGCTGAGCTTGGCACCAGGTGACCCCATCCTCATCTTGGGGCTCCTGGTGTCTTGTTTCGACTGGTTCACTGGGAAGAAGACGACGACGGGGGAAGTGGGTCTGGTCAGGACCAGTCTCGTGAAACCCTCCGCTGATGCTCACGAGTGAGTGCGTCGCCGACGTTTTTGTCATTCTTGTTGGCATCCAGTTAATAGCTTCATTCAGCGTGTCTGCCCTCGCCTCAGCTCAGCAGATATCTTTTTGGATGACGAGGACGGGACGTTCTTCAGCGTGCAAGAGGATAGCGTCATAGCAGAAACCATTGCCCTATTAAAGAAGAAATCTCAAAATGATACTGGTCATAACTATAAACTGGGTAAGAAAGAAAATCAGAGCTCACTGAGCAGGTGGAGAAGTGTTCCTACTGTAATTATCTCCACGCAAAGCTGCTGAGCGTGATGATTGTTATGCAGGTGGTTGTCTCATTATGTAGCTATTATTATTCGGGCTGTAGATATAATGAACGTCTGCACTAAATCTGCAGTGAGGTTTGAGGAACGATTGATCCATATCTCTATCCTCACATGGCAACAAGCAAAAAATCTGTGCCTAGAACCATAAGCTTTGCTTTTGGGGAGTTAATGGATAGTTAGATGTGTTGTTGTTGGCAGATACTATCAGTTGTCAAGGCTCCAGTCATCAAGAAAAGAAACCATGTAAGTGTTTGTGCTTTAATATCACATCTTCCGCGTGAAACTTTGTCTCTTTGTCGTAACATTGTCTCATCCTCTTAATCATTTCTCTGCAGTTATCTCATCAAGTGAAGCTGATACTCAACATGCTGAGTTGATGAGAAACATCCAGAGGATCCTCCACCAAGGAAACAACCTGTCACCAGACTCTGCCGCCGACCTCACCCACGCTCTGAAGCAGCCTCAGTCCAGTGTGGCCCAAGACCCGGCTCCTCCCCGCTTCCCAGTTCACCCAGCGGCAGAAGGAAGCACCGCTGACCACATCCTCCCCCTCCTCTGCTTCTTGGAGGGGCGAGACCACAAAGTCGAATTCGGCGCTTTGTACAGGCTGAGCGGCGACCTGCTCGCTTCGTCCACCTTCTGCGGCCACTCCGGAGAGGACGAGCTCATTGCCTTTCTGGGCGTTGCCAGGGAAACGGCCCGGAAGAAGCGCCTGCTGTGGCCGCAGACGCGCCTGTGCTTCCTGCTGGGCAGGCTGTGCGCGGGCCGGTCCAAGTTCAGCCAGGCCCGGGTCTACTTCGAGGAGGCCCTCGGCGTTCCGCGCGAGGGCTTCGCCGACCTCGGCCTGCTGGCCGGCATCTACTCCAACCTGGCGGCCATCTACCTCCTGCAGAAATACACCGAGAATTTCTTTGCGGTGGCCGAGCGGCTCGCCGCCCTGCTGCTGGGGATCCCAGGCTGCTTAGCGAGCGCGGAGGACAGCTCTGTCCTGAAATACATCCTCAAGAAGGCCGTTCTGTGTCGGAACAAGATGGCGGAGGCCCGGGCCTGTTACCTGCTGGCCAAGCGCTGCTGGGCTTGTGCCGACTGGGCTCAGGCGGTCCCGTACCTTGAGCGGTTGCTCGTTCTTCACGCTGCACGTCCGTCGCCGTGGAGCGTCTCTCTCAGCCATGGGTACCTGGCTCTGGGGAGGCTCTACAGCCAACTCTGCCTCCCCCACCTCAGCGTCGGTTCGGCCCGGAAGGCGTCCGCGCTGCCGTCCGCCGCGCTCAGCGACTGTCTGACCGGCGCGGCGCTGGCGCTGGACGCCGTCGGCAGACTGACGGGACTGTCGGAACGGGACGCGACCGTCCCGCCCCAGCTGGCCCCGTTCCTACGCCGGGCCCTCGGCTTCACCGAGGTCCGGGAGCAGAGAGGGAGCCCGTACGACGCGTTGAATCACCAGCTCACCGTTTGCCTGTGCCGCGTCTTCGACAAGCATAGGCTGGTCGGCCGCGCTATCAGCCTCATGCGCGCTCTCGTCAGCAGCAGCCCCCGGCGGGCCTCCGTCTCCGCGGCGGAGAGGAACAGCGCCCTCATCTGGCTGGCGTGGCTGCACGTCCACAACAGCCAGCCCCGCGCCGCTCTGGACGTCCTGGACTTGGTCTTATCAGCCATGCCGGAGCACTGCACCGCTCCGCAGGAAGGTGAGTGACTGAACACAGCTTGTGAGCTTAGTGCATGAACCTGGCTTTACCGGTGTTTGCTGCCGGCGAAGGCGTGGTCCTCAACATGCGCGGCGTGGCCCTTGGATGCCTGGGCGACCTGCAGGGGGCGGCGGAGAGCTACCAGGCTGCCGTCGACATCTGCCAGGAGTTGGAGGACCTGCCCAACTGTGCCGTAGCTCTGGCTAATCTGGGTGAGATGCTGTGGTATGCGTGCGCGAGCGGACGACGTCCACCTTTCTGACGCGCGTGTTGTCCGGCTTCGCGCAGGGCTTCTGTGTCTGAAGGCCGGCGCTCGGGAGCTCGCGCGCAGACACCTGACGGAGGCCGTGCGGCTGTTCTCTGAGCTGGACGGAGAGGCTCACGCAGCCAACTTCATCGCAGTGCTGCTAGAGCTGGGGCAGCTCTACCTGAAGCAGAGGCAGATGCATCATGGGAAAGGATGCTATGAGTGGGCTCTGTTGCTGGCTGTCAACGCCAACCTGTTGGACTGTGAGGCCAGCGTCCCATCCCATAATCGTCCCAGAGGGTGTCAGGTGCATTTTAAAGTCTAATATTTTCTCTTCTATCGTTGACAAACCGCCAACCACTGCCAGGCCAGCTCGCCGCTACCAGAAAACTGTGCGAGCTGTACTCGTTGGAGAGTGCGGACCAGGGCCAGTGCATCATCTACAGCCGGCACCAGATCCAGCTGCTGAGGCAGTCCGGAGACCGAGCCGAGGAGGCGGACGCGCTGGAAGCCATCAGCCGGCTCTACCTCACTCTGGGCACAGAAAGGTGCGATCCTGTCGTCAGCGGGGCTCAGTAACGGCGGGAATCGTCATCTGAGTGTTTGGTGGTCGCAGGGCCTACCGGGCGGCGCTGGACTACACCAAGAGCAGCCTGGCCATCTTCATCGACCTGGGCCGCAGAGAGAAGGAGGCCTACGGGTGGCTGAAGGCCGGGAGCATCTACCAGCTGCTGGGCCAGACTGAACTGGTGGACCTGTACGTTCAGGTTGTGGACGAAGCTTTTAGCGCGTTCGTTACAGCGTTTGCAGTCCCTCGACTTATTTCTCCCACTGTAACCGTGTAACCGTCTCGCCTCCCCAACGCCAGGTAGCCCAGGACGTCGCACTCAGCACAGGAGACACTGGCTTCACGCTGAAGCTCCTGGAAGCAGCGGGGGACATATTTTTCAACAGCTCGCTGGAAAGAGACAAGGCCGTCACCTTTTACAGGGTAACTTCAGCCAGTCACCGACTAGTTCACAAGCACATGTGGCACTAGACGCCTTGGTAAAGTACATCTCATTTAACGCTGGTACATGTTTGTCAGGTTTACACAGAGTCAGGCCTGATCTTCTCATCAGGGCACCTGTTAGTGGTGGGAGACTCTGTAATAAGAAGCAAGTGAATATACTGTATAGTTTAGAAACTGGAAATATGAATGAAGAATTCTGTTTTTTGGCTGGTTGGGCGCCACCTGGGTCCTCTCTAAAGGTCGTGACCTCTGTGAGCTGGGCTTTAAGGACCCGCGGCTAACCCTCTACGGCTCAGGGCAGCTTTACACAGTATTAGGTGGGTGTTTGCAGCATTTGGCCTGATTGTGTGTTCACTGTGGCCCGTCAGGACCGCGCTCTGCCCATCGCGGTGAAGAGCCGCTGTGTTCGCACCAGGCTGAGGCTGTGTAATAAACTGGCCGAGGTGATGCTTCAACTCAAGCTGTATGGAGACGCGGTTGAGTTCGCTCAGACGGCGCTAGACATCAGTACAAGTCTGGGTAGGACTAACGCGTTGCTGCTCCCTTCAGTCTTCAGCCCGTGCTCCTCAGCCTCCTTGTGACTGGTTTTTGCGTGCAGGCGAGCAGCTGAACGAGCGCGTGGCCTACCACCGCCTGGGCGCTCTCTACCACAGTCTGGAGCAGCATGAACTGGCTGAACACTACTACCTGAAGACCCTGACCCTCTGCCCTTCACCCCTGGAGTTCGACGAGGAAACCCTGTACTACGTCAGGGTCTACCAGACACTGGGAGACATTATATTCTACAACCTGAAGGTCAGAGAGGAGGAGATGGATGTTTCTGGAGGAAGCCAGTCATAGCAAAATCAGCTTTGTGTCATATATAAGTTATTGTTAAATAAGTGTTTCTTACAACATACACAAATGCTACAAATCTAAAGTTATGAACTAGCATAGCGGCTCCAATTCCTGAATGGATGGATGTGAAACTCGAAGACACTGTCTTCTCCACAGGATCCGTTCGATGCCGCAGGCTACTACCACTTAGCTCTGGCTGCAGCCATGGATCTGGGCAACAAGAGGTCCCAGCTGCTGCTGTGCACGCGCCTCGCCACCATCTACCACAACTTCCTCGCCGACCGGGAGCGCTCGCTCTTCTTCTACCAGAAGGCAAGAGCATTTGCTGCGGAGCTCAACATGAAAAGGATCAGCATCGCTCCAGATCAGCAGCAACACGGCAGCGGCTCTCACTAGAACCTCACTAGAACGTCCCGTGGATGCCGTTGATGAAATAGTGTTTACAGGTCAGATCTGCTGATCACACAGTTCCGTGTGAGAGATCCCTGTTGTACATTTACAATTTCACAGTAAATAATTACGTCAAAATATATACGTATAGTACATCCACCAGGAAAGATGTACACGTCTCCTTACACCTCTAAGACGAGGGTTTCATGTTTTTATATAATATTTTAACAATAAAAGCAAAACTACACGTTTCTACAGTAACTGTACGCTCTACAGTACACACTGGTACTGCTGAAAGGATTTCTTTTTAACTTATTAATGTTTAGTGTATTTATTATGTTTCTTTTAATTCAGTACTTGAGCCCTGAAGCAATAGTTACAGCTTTGAGTCCTTTTGCTTCAGCCTCTAAAATCGGCAAGAGTCTGACGCACACACAGAGACATAAAACAAGTACAACTTTATGTTGTTTACCTAAAATAGGAAAAGTTTTTATTTAGTTGCACTAGTTCTTTATCACAAGGGTCTGACTAGTTTCTGATGCAATAGTACAATAAAAACCTTCTCCGATCATCCAACCACAGAGATTAGAAAGAGGAAGGCCACGCAGTAAAATCATGTATATTCTCAGCTGAAAGCAACGTGTTTATAATTTTAACTATATTATTATAACTATGAACTACTGTAGGCAACACAGGCCAGTGATTGAAAACTAAATGTTTATCTGCTTAGCTTAATTTGAATGGAATAATATAAAATCTCAATATATGATCTACATTAAAACGTAAACAAAATAGTGTTGTGTTGCTTGAATGGTCCTCACTTTGAATCTTCTCTTCAAATTTAAGTTAGAGCAAACGTAAAGGCAGGACATTGTTATTAACTGTATGTACAGTGTGGTCATCAAGTTCAATAGCTGCAGAATAAAAAAAACAGCTGACTTGTGATCTGGAACAGTAAACACGCCGGGTTCAAGCGCTGGACTGTGGGTTTTCCTCCCCCGCATATTACACCACAACTCTCTCCCTGTGGGAATAACATGAAAGAGCCTCACGTGTGGCCCTGCTGCCTGTGCCGGGTCACGTTCACACCACCTGAACACGGGTCCGGTTCTAAGTAGCATGAGCGCAGAAGCAGATGTGGCTGACGTTATATGATTATGTTTTACTAACGAGCGACAGACAACTTTTAATGGTCCGTTTTGCACTTTACACCCAATTACTCCCTGGAAATGTGACATCAGGTGGACGTTTACTGCCTTTGCAAGAATTTATAGTCCTTGACTGAAAAAGTGACTGAGCTGTTTCCACCCATTTATCATGACTGTGCTGAGCAGCTACATTAGATTAACGACTTTACATCCCTCAGGGAGACTTTTGTAACATCATGGAGTTTCAGAAATCATCTCATTTATATTTATGAAAGAATAATTCATTTAAAGTTCACTTGTGTTTTATTATTTAAAACCCCAGTGGACCAGTTTTAACCTAACAAGCTGTGATATCATCCAACTCTCTATTTCTAGTAGTTTTACTTACAGGGTGACGGGTGACTTCAAATTGTCGTTATGAGAAAAATGACTAATATGACTGACGCTACACTCTGTCTCAGTCTGTCTTAATATCTAACAACTTCAAGCTGAAAAACCTTCAGTTCAGGTGACATCATCTACACTACCTCTAGTTATGGCAACTCGATGGCATCATCTTTTGAACAGTCCCACACTTGTCACTCACTTGGATCTCATAATACATGGAGCATGCAGACAAACACAAGCAGTATAGTTCATAGTAAATGTTGCAAACTGCGTGAAATGCATGGGGAACAAGAATAAGGTACCGAGCGCCGACTGCATCCCTCTGTTTCCTTTTCCAGCAGTGTGTGTGACCGCTGAACAAAGGGGCCCAGTGTCTCCCCAGGTGACGGGCCATTCCAAATAAACACACCCAGAACTGGGAGAACTGGGTGAACTGTCTGGGTCAACACCCCTCTTGTCTGTCCAAACAAACGTGGGCAGCCGTGGATGCGTGACCCCCCCCCCCCCCCCCCCCCCCCCCCCTCCTCGTCCTGTGGCCGAAGGCTGTCGGAGAAGGTGCGAATTGGAACCATGTGTTGCGTGAGTGCATCAGATGGGGGGGTTCTGACGGTGGCCATGTGAGGATCGGCTCACAGAACCCGGAGAGAAACAACATGCTTTCACAGTGAGCTCATTCTCAGCCAGCAGAGTCCTGGAGTTTCTAGCTGTGATAACATCTGATCGTTTATCTTGGGACACGTTGTCAGAGATCCGTGCAACAATGCACATGATTTCATAACACGAGAAAGCGACACCATGTTGTTTGAATGCGATACACTTAAGCATTTAGTTTTGTAGTTAATAGTTATGTCTGGTTTTGTGACACATCCTGAGATAAACACGATGAAGTCTAAGTGACTATAAGCCTAAACCAGACATCACACTTGCTTTTCAGCGCTGGGTCTCTGCTGCATCCTCACAGTGGCTGTAAGCTGTGTGTTCCACCACCAGGTGGGGTGATGGGGCAGCTCAGCCCCGGCCGACTAAATGTCTGCTGTTAACTGCTCCACAGCAGCTCGCCTGCATGAATTCAGGTCAAACGTGCACACGTGACCATGTGGGCGTCCTGTACGTCGGGACGCAGCCGTGACAAGAAGTGACTCAAACTCATCCAACTCTGCTTTCTGTGAACTGAATCCTTTGCTTTTCTGTGTTTGGAAATATTCTTCTTGACCTCTGACCCGTTACACCTTTGCTTAGGTGACAATATTACATTAATATTCAATAGCCTTCATGATCAGCGTTGGTTTCAGTAACACAGATGGACGCCGCGCTAGCACTCAGAGTGCTACCAGGTGTTGAGACAGGAGATGAGCTGAGCTCCTCTGTGACTCAGACCTGGAATAAACAACATGAGACGAACCGCGTCTCTGTTTTCATTAATCATGAAATTATGAAATGAGTCAATAAGTCAATGAGCCACAATTACTGTATGAGACGTTTGTTTTCCGTGACTCCCTCCCCTTTTCAGTGATAACATTTTACTTGTCATTGACACAGATCCCGTTGAGGTGTGAGGCCGGGCAGCCATCGTAGTGAATGAAAGCTGGTCTTAATATCCCAGCGAGGAATGAATGACATCATGTTTTGGAAAGTAGGGGGAAAACCAGGGCACAGCGCAGTCTGGTGTTCAGCCCGAACACGCCACAGAGCCACGGGTCCTGACATTCTCTGTATTTGTTACATGTGTCTCTGTGGTTACAGCTCAAACACTTAGGGTTGGGATCAATGTCTGTGTAAACTACATCTGTGCCGCTAAAGGGAACAGCTACAGTATCACATATCGTAGACGTTGGGGCTTAAGGATTGTTCGAGCCGACTTTTTGGATTAAAAGAGCTGGTTTCCCTCCTGCACATGTGCAGAGACCAGCTGGGAGTCAGCGCTTGTGGTGGGATTCGAAGGCCAAGCGTTAGATGAGGCCTTTGCCGTTGGCACAGGATGTCCCAACTGTCGTTTTAGGTTGCTGGGCCGTTCAGGTCTGTTCAATTACAGCACAAATCAGAAATCAGGTCACAGATGATGAAGCCTGGGGCTTAAGCATGGGGGCTCAGAAACCTGTAGATCCATTATAAATGAACCTTATTAGACCGCAACTCATCTGAAGCCCAGAAATAACACGCTGAACCTCACATTCTTATGTAATGGAGCGCATTGTTGGAACTTAGCTGGAATGTGTCAGTGTTTCTGTGAATAATGCAATGAAGAACAAATTTAATGGGAGTGGAGCTGCATGCTTGAGTTAAGAAAATAAGGCTGCTTTGTGTTTTTCATTGTTTGCCAGAAACCAGTGAATAAAAATACCAAAACATGTAAATAATCACTTGTTTTTTTTTATCTCATCTTGACTTATCTTAACTTTTTTAGTCCTAAACGCTTTGTATGATTTGTTGACTACTTCTGTTTTCTTACAAGTAATGACTCATGTATTTGCTGCAAGGAAGCAACTTGGAGAGAGAGCATCTAAACAGTCATTAAGAGAAATGTAAAGCATCCAAACTGTGGAGGTTTGGTTTGGTTTGGGGTGAGAGGGAGGGAGAATGTGACTATACTGTATGCAGAAACGGAGCCGCTCCTCCCCACGCCCCCCCCCCCCCCCCCCCCCCCCCCCCCTGCCCGCCCGGCCCGCGTCCCTCACTGACCCAGTCTGGCTGAAGAAACGGCTCCGGAGCCTCCTCTCGACCCACAGCTGCACAGTCCGGACGCGCAATTACGCGCGGATACGCGGAGGACTCCCACACTCGCCACGACTGCGACTCCACTACTTCTCTTTTTAGCCTTCTCCGATGCACGCGGCCGCATTAATGAGCCATTCCTTATCTCCACCTCCATGTGAAGTCTCCACACAGTGGTGAGCAGCAGTGCGGAGCCGCGGGACGCGCTCTTCGCCACAGCCTCTCCATCCCCTCCGTTGTCAGCCTCGACCATGCCGCTCCTCCTGTACGTGGCCGCGCTCCTCTACCTCGACCTCGACGCGTCCGCCGGCTCCGAGCCGCCGGCCGCGTGCCCGACGCGGTGCGACGTGAGCGGCTGCCCGAGCCCCAGCTGCCCCAGCGGCTACGTGCCGGACCACTGCAACTGCTGCCTGGTGTGCGCGCAGGGCGAGGGCGACGCGTGCGGCCGCAAGGGCGACCTGCCGTGCGGCGACGGGCTGCAGTGCCGGCACCCGGCGGCCAAGCGCCTCTCCAAGGGACTGTGCCAGTGCAAGCTGGGCTACGAGGTGTGCGGCAGCGACGGGAGGACCTACGGCAACGTGTGCCAGCTGAAGGCGGCCAGCAGGAAGGCGCTGCACCGGGGCCAGACGGGCGTCACGCAGGCGCAGAAGGGGCCGTGCGAAACCGGCGTAGGTACGATCCGCGCACGGGCGCAGCCTGCGACGGCCACACGGTCGTCCTGCTGCTGGGGGGAGATCTGCAGGCTGTTGAATGAAGATTTAAAGATCATCACGTGAGGGCAGAGGGGGCCCGGAGCAGACCGCTGCTAGACCCCCTGCTGTTTTCTCCAACTCTGACCTTTGAACCTACATGAAATTAATTTTGATTTACATCAGCTACAGTATAAACACCCATTAAAGGGCAGGTGTGTGTGCTACAGTGTGTGGAACGAGGCAGACGGCAGGGATTAAGCAGCCTTCCAGTGAAAAGGCTCCCTGGCTCAGATAGTCCCTCCACCCAACTCCCAGTTTATGTGTTGTGGTCTGGTGGCTGTGCGTGTTCCTGTCAGGGGAGCGGGGCTGTTTTACGAGAAGATTCAGACTCGGGGCTCCAGAGCGGTCAGACAAACACTCGGGTTTGTTTCCTCTGGAGGGAGGGGCGGCGCGTTCCAGTAACTGCGGTTTTGCAATTTCGATCCAGCTTCACACCACGCACGTTTGGTTTGTCACGGATTTAGTTTGTTCAGGTGGTCTTGAAGAATTTTTTTCGACCAGCAGACACAGTGTAGGGCATTTCATCATCAAGCAAGCACTGAGCAGTATCTTTCAAACCTTCCCACTTTCCTCACCTCGCCTGGTCTTGTACTTACTGTGTGTCGGACACAGCTGCTGGCTCGGAGAGCGAGGACAGGACGAAGGCCGCTGTGGGCAGAAAGCTGAAACGACTTCCTCTGTAAATAAAGATCTCACAGACCAGATGGATGAAAGAGTTCATGAACTGTGTGGAGGTTGAATCGTTTTACGTCACTTATAGAATTAAGAACTGAGAGAAGCAGCCTTTACCTCCTGTACCTCATCCTGTCCCACATGGCAGTCGACCAGAGGCAGGATGGATCGCCATGTGTGGACGTCACAGCAGGGCATCCATTGAGTAAATAATGATTATAGTCAAAGTACAGAGCCATAAGTTTAAGGCGTTACCACTTTTGCTTGTGTAGGAACATAATAATTTTTGGTCATTTTTGCAGTTTTTGTTAAACTCGGCTTCTAATCTAAACAGACACGATGGATGAATTACCTCAAGTGATGTGGGAGTTGGGACTTAGGGTTAATCGTCCATATATTTTTACTTGACCACACCCGTTGGGATGTAATGCTCCAGTGACACCGTGTGTGTGTGTGTGTGTGTGTGTGTGTGTGTCTCAACCAACCGCATTCCCTTCAAACCCAGACAAAATAAAGGGTTTGTGATCAAAGGGACCGTGAGCAGTGGAATCAGTGACTTCCTGTGTAAGCCTCTCATTGGGAGATGTGTGTGTGTCCGATGATCGCGAGTGACGATTGCTGCAGTCGTTGCATTGGTTCAGACGGACGTCCGGAGCAGCTGCCGCCTCTGAGTTGTTTGAGCGTTGCATCGCGAAGGTCACAGAACCAAAGTATGTTCTGCAGGTTGTGTTTATGTTTCCTACTGAATTATGAAAAAGCTTGTCAAATCACCATGGCAACAGGTGATGTTTTAGGGTCCGTTAGAATAGCTGGTGAATTCACAAATGGAAAATACTCTGAGCAGAACTAACAAAACTTTCACTGTATATATCACATACCATAAATGTAAAATCTAAAGTCTATAGCGAAACTTCTTCCAGACTAAAATAAATCCAAATGTTTCCTAAGGCGGCCTCAGCTGCAGCGTGACACCATTAGTGCTGCAGGTTACAAGAGCGTTGAAGCAGATTAAACATTATTTTCCATTAGTTCTGCCAAGTGTCACTGGGTTTTCTAAAGCTTGGGTGGTAGCTCATGTGTTCACTGACTGTGTTCCCCCTCCGTAGTTCAGCTCAGAGCGAAGCTGCAGGAGGCCCCTAAGTGATTATTGCTTCCTGTTACATAATGAGTTCATTCTGTGGAGCTTCTGTTTAGCTTCATTAGCAGCTGCTGCTCCTGTTTTCAACATGATCCTTTCTCTTCATTTACATCATGCTTTACTTGATGGCGGACATAGGCCAACATCATATTTCATATCAGTCTCATCATATGGAGTGTCAGCTTAGTGCCCACTTATGCAACAATTCTTCTTCCTTGGACTTTGTACCATTTGCATTTACAGTAAGCTTCAGTTCACCCACTGGTCAGATGTAAAGTTATGTTACTTGTGTTGTGCTTTGCATGTTTGAAGTTACGCAAAACTACATATATTTAACTGCACTATTCTTCTTGCCAGTATAGGTCCTTTACAGGCTGCCAGTCCTCGGTACAAGTTCAACTTCATAGCTGATGTGGTGGAGAAAATCGCTCCTGCTGTGGTGCACATTGAACTCTTCCTCAGGTACTGTGTGTGTGTGCGTGCGTCCGTGCGTCCGTGCGTGCATGCATCTGTGCGTGTGTGTGATTTCAACTCCAGCCACCAGATGTTGCCACATTACAGCGCTAGTTAACCCTCTGTTCTTGTAGGTGTGATACCAAATGATAAGGGACCATTGTTACCGTGTCTCAGAGAAAATGCAGAAGTCAAAATGAAAGTTATGCACATGTTTATGTTCTGCGTGCTGAGACTAGCCTCTTTCAATGATTAATCTCCAAATAAAAACAAAAATTGCCTAGCACTTTAGCCTCGAAGCCTGTCACCAAGGTAACAGGCTCATGATCTCCACCTTGTTTGTTATACTGTAGATAGGCAATAGGTCATAACTCCAGTATATGATGGGGCAGGTCTCTGTCGTCTCATGTGGCTGGTCGCTTCCTCTCATATTATGTGACTCATGGTCGGCCTTGGACCGGTGCCTTTTTGAATGCAGATGCTGCTTATCTCCACTGTTTCCAGCTCTCTCCCAGGGCGTGACCTGTCTCACCTGCTGTATGTGGATTTTCTTTTTGCTGAAGCTGGTGCACAGCCAGCCTTGTCATTTGGTGTTGTGTTGTTTGTGGTGGGTGTTGATGTTTACAAAGCCCTGAGGCTTATAGCAGAGCCAGATGGTCTGTTTAGAACCCCCTGTCTTCTTGATTCCACTCTGTGTAGGAGGACTTTCCTCATCCATAACCATCCTGTAGGGCTGAGGCAGCAAGTCTCTGTTAGACTGGTGACACAAGCCCAAAAGTTATAATGTTCAGAGAGTTTTAAAAATCTTCTTTGAGTGATATTATTATTATTATTATTATTATTATTATTATTATTATTATTATTATTATTATTATTATTATTATTATTATTATTATTATTATTAACTATATTAAAAGGTCAAGACTGGACAATTTATTTCATTACTTTTGCAACTGTTTTCTGGTGTTCTGTTTATTCTTTAGCCTCAACAATGATGTATAACGTAACATAGTGTTATATGGGTCATTCTGATGCATCGGCAACATGATCAGTCCTCTGTATCTACATACAGAAGAAAACCAACAGTGTCTTATCCTGATTAACAGGCATCCCCTCTTCGGCCGGAACATCCCTCTGTCCAGTGGTTCTGGGTTTGTGATGTCCGACCACGGACTGATTGTTACCAATGCCCACGTCGTCTCCAGTACGAGTCCGGTGTCCGGTCAACAGCAGCTGAAGGTAGAAACGGCAGAAGCCTAACGCTTTCGACTGCCAACTGACCGTATGGTCTTCTGTTACGGCTGTACTTCAACATCACCGCGCCTGAACGTTATGAAAGCGGGTTGTCACATTTCCTATGCTCTTTACTCCAGGTCCAGATGCACAACGGAGACGTATATGAAGCCAGTATCCGAGATATCGACAAAAAGTCAGACATCGCTACCATCAAAATCAACCCGCAGGTGAGTTCACAAGTTTGAGCTTTGGTTTCATAATTAGTATCAAGAGTCAAAGTGTACAGTATATGATGGGTAGAAAATCACCACTTCATAACTATCACATTTGTCATTTGCCATCTGCAGATTAAAGTTGTGTTGACGTTAGATGGTGGAGTGATGGAGGACTTCTCCCAGGGCTGACACCAAATACCTCCAGCTTTTAAAATGTTGCTCCAGCTGCTGTTAGTGTTTTTATGGGGGATACAGTATTTATTCTAAAAAGATGGAGCGATAGAGTACTGTATTATTAAAGTATAACTGCAGAATGGTGTCAGAGCACATATCGACTCCATCACCACTCACAACAGAAATGCCTCAGTGCCTGCTGCTACACATTTCCACAAATTCCCTTGATGAACCTGATGACCTCGCTCCCCATCTCTATGCGTTCCTCTTGCTCCGAGCACCACTTTGCCTCCCAGCACACACCGAATGATGAGGACACTGCTGAGTGGGCCACTATCACACGGACTTGGCTGCCAGCGTTCTGAAAGCTGAGACCCCTTCATTAGAAGCGGCGGAGCTGGAGGAGGGAGGAGAGAGAGAAAGAGACATTCTAAACAGAGCCGTTTCAGCTCATTCCTTCTATCTCAGTCACCCCGTCCGTCTGCTGACCATATGTTTCCACTCAGCTTTTCTTTTCCTGCCTTCCTCTTAACCTCCTCAACCCATTTTTTCTTCTATCGTTCCCGTCTTTGTCTGGTCTCTCTCTCTCTCTCTTATTGTTTGTATACAGCTGTGCAGTCATATTTTAGATGGGTCGGTTTTGCCGGCGGTCACTATCTAAATGCTTCATTTATCTCCATCGAGCTCCAGACACTTTGGGAGTGCAGATGTTTTGGCTGTGTGAGACTCCGATACCTTCTATTTCCCAGACTCACTCTTGCTTTGGGTTTTGGAGCTTTCCAAACAGGGTGGAGATCAACAAGACTGAAGTTTCCTCTTTAAACTCCCACATTGGGTCTTACTATATTATCCCAACCTAGACATGTACTATATGTGCTCACATATGGTCATGCGTCTGGCTCACGTTAAAGCTGTACATGTGGCAAATCCATGAGCAGATAAATGCAACACAGATGACAGAGACCATATATACTGTATTTGTTCTTTTGCTCTTTGAACCCACTGTATACTGTCAACCATATGTATGTGGCAACACATTGAAGGGTCTGATTGACTGTGCATGGTTCTGTTTTTATTTGCCTGTGTACAGTATTGTAAATCTTATCACGCTTAATGTCCACTTTGTCCACCTCCCTCTAGGTAAAACTGCCTGTACTGTTGCTGGGCCACAGCGCTGATCTGAGGCCTGGTGAGTTTGTCGTTGCCATCGGGAGCCCCTTCGCCCTCCAGAACACCGTGACCACCGGCATCGTCAGCACTGCCCAGAGAGATGGCAAAGAACTGGGCCTCAGGGATTCTGACATGGACTACATCCAGACGGACGCTATTATCAATGTAAGAACACAGTAATGCAGCAAATGAGTCCAAATCATTGTTAATGGCTAAATAGTACATTGTATTTGTGCATTTTACACACGGGTAATTGGATGTTTTGAATTTTCCTTCACAGTATGGGAATTCAGGAGGACCTCTAGTCAACTTGGTAAGCTGCTGGTTTCCTATAAAGGCTTGAATAGCGGCTGTAAAATAGCTTTATTTGCTTTGGCTAAGCACATTCCAGATTACAGTAACACAGTAACTGACCTCGGGGAGGAAGGTCGTACTTGGTCTGACCCAATCCTGCCCTGCTGTGTCTTTGCTGAAGGATGGAGAGGTGATCGGCATCAACACTCTGAAGGTCGCAGCGGGAATCTCATTTGCCATCCCCTCCGACAGAATCACTCGCTTCCTTAATGACTCCCTTGAGAAGCACAACAAAGGTGAGCCTGAAGCTCCGTTTACACAGGAGAGTCTCAAGTCACAAGACACTAACCTGATCTTATTTCAGATGTGAGGTCCATGAAGAAGCGTTTCATTGGAATAAGGATGTTGACCATTACACCAGCGTGAGTCAAAACTTTTGGAGCTTTAAGTGCATCTTATATTTTTACTCACACAATAAAAGCTTCATTTTGATTTTTCTGTGAATTTAAATTTTTTTCTGTGTACCAGATTAACTGAGGAGCTAAAACAGCAGAACCCTGACTTCCCCAATGTGACCAGTGGCATTTACGTTCACGAGGTTGTTCCTCACTCGCCTGCACAGAAGTACGTTTCATTTTCTCACCTGTCCCTCAGAAAAACAAAGTGCTGTTCGCTGTTGAACACCTTCAGGAGTGTCTGTTCGCTGGTCTCTGTCTCCAGGGGCGGCATCAAAGACGGCGACATCCTAGTCAAACTGAACGGCAAACCTCTGATGACAACAGCCGACCTGCAGGGGGCGCTGCAGGAGGAAACTGCCCTGCTGCTTGAAGTGAGGCGGGACAACGACGACCTGCTGTTCAACATTGAACCAGATGTTATCATGCAGTAGACCCTATCTGTGAATGAACATGTTGCTGGGTGGCTGCTCTGAACCAGCGACGTTTCTATGTTTTATACGTGTTAGCTAAATCTGTTACACATGTTTCCACCTTTTACACACAGCACAAACACAATGACCCTTATGAGCAACGTTGGTTGAATGTA
This sequence comes from Betta splendens, assembly GCF_900634795.4. Lineage (NCBI taxonomy): Eukaryota > Metazoa > Chordata > Actinopteri > Anabantiformes > Osphronemidae > Betta > Betta splendens. The sequence continues at coordinate 16,082,199 of NC_040882.2, read as the reverse complement.
CTGTGGAACTTGTAAATTAAACTGAAATAAATAAAGGTAAATAAACAAAGGCAGTGGTACACTTGTACAGAGCTTTAACTGGCATGTTGCGTTGACACGAGCGAGCTGCTTAACAGCTGATTAGGCCAAAGCAGAAGCAGTACCGGGGGCCTATTTACATAGATCCAGCTCCTGGACTTTACTACATTTAAAGGGTTTCTTGGATTCCATCGAGCTGCTGGTGGCAGCCTCCATTCCAATGTGAGGAGAGCTTATCTGCCGTTCTAAGGGCATGGCTTTTGTTTGCACTTTCACTTGAAGTTTTATTTGCTTTGTCACATACAGCACAGATAGTCACAGCACTGGGTGGCCGTGGTCAGTCTGTCTGTCCTCCCCTTGTCCCGTCTTGTAGGATTTCATGGCCTTAATAAATAGCCGTTACAGCAGTTAGGCCACACTGATCATTGTGGCCTCTTTACTGAAGCAACATACTGGTGGCGCTGAGTCTAATGTTACACTAGCAATAACTTTGCTGCTTCCTTAAATAAATGGTCTTTAATGAAAGGCTGTGTCTTTCAGTGGAAAACCATTTTCAAACCGTGACCAGAACCTTGACACAAAGACGTGGCTTTGGTTAAACATTCTGTATGTTCAAACAGTGGCTAAAACCATTGAGTAGGGGCCAGTTGGGGCCAATGAGCTCATGATAACAGACTTTTAAAGGCAGAGTGTGGTTTCATGTGAGCCCATGATAGGCCTCTGATTTAAACATACATCTGCCAGTGTCAGTGACTAATAGTAATTATATGCTGTAAATGATCTTAGGATTTAAAAGTACAGGGCAAATGTGATTGTTATTCCACAGTAATCGACAACGGCCATTGTTTCTATTGAGCTTCTTTACTCTGTCTTCTAGGAACCAGTGGGAGGTGTGTATATACACAGCAGTAAGGAGGCCGCACGCACAATCTTTTAATGCAATCTTTTAATCTCCTCTCTGGGCTGGAATGCATGCCTACTGCTCAGTGACATGCATTTCACTACTGGAGTTCATCAATAAAAATGAATATACCGCCCAGTGTCTCAGTGAGTTACTGTAATCTAACAAAGCTGACCCGTACTGACCTGAGGCCTGCAGGCCGCTGGATGTTTATTGGGTTTTCGTGACTTCCTGAGAGAGACCTTGACAGTAAAATTGGACTATTTTGTCTGGGTCTTATGCTGGTAAAAACCTGTCTGTGTTACTGTAAAACCTTATAAAGTGTCAGTGTTCCATCTCTCACTTTGTTTTTATTGCCGCAGCTGTTTTCTTTTTGACAGTAGTGTTGCCTAATAGTAGCAGGCATAGCAACATTCAAAACAGAACAGATCTTTATCTACAGTATTTATCAAACTGGACACCCACTTCAGTGCATGGTGCCTCTGTTCTTCTATACCGGTCTCTCCCATGAAACCAACCCACCATCAACTGCAGGACAACACTGGAGATGAGCGCACACAGATGACAGACCTCCCACCCGTCACCTCAACATCCTTCTGCATCCTTCTCAACAGTGCTATTGAAATGATACATTTCAAATGTGTCACAACAAAGACAAATTGTGATTTTTTGCTCATCCTAGGTCAAAAATGAATATCACTGTGACCTTATGTGTATTCTGTTTTCATCATTGCTGCTGAATGCGTCAAAAATGGCTGGAGGAAAACATGGGAAACTGATACGTACAGGAGTCCAGACATGTCACTGGGTGGTGGAAGCTTCCAGCTCCAGTATTTAAATAACTCCTCTTCACGTTTCCTCTTGACCAGAACGTTTTTATTATCTGCTGATAAACAAGGATAGAATTGAATTCAGGAACTTTACAAGCTTTTTTTTAATGATTGTGACTAATAATGTGTGCGTGTGACTGGGTGTGTGTCAGTTGGGCTTTGGTTGCTAAATCTTATTCTCAACTAATCAAAGTGTGGAAAATACCAGATGACACATGGTAGCAAGATTATGACGACAACAGAGACGTGGCTATGAAGTGGCTCTAAACCACACAACAAAAAAATCACAGAATGCACTGAGCCATAATGAAATATAACAAACAGCTTTAAAGGAGTTTCCCCTCACGACTGTATCTTTATGAGTCTGGGAGTTCCTCACACACATTAACTGAATCCCGTTGATCATGTTATCATTTTATGATTGAGTCCAGGCACCACCTATGGATCATTGGGGTTTAAAGGTTATTCTGCTGTCTCATGTCTACACGCTGCTCTCACAGTCCTCCAAGCATTTAATGTGATTTTTTTAACTCATCTATAACAACACAACTATTTCTCCGTCAAGCAGGTGTAAACTATATGTACCATAAACAGCAGAGTTCATTATTTGACTCATTGAACAGTCAGGTCAATATGTTTACGGTCTATTTTTTTTAATTTACATACTTTATCACATCATCAATGATAAAATATGCCAGAATGTTGAGATTCTGCTGTTTGTGTGGGACTGGTTTACTGCCAAACCAGGGTGGAGTCATTTTGTAATACAGTATTTCAATTTCATAACCTCACAAAGAAATCATTTCCTTCTGGAGGTGAAACATTAATGAGCACAAGTCTCTCACAGATACAGTGAGTGCGTGTTGCTGTAATGCATCAGGTCAGTGCTATAAGCTGTGATTGCTTCCAAAGGAATTCATGAATGAATGGATAAAAAGAGAATGAGATTCAACTGAAAGGTTTGATCAATGAGCCATATACAAGCAATTTTGCACTTAAATTGTACTTTTGCACACATACAGTAAAACAATGCAACTTGTTTGTATAAATGACCCAGTCTACTCAGTTGAATAATTCATTTTTATTGGCTTCCTCATTTAACAATTGAGCCACAGTAAAATGAGAAAAACTGTGAGGTTGTGGTCCTAAGTGGCCCCTAAAACATACAGACAGAATAACACATGATCTGTGTCTGTATCACTGGTCCTGGGGGGTGGTGTTAACATCTTAAAGTATGAACAGGGAACATCACATCCAAGTGAGCAAAGTATTGTGTTTATTACACTGTAAGTTCGCCAATATTTTTATGTAGAGTTTGATGGGCATCCCCACCCAACTGAACTGAACTGCTGAGAGGTCAGAAAGCACACGTATACTGCCAGGGTCAGCTCCACGCCTACAAACCCACACCCGTGCAGAGCACACCCTGTCCCTATCACCCATAGTTACTCATTTATGCATTTTGCAACGTTGAATGTGTCCTAATGCATCCAACACAGCAACACCCCCCCGACCCATGCTGCCTCTCTATATAAAGCCCTCTGTCCAGTCTTGCTGTCTCCTCCTGCTAACTAACGGTTAGCAATGGATCCTTTCAAGTTTGTAATCCTACTCTTATGGATGTGTATCTGTGAGGCAAGAGGATTAACACAGCACAGGCAAGTCAGCACCCAAGAATGACTGATTTCAGAATTTTTAAATATTAGTTGAATTTATAATATAATATAATATAATATAATATAATATAATATAATATAATATAATATAATATAATATAATATAATATAATATAATATAATATAATATAATATACCCTGTAGCACCAAAATACAATGCAATATTATACATTATGTTTACAAACCTATATTATATTATATTATATTATATTATATTATATTATATTATATTATATTATATTATATTATATTAAAATTCTAGTGGAACATGTTTTATTACTGTACATACTGTATGATTATGATTATGATTATGATTATTATTGATTGATTATTTAGCATGATGCATGGTACCACATAGTGAATTTTAATTAAAACTGCTTTTACAGTAAGATTGTCAATAGCAGTATCCCTTTTGGCTTTATTTATGGTTTTCCACTCCTATAGCTTTGACTTTTGTTCCTCCTCAGCTTCAATAACAGTCACAAATAATATATTCAAATAACTTTGCTTCTGTGTTAGAGAGGACAGGGCTTTGAAATCACTAATTAGTTTGATTAGATCAAATACATGCCTGGTTGTAGAGACATGTACAGTATGCAGTGTAAAATTAAACTACACAGAGATACAGGTTCCTTATGTTGCCTGTTTAAGTCATGAGCATAGATGTTGTTTTCTTTTACATTTTTATCATTTCTATGTTTGGAATTCTGCAGGAGTAGTTAATTCTAGTGGGTTAGAGAGTAAAAAATATTGTGTTATGTAATAGCGGGATTATGGGATTATATATTGCCGTTTACTGAATCATTTGACAGGCAATGTTTTAGTGATGCTCTTACTGACTGTGGTTTGTGTGAAGTGTTCTGATAAACCTTTAACCTTGATCTTCTTCTTTTACAGCTTGGAGAACAGCCAGAGAGCAGAGGGTACGTTGGTTTCACACACACGTCAAAACAACATTCATACCCACACTCAAAAGATCATGAGACTGATGTGAATTTGGAATTGTGTGTGGAACATTGTTGGGAAAACAATGGGAAAGACAAACCCAAATGTGAGTGCAGCATGTGATCCACTACATCAGTGTTCATGGGATGGACGTGGAATTTATCTGTTTACAGCCTTTTATCTCCATGAGTCATGGTTACAAACTGATTCTGTACACTGGTTAATTGATGGTTACAGTACAATACAATACAATATATTTGAAGTATATATAAATAATAATGTATTTGCTCCACTGCATTATTAATGAGTTATGCTTTACTAAACAAACACGTGGTGGAGCAATAAGGAGCATAATAATTGTCATTAGCCTTCTAGTCTTGTAGCCAAAGTTCAGGACCTGACGATGACCAACAGATTGCATTAAATGTATACAGAATAGTATATTCATCTAGACGTTAATAAGGTAGGAACTGTGCAGTTTAGTCTCCCTATTAGCTATGTTAGCTAACACTAGCTACTGAAGCTAACACTGATGTCAACGAGTTAGCTAGTACAACAATTGTGTTTACTGTTATAAGTGTGCATCTTTTCAAAATAGTGATATGACGTTTTGTGTCAAATAAATAAATATTACCACCAGTGTTTATGAACTATGAATGAATTTATGAGCCAAATAATAAATTAAAAAATATGACGTTAGCTAACCTAGCTAGTTAATGTTTGTGGCCTAGTGTTAGCATGCTAAAACCCTCACCAACAAGGATATAAGGCACAAGAATATAAATGAGTCAAAAAAATGATAATGGGACAACATCACATTGACGTACAAGGGACATATGTATAAAGATCATCTACATACATTTACAGTATGTGTGGATTGTATTATTTTATATTTAGGGACTAGCAGCAAGACATGAAGATAAAGGCAACACAAAATGGATGAATGATATGTTCACACCCAATTCTATCTGCCGCTACTGTACAGTGCCTTAAAAGTGAATTAATTTCAAAGGAAAATATTTATGTATAAACAAAGAAACTCACTCTATTTGGCAACAGTGTTTGTTAACCTTTTATTACAATATAATTTTGTTGTGTTTGAAATGAAATTAAGGTGTTATTGATTCTGATCTGCATAGCTCTTTAATAAACACCATGATGTGCTTGTGTTCCTCTGGCAGAAGTGTTGACGTCCTGTGACTTTAACCAGGACAGCGAACCCTTCTGCAGGTTCACCCAGGACACTGAAGACCACAGTGACTGGACCCGACATAGAGGTGAAACCCCAACACCTGGCACTGGCCCCAAAGGAGACTACCCTGATGGACGTAAGTAGTGCACAAATTCTGTATATAAGATGGAGCATTTCAAACCTATTGTCAGATAAATTAAAGTCTGTTTTCTGCTTTTCTTTTTTGCAGAGGGCTTCTACATCTACCATGAGTGTGACAACGTGGCTAATAAGCAGAAAGCTCGTCTGCTAAGTCCTTCTTTGACGTCACTGTCCTCCCAGATCTGTGTCCAGTTCAAGTACTACATGTATGGTTCTGACAGTGCAAATGCATTGAGAGTTCTGGCCAAGTGGACTAGTAGAGAGGAGGAGGTCTGGAGTCGAACTGGAATCCAGAGTCCATCCTGGCTCAATGGCTCTGCCACCGTGTCAAAATCTAGCAGTGAGAGTGTCATTGTGAGTATCTTCAGGTTACTAAAAACTTTAATTAAATAAGTTAGGCAACCATGTTCGCATCATAAGTTTTTACCTAGTTCAATCCATCCAAAACCTAAAAACATTTTTAATGTGAGAAGTGCATTTTCCCAGTTTAGCTTCTTTTTTATTACTTGTCCTGTCTGGGAATGCAAAATGAAGCCGTGGAACACACATCCCCAACAAGAGATTCCTGTTACTTACCTGCATTATAACTTAGACATATTATATTGCCTTTATATTGTCTTATTATATTTAAATATATAATGCACATGAAAATGCACAGTGTACTGTGTACTTGTTCACACGCTATATTTCATAGTTTATCCTAACAAAGTACAGTATAATGATATTTGTGAATACCCTGGTTCTTTAAAAACAATGAAACAGTCATAAATGTCAGGTACAGATTATTTTACCACTTTTATTGCGTTGTGGCCTTATAGTACATACTGTACACCACATTATAATGGCTGTAAAACAATAAAAGGGTCAAGAGAACGACTAAAATGTGTAGAAATTTGGAGTAATTTGTGAAAGGCTGCAAGATTTGTCACACCAACAATAGGCCTAAGATGTGTTGTATTTTGTACTTTTACACTTTATACTAATTGTATGCCTTTATCTTTGTGCATGCAGTAACAGATGCTGTGTTCCATGGCAACAAAAACATGATCAAATAATATGGTTCGGATACAGTAATTCCATCCAAAATACAAAAACACTTAACTGAAAAATATCTTTCTGTCATATCTGAACAGAAACATATATTGCACACACACTGAAAAAGGTTTTAGTCATGTACAGTATAACCCACTGTACGTTACAAATCAGTTCTGCAATAATTCACCCCAGCAAAGGCTGGGTTTGTTAGTACTACTGTATATGTAAAAGTGATATATTCTATTTGTATCTAGATTGTTTTTGAGGCAGTGAGAGGTGTCAGTTCTTCCTGTGACTCAGCTCTGGACAACATTGTCATCACTGATGGACCATGTCCCTGTGAGCTTGCACACTTAAACACTTAATATATGTATCATACTCACATAGACCCGTTGGAACACTGATTTTCTAAATGTTTCCCCACAGCTTGTCTTTCTGGCTGTGACTTTGACACCATTACTGAACTTTGTGGGTGGTCCAGTCACATTGATAATCCTAATATGATGGGCTTTGACCAGTGGAATGGGCCAACAGAAACCGAAGGCACTGGACCTAGCGACGACTTCTCCAAACCTGGATGTAAGTAGTTTCTTTCCCTTCTGCCAGTATCTTTTTTACATTAGGTTTATCCGTGTTTATACAATCTTCTGAAAAGAACTCTCAATATATGCCTAAACAACCATTGTTTATTTCCCTTCTTCAATGTGTAGTGGGACTCTTCATGTTGTTGGATTCTACTGAAGCTGTCCCTGGAGTCAGTTCACAGATCAGAAGTCCTTTATTGACCCCTTCCTCCGGATGTCTGGATCTCACGTTCCACTACTACATGTACGGCACCAGCACCACCATGGAGCTCCGCGTTCATACAATGTCACCAGGTGAGGACCTATATTTTATCTCAATTTCCTCAAACAAACTACAACACAAACAGCATGGTGTGGTTAATTTAATTTTGATTTTATTTACTAGGTGGAAACCTTGGACCTATTCTTTTCCAGCTCAAGGGCAATCAAGGCCAAAGCTGGAAGCCTGCAACTGTCCAATATCTGGGAACTACTGCAGTTCAGGTAAATGCCGAAATCTTGTGTAAGTCTATAAACATGTTTATAGACAAGCATGCTTATTGATTTAAATTGACTAACATGGGCTGTATGTGTTTTTCAGTTTGTTATTGTCGGTACCTTTGGAGAAACTCCTCAGACGGATATTGCTGTTGATGCTGTGTGTATAACGAGCTGCAAAGGTAGTGATTTGAGAAAGGGGTATTAATGTGACTCTGTAGTTTTTATTACCTCTATAAATCAGAGCTGATGCTTGATGAGCAACTTATCTTTTGCTTTTAGCCCAGACAACAACTCCTTCACCGCCAGTAACTACTCCAGGACCAACCACTCCAGGTCCAACTACACCAAAACCAACGACTCCAGGACCAACTACACCTAAACCAACCACTCCAGGACCAACTACACCACCACCAAGTAGGACACCTCCTCATCAAGGCCTCTTAATTATGCTCCTGTTCTATCTGATCTTTCTATGTCATTTGTTGTGTGATTTTCTTATTTCTTTGATCTCTGCTGTACAGAGCCGTGCCCACCTGATGCAGAGTATATAGAGTGTGGTCCAGCCTGTATCCCCACCTGTATGGAGCCCTCCACCAACTGCTCTGGCTCCTGCATCAGCGGCTGCTTCTGTAGACCAGGGTTCGTCTTCAAAGGACAGCGCTGTGTGCCCCTGGAGAAGTGTGGCTGTCTGGATGACCAGAATAACTATTATGAGGTCAGATATTGTTTAATGCCATGTCAGTGCAATTACCTCATGGCAATTATTTGTTGTACTCATTTAAAATTGTATTCCAGCCTGGTGAGATCATATTTGGAGATGGCTGCTCAACCCTGTGTCGCTGTGCAGGAAACTACACTTTGGAATGTGTTGATAACTCCTGTGACCCCACTGAAGAGTGTCGCGAGGTTAACGGTGTTGCAGCCTGCTACCCTAAAGGTAATGATGAGAGTTTATACAAGAGTTGGTAGAGGTATATTCCTACATGTGAGACACCGGAACCTGCTAAAGTTTGACTTTATATTGACTTTTTACCAAAAGTTGAACCCAAATCTCCTGTAATTGTCATTTGTAACCAGTATCTGCTGTTTAGTTTTAAGACCTTTTTCAAATTGGTCCAACCAAATTATTGGTTGAATCAGGAACCATTTATCATGTAATTGTCATTTGTAACCAGTATCTGTTGAGTTTTAAGTCCTTTTTCAGACTTACCTTAAAATTGAAAATTGAAAGTGAAAAATGGACCAGGAACCCTTTATTCATAGCAAACTACAAGTGAACACTTCTCATGTATTATTTTCTTAGGTACATCCACATGCATAGCGTCTGGTGATCCCCACTACACCACCTTTGACAAAGTGAACTACAACTTCATGGGCAACTGCAGCTACCTGATGTCTGCACTCTGCAATGACACCGCTCTGCCATATTTTGAGGTCCACGCTGACAATGAGAATCGCTTCAACACGCCCACCATTTCCTATGTGGCGGCCGTTCATGTATATGTACACGGGGTGAAGATTTCCATTCTCAAAGGAGGCACTGTGCAGGTGAGACATGGGTATTTAAGGGATTACTATTTGTCTTTACACAAATAGTAAAAGCTGTGATCCACAGTTAAAAGACCATTTCTTCACTAATGATCTTCACACCTGCTTTGCTATAAAGGTGAATGGGACCAACGTTCATTTGCCAGTGAGTCCAGCCACTGGTGTCTCTGTGTTCAAGTCTGGAGTTCACTACACTGTGTCCATGAACTTTGGTGTGACTGTTCGCTATGATGGAAATCACTTCATGGACATCAAAGTAATCAAAGAGTAAGTGAAGACTGAACTGAAGCTGTCAGACTGTCTCGTTCTGCAGCATTCTATTAAAGGACTTGTTAGCAGAAGCTTCCACAAACCACTAACGTCCTGATTTCTTGTCCTGTCCAGCTATCAGGACAAACTTTGTGGGCTGTGTGCAGATTATAATGGAAATACTAAAGATGAGTTCCGCAAACCAGACGGATCATTGACCAACGATGCCAATGACTTTGGACACAGCTGGAACACTAATCCAGAGTGAGTAGTATACAGAGATATATGATATATGATATATGATACTTGATATGATACATACAGAGATATGTATCATTCATTTGTTTTGGTTTAATTCAAAAGTGACTAGAAATGTTGTTAGTGAATACTGGTGAAGATGATGGAACTAACTAACACAGAGCTTTTGAATCCACAGGTGTAATAAGAAACCTAACACAACTGTCCCTGGGTGTAATGAAGGAGAGCAGGAAATCTATGAGAGCTCTGGGTTCTGTGGAATGCTGCTGGACAAAAAGGGTCCATTTGCTGCTTGCCACCCCAAAGTCAACCCCAATGTATGTACTCAGACAACACGCAGTTCACAGACACGTATATAGTCGTAACAGAGAATGAGTAAAGTCACACAGAAGTCGACAAAAAGGTACAGTGTTTACTTGTGTGTTTCTTAGAACTACTTCAAGAACTGTGTCTTTGACCTGTGTGAGCTGGGAGGTGCCAGACCTGTTCTGTGTGAAGCCATTGAAGCCTACGTGAATGAGTGCCAGGACCGTGGGGTCAACATTGGACCTTGGAGGAATGAGACCTTTTGCCGTGAGTGTTTGTGGGAGGATGGAAGGATGTACTGCACATATACTGTAGGGAGGGTAGGGTGTGAAGAGTAACGTGAGACAGACGCATGAGATACCAGCCTGTTGTGATGGGATCCAGTTAGTAGGGATGAAATGACCTCATTCCACTGACACAGTAGCTACCACACAATTCTCAAATACTTAGACAATGGAAAAGCTTTAGGTCCTGATGAAATAAGTAAAATCAGTATTATAATTTAATTCCAAAGTTCAACCTCGCTATTTATTGGTGAATTCTTGTGTACTGTAGGGAGGGTAGGGTATGAAGAGTAACGTGAGACAGATGCAGTGATGGGATCAAGTTAGTAAGAATGAAATGACCTCACTCCACATACACAGTAGCTACTGTACTGTACCACACAGTCCTCAAGTACTTGGACAATGGAAAAGCTTTAGGTCCTGATGAAATAAGTAAAATCAGTATTATAATTAAATTCCAAAGTTCAACCTCGCTATTTATTGGTGAATTCTTGCGTATATGGAATTATTGAGTTTCTGAACACCCTGTGATCGTGTCCAGCATTGTCTTCTTTGCTTTGACTGATGTCTGCCTCCTCTCCTCCCTCCAGCTCTGAGCTGTCCCCCCAACAGTCACTATGAGCCCTGTGCAGACCCCTGTCAGCAGACATGTTCTGGAAAACCCTCGTCCTGCAGTGGACCCTGCTCTGAGGCCTGTGTGTGTGATCCTGGCTACGTCCTGAGTGCTGGCAAGTGCGTCAAGAAGAATTCATGTGGCTGCCTCCACAACAACGGACAATATTATGAGGTAAAGTAGGAGGAGTGTGTCTTTCATGCTTTACAGTACGTTCATTCTTCATGGTTTTGAAATTGTTTGTTTACAAATGCAAATTGCCACAATAAACAACAGTTGTGGTGGAGAATTTTCTAACTTAGTTCAACCATGTCTGTGTGTGTTTCAGCCAGGAGAGGAGTTCTATGTAGAGGACTGTAAGCTAAAATGCAGGTGTGATGCTCCATTTGTCACGTGTGCGGCCGGTGGATGTCCCCCACTGCATGAGTGTAAACTTCAGGATGGAGAGCTGGGCTGCTACCCCACTGGTATGTTTGCTCCCACTTTACCCTCGGCCTGGTCATTGAGTAGATGTGGAACTGTATATGGTTCTCTGTGTCTCAGGTTCTCAGGACTGCGTGGTCTCTGGAGACCCTCATTACAACACCTTTGACAAGAAGTTCTACAGCTTCATGGGAACATGTACCTACACACTGGCCAGATCCTGCAGGAACAACACAGGTACGAACATGCTTAGACATGTTGTGTTAAGTATTTGGACAATTTATACACATGCAGTCTTCAGCGTGAATACGTCTAAACATTCAAGGTGAAATGAAATAATGTGAACATTAAAGTCAAGTTTAAAAATTTTAACCGCTATGTATAGATGTAACAGCAAAATTGTCATATTTTATGTTTTGTAGAAAATCTTTAAAGTGAACAGTTGTATGAAGCTTGTCAGAATTCAGCAGAAGTAATCAATTAATGTCAACATACATTTAAGTTCAAACAACATAGTGCCACATATCTAATTTAAGTAGATATGTACTTTCAGTAGTTATTTAGAGTAACTGATCCACCTTCACCAACAGGTGGCAGGACTGTACATCTGCATGATATATTCAAATGCGTTTTGTAGTCACTAGTTAGCTGACTGTCCAATGTAGTTTAGACCTTAGCTTCTACTGTAAAGTAGAAGAACATGGACAATCCTTAACTTCTGGTAGAAATTTACTTTGTCTATATCAGAATTTGCTGCTTTGCTCCATGTGCAGGTCCTTGGTTCTCAGTGGAGGGAAAGAATGAGGAGAGAGGAGTGACAGGTGTTTCCTATCTCCGGAAACTGTACATCACTGTAAATGGAATCACTGTGACATTGCTGAAGAGCAGGAGGACGCTGGTTAGTATGAACGAGAGGAAGAGCACGACTGATCACCTGCTAATCTGTGCAGTTGATGTAAACTCTCACTATCATACAATGACAACTGGATACGCTACAGTAAAATACACATGTACTGTACATGTGAGACACACACCAGCTCTACAGACCCTGTCTGTCTGTCTACTGTCTTTGTATTAGCTAGCTACTAGCTATATGGCCGAACAAATTGAATAGAATCGCCTTTGTTTTTGGAAATTGACTCTACTTTCTACATATGTTCTCATCACACCAGCTGTACAGCTGTCTTTGTATTAATGCAGAGTTTCTGATTGGACATTGAAAGTTGGATATTAGTAAATAGTTTGTCAATTATTCTTAATGTCGCCTATTCCTTCTTGTGTGTTGCAGGTCAATGGACTCCGAGTGGCCCTGCCTCACTCCCCGTCTCCCCTCATGTCTCTCAGTCTTGCTGGTCAGTACATCACCCTGCAGACGACCTTTGGCCTTCGAGTCCGTTGGGATGGAAACCACTACGCCCAGATTACAGTTCCCAGGTTGGTGTAGAGCTGGTGAAGTTCATCTTTGTAAATGTGAGAATGTGTTTTTAATGCAGAGGGAAGACAGTGAGGTATCTCTCCACTTTTATCTGCTCACACACGAGAGTCATAGAATCTTCACATACTGAAGTGAAGTTTATATCAAGAGTGAAACAGTTTCACTCTGATTTAACCAAAGACAGAAAGATGTGCACTGTTTAATCAGCTCATATTTTGTCAATTACAGTAGTAGTATTAAAGTAGTCTTTATATCTACAGTATGTTCCACCATGTCTTGTACTTTGGTTTTACCCTGGCTACTAGTAGCATTTTTTAACTCCCTGTCCTTGTCTTTTCAGCTCTTACCATGACCAGATGTGTGGTCTCTGTGGAGATTATGATGGGAACCCGAACAATGACTTCACTAAACCAGACGGCTCTCTGGTAGCGAATGTCAATGACTTTGGGAACAGCTGGCAAACCAAAGAAGATGAGGATGAATCGTGAGTTGTGAAATTCATGGATTTCCATATGTCCCATTTCTGTACTCAGACCTCTGGCCGTAGATATACCATTATATTAATACATTCCTACTAGACTTTCAAACCTTTTCAAACCTTCACAAATATGAGCATGACTTAAATGAAAGCTAAGAACCTTAAGCATCTCAATCATGGATTGGCGTGTTTAGGCCAATTGCATAGCTTCTAATGAGTAGAATGACACCTCATTGACAACAGTAAGTTGTTGCTAAATAGAGATATCAAGATTCAAAAAGCTTTTTTAATCCCAGTGGGAAAATATTTTGCACACTTTGATCACTTTCACAGTTAGAGGTACACACAAGAAGGTAGAAAGATTAAAAAGAAGAATGCTAACACATCTACACACACTCACATCTAATACTAGCAATACTAGCAATATGGCCGAACAAATTGAATAGAATCGCCTTTGTTTTTGGAAATTGACTCTACTTTCTACATATTTTCTCATCAGGTGTACCCCAGGCACCAAGCCCGACCCAGACTGTGACCCCAACCTGGAGGCTGAGGTGGTAAAACCTGAGAAATGTGGCAAAATCAAAGACCCATCTGGACCCTTTAGGTGAGAAAGAATGAGAGGAAGTCACAGAGCAGCAGATTGTGGCCTGTGCTCTGTTTCTGACTGACTGTGCTCTGTTGCAGGGAGTGCATCAATGTGGTGAATCCCACTCCATTCTTCCAGAGCTGTGTGTATGACATGTGTCAGTTTAATGGGCAGCTGCATGTACTGTGTGACCAGCTCCAGGCCTACACTGATGCCTGTCAAAGCGCTGGAGCCAAAGTCCACCAGTGGAGAACTCCAGACTTTTGTCGTAAGTGTCTTTGTCCAAGACTCTGGACACAGGCCAAGTGTCCTCTTCTGTAGTAAATGTAGTCCTGGCTTTTTCATTAATTGATGTGCTGCTTTTATTGTATGTCTGTTCAGACTTTGTTAGAAAAGCCTCAGATACCATTTTCACAATAGTTGTGACTTCATTCCAGTCTCTTACTTGTTGTATCCAGCTTCTGACCAGAATCTCCCCCTCTGTCTGTTCCTCTTGTCTCTATTCAGCCCTGGCCTGTCCTCCCAACAGCTCCTACTCTCTGTGTGTGAGTTCATGTCCAGAGACATGCCAGGGTGCTGTTGGACCTTCAGGCTGTGAGGACGTGTGTGTAGAGGGTTGCGAGTGTAACCCAGGCTTCATTCTCAGCAACGACAAGTGTGTGGCTCTGAAGGACTGTGGCTGTGTGGACACCAGTGGATCCTATCACCCTGTGAGTGGAAACAAGTTCTCAGTCACTTTCATTATAGGTTGAAGGATTGAAACTTAATTGTCTCTCCTTCTCTATATGATGGTTCTAGTGTATATAATTTGCGCTGTATGTGTTTGTTAGGTGGGTGATGACTGGTTCTTGGAGGGTTGTGAGCAGAGGTGTGTGTGTAACAGTGGAGGATCGATCCAGTGTCGCAACAGCAGCTGCAATCCAACCACTGAGAGCTGCCAGTTACAAGATGGAGAGTATGAATGCCGTCCCTTGGGTATGTTAAACACATGCAGTGCACATAAACACACAAAAGACATGTGGCCACATCAAGAATGAATTCTTAGTTTCACTTTAAATACTGCACATTGCACAAGTTAGAGGAATAGAGGGTTCATAGGAGCCACTTCATTAGTTGTAAATGTAATAAGTCTTCTTTCGTTCTTGACTGTCCTATTCAGGAAGTGGAATCTGCTCAGCATCCGGAGATCCTCACTACACCACCTTTGACAAACACAGTCACCATTATATGGGAGCCTGTTCCTACACCCTGACCAAACCCTGCAACATTTCCTCTGACTTGCCGTACTTTACTGTGGACACCCAGAATGAGCACAGAGGAAGCAATACCAAGATTTCCTACGTCAGGGCTGTGGTGATCAATGTCAACGGTATCACTGTGATCCTTGGCAAAGGCCGCACAGTTCAGGTTTGTAAGGAGATGCTCACATTTATTGTTCACTACATTTCCATCCTCTTTGTCAATATTTAGAACAAATGTCTCTGTTCAGGTCAATGGGACTCTGGTGGTTCCTCCTATCACCTCTATCACTGGAATGAAGATCTACTTGAGTGGAACATTCATCGTGTTGGAGACGTCATTTGGCCTAAGGGTGCGTTTTGATGGGAACCACCACGCTGACGTCACTGTGCCAACGTCTTACAACGGCCTCCTCTGTGGCCTGTGTGGTAAGAAGCAGTGAAACCTATTAGTCTTCAAATTATGACAAGTGATTCTAGTCAATTTTTTTCCTAATAGCTACATGTTTCCTTCTTAAAACAAGCAAATCAAATGTTGGACTCAAGTTTGCCGCTTTGTACTGATCCTTCCTGTTTGTTGACCTGACAGGAAACTTTAATGGCAACTCCAAAGATGACAACTTGAAACCAGACAATACTCCAGCTGCTAACACCAACGAACTGGGAGACAGTTGGCAGGTCCCTGACCCACGTCCTGAGTGAGTCGCATTAGAGAAGATGACCTGTGAAAGTCACTGTTCAGTATCTGTCAGACCTTTCCTGAATTGTTAAGGTCTCAAAGAGGCAAACATAAGGATTTCAATTTCTCTCCAGCTGTACGAATGGAGGAGGACAGGAAGATTGTGATAAAAAAGTAGAGGAGGAGGCAAAGAAGCCGACCAGCTGTGGCATGATCACTGATCCCAATGGTATGTCAATCAAAGGCCCGCATGCACGTCTATGCTTGGCGGCAAATTTTGAATCTGTCTGCCATTGTTTCCTCTATGTTTGTGTTTGGTTGCTTCCAGGTATCTTCAAGCCGTGCCATGCATTCGTGCCCCCCACTCCATACTTTGAAAACTGTGTGTATGACATGTGTGCTACCGGAGGTCAGACTGGGGCTTTGTGCGAAGCCATACAGAGCTATGCTGACTTGTGTGCTGCAGCAGGAGTCCCCATCGCATGGAGGAACAGCACCTTCTGTCGTAAGTCTGTGTTTCATTACTTGAAGTATATGTCATTACTAGCAATCTAAAATGTGGTGCATCTTGCAATACATGTTATGGACATGAATAATGCATTTTTGAAAGTAGAAATTTCAATTGTTTTCAAGAATTTGGTGATTTATGAAACGTTCTCCTCCTTTTAGCCCTGACGTGTCCTCCTGGCAGTCACTACACCCCATGCGGCCCCGCCTGTCCCCAGCCCAGCTGTCAGGACCCTGCAGGTCCCGGTGGCTCCTGCAACCATCCATGCGTGGAGGGATGCATCTGTAACCCTGGCCTCGTCCTCAGTGGAGACAAATGTGTCCCACTGAGTGAGTGCGGCTGCACTGATGGAGATGGAAATTACAGACCGGTGGGTGTGCTCACAAAAAGCCCTGCAACAAATCACATTTAAACATATGGCGAACCTGTTGGTAAAACATTGTTTGTGTGGGTCTACAGCTGGGAGACACTTGGTTTACAGAGATGAATTGCTCAGAGCGCTGTCAGTGTCATGGCAACCACAACATCACCTGCGAGGCCTGGCAGTGCAGCCCTACAGAGGAGTGTAAAGTGGTGGATGGAGTCCTGGACTGTCACTCTACAGGTAAGAACGATTAGACAGAACACATTTACTGTATCTGAGGCTGGTTTACGTAGAACTACTACATGGAAACATCCATGTAGCGTATTTACACCACGCATCTACTAATGCATTATCTGCCCCATATACAGTTTAACTACTCCTATCTTACAATTGCAGGACCAACTACACCTAAACCGACGACTCCAGGACCAACTACACCTAAACCAACGACTCCAGGACCAACTACACCTAAACCAACCACTCCTGGACCAACTACATCACCACCAAGTAGGACACCTCCTCATCAAGGCCTCTTAATTATGCTCCTGTTCTATCTGATCTTTCTATGTCATTTGTTGTGTGATTTTCTTATTTCTCTGACCTCTGCTGTACAGAACCGTGTCCACCTGATGCAGAGTATATAGAGTGTGGTCCAGCCTGTATCCCCACCTGTATGGAGCCCTCCACCAACTGCTCTGGCTCCTGCATCAGCGGCTGCTTCTGTAGACCAGGGTTCGTCTTCAAAGGACAGCGCTGTGTGCCCCTGGAGAAGTGTGGCTGTCTGGATGACCAGAATAACTATTATGAGGTCAGATATTGTTTAATGCCATGTCAGTGCAATTACCTCATGGCAATTATTTGTTATACTCATTTAAAATTGTATTCCAGCCTGGTGAGATCATATTTGGAGATGGCTGCTCAACCCTGTGTCGCTGTGCAGGAAACTACACTTTGGAATGTGTTGATAACTCCTGTGACCCCACTGAAGAGTGTCGCGAGGTTAACGGTGTTGCAGCCTGCTACCCTAAAGGTAATGATGAGAGTTTATACAAGAGCTGGTAGGAGTATATTCTTACATGTGAGACACCGGAACCTACTAAAGTTTAACTTTATATTGACTTTTTACCTAAATTTGAAACCAAATCTCGTGTATTGTCATTTGTAACCAGTATCTGCTGTTCAGTTTTAAGTCATTTTTCAGACTCACTTTAGAATTATTGGATTTGACCAGGAACCTTTTATTCATAGCAAACTACAAGTGAACACTTCTCATGTATTATTTTCTTAGGTACATCCACATGCATAGCGTCTGGTGATCCCCACTACACCACCTTTGACAAAGTGAACTACAACTTCATGGGCAACTGCAGCTACCTGATGTCTGCACTCTGCAATGACACCGCTCTGCCATATTTTGAGGTCCACGCTGACAATGAGAATCGCTTCAACACGCCCACCATTTCCTATGTGGCGGCCGTTCATGTATATGTACACGGGGTGAAGATTTCCATTCTCAAAGGAGGCACTGTGCAGGTGAGACATGGGTATTTAAGGGATTACTGTTTGTCTTTACACAAATAGTAAAAGCTGTGATCCACAGTTAAAAGACCATTTCTTCACTAATGATCTTCACACCTGCTTTGCTATAAAGGTGAATGGGACCAACGTTCATTTGCCAGTGAGTCCAGCCACTGGTGTCTCTGTGTTCAAGTCTGGAGTTCACTACACTGTGTCCATGAACTTTGGTGTGACTGTTCGCTATGATGGAAATCACTTCATGGACATCAAAGTGATCAAAGAGTAAGACTGAATTGAACCTGTCAGACTGTCTTGTTCTGCAGCATTCTATTAAAGGACTTGTTAGCAGAAGCTTCCACAAACCACTAACGTCCTGATTTCTTGTCCTGTCCAGCTATCAGGACAAACTTTGTGGGCTGTGTGCAGATTATAATGGAAATACTAAAGATGAGTTCCGCAAACCAGACGGATCATTGACCAACGATGCCAATGACTTTGGACACAGCTGGAACACTAATCCAGAGTGAGTAGTATACAGAGATACGCTTTCATGTACTGTATCATTCAATTGTCTCAGTTTTGGTGACTAGAAATGTTGTTAGTGAATACTGGTGAAGATAAGGGAACTAACTAACACAGAGCTTCTGTATCCACAGGTGTAATAAGAAACCTAACACAACTGTCCCTGGGTGTAATGAAGGAGAGCAGGAAATCTATGAGAGCTCTGGGTTCTGTGGAATGCTGCTGGACAAAAAGGGTCCATTTGCTGCTTGCCACCCCAAAGTCAACCCCAATGTATGTACTCAGACAACACGCAGTTCATAGACACGTATATAGTTGGGACAGAGAATGAGTAAAGTCACACAGAAGTGGGAAAAGAGGCACAGTGTTTACTTGTGTGTTTCTCAGAACTACTTCAAGAACTGTGTCTTTGACCTGTGTGAGTTGGGAGGTGCCAGACCTGTTCTGTGTGAAGCCATTGAGGCCTACGTAAATGAGTGCCAGGACCGTGGGGTCAACATTGGACCTTGGAGGAATGAGACCTTTTGCCGTGAGTGTTTGTGGGAGGATGGAAGGATGTACTGCACATATACTGTAGGGAGAGTAGGGTATGAAGAGTAACGTGAGACAGATGTATGAGATACCAGCCTGTTGTGATGGGATCGAGTTAGTAGGGATGAAATGACCTCACTCCACTGACACAGTAGCTACTGTACTGTACCACACAGTCCTCAATTACTTAGACAATGCACAAAGTTTTAGTGCTGATGAAGTCATCATTGATTTTAATTCTGAACTTAGACCTCACTATTCATTGGTGAATTCTTGCGTATATGGAATTATTGAGTGTCTGAACACCCTGTGATCATGTCTAGCATTGTCTCCTTTGCTTTGACTGATGTCTGCCTCCTCTCCTCCCTCCAGCTCTGAGCTGTCCCCCCAACAGTCACTATGAGCCCTGTGCAGACCCCTGTCAGCAGACATGTTCTGGAAAACCCCCGTCCTGCAGTGGACCCTGCTCTGAGGCCTGTGTGTGTGATCCTGGCTACGTCCTGAGTGCTGGCAAGTGCGTCAAGAAGAATTCATGTGGCTGCCTCCACACCAACGGACAATATTATGAGGTAGAGTAGGAGGAGTGTGTCTTTCATGCTTTACGTTCATTCTTCATGATTTTGAAATTGTTTGTTCATAAATGCAAATGGCCACAATAAACAACAGTTGTGGTGGAGAATTTTCTAACTTAGTTCAACCATGTCTGTGTGTGTTTCAGCCAGGAGAGGAGTTCTATGTAGAGGACTGTAAGCTAAAATGCAGGTGTGATGCTCCATTTGTCACGTGTGCGGCCGGTGGATGTCCCCCACTGCATGAGTGTAAACTTCAGGATGGAGAGCTGGGCTGCTACCCCACTGGTATGTTTGCTCCCACTTTACCCTCAGCCTGGTCTTTAAGTAGATGTGGAACTTCATTTGGTTGTCTGTGTCTCAGGTTCTCAGGACTGCGTGGTCTCTGGAGACCCTCATTACAACACCTTTGACAAGAAGTTCTACAGCTTCATGGGAACATGTACCTACACACTGGCCAGATCCTGCAGGAACAACACAGGTACGAACATGCTTAGACATGTTGTGTTAAGTATTTGGACAATTTATACACATCCAGTCTTCAGGATGAATAAGTCTGCACATCCAGAGTGAAATTAAATAATGTGAACATAAAAGTCACGTTTGATCAGTATAACTGCACTGTATAGATGTAACAGCAAAATTGTCATAATTTATGTTTTGTAGACAATCTTTAAAGTGACCAATTGTATGAAGGTTGTCAGAATTCAGCAGACATAATCAATTAATGTCAACATTTTAGTTCAAACAACATAGTGCCACATATCTAATTTAAGTAGATAGGTACCTTAAGAAGATACTTACTCGTAGAGCAACTGATCCACCTTCACCAAAATATGGCAGCACTGTACATCTGCATGATATATTCAAATGCCTTTTGTAGTCACTAGTTAACTGACTGTACACCTGTTGGAAAATGTAGTTTAGACCTTAGCTTCTACTGTAAAGTAGAAGATCATGGATAATCCGTAACTACTGTTAGAAATTTACTTTGTCTATATCAGAATTTGCTGTTTTGCTCCATGGGCAGGTCCTTGGTTCTCAGTGGAGGGAAAGAATGAGGAGAGAGGAGTGACAGGTGTTTCCTATCTCCGGAAACTGTACATCACTGTAAATGGAATCACTGTGACCATGCTGAAGAGCAGGAGGACACTGGTTAGTATGAACGAGACAAAGAGCACGACTGATCACCTGCTAATCTGTGCAGTTGATGTAAACTCTCACTATCATTGAAAATTGGATAATAGTAAATTGTTTGTCAATTATTCTTAATGTCGCCTATTCCTTCTTGTGTGTTGCAGGTCAATGGACTCCGAGTGGCCCTGCCTCACTCCCCGTCTCCCCTCATGTCTCTCAGTCTTGCTGGTCAGTACGTCACCCTGCAGACGACCTTTGGCCTTCGAGTCCGTTGGGATGGAAACCACTACGCCCAGATTACAGTTCCCAGGTTGGTGTAGAGCTGGTGAAGTTCATCTTTGTAAATGTGAGAATTTGTTTTTAATGCAGAGGGAAGACAGTGAGGTATCTCTCCACTTTTATCTGCTCACACACGAGATTCATTGAATCTTCACATACTGAAGTGAAGTTTATATCAAGAGTGAAACAGTTTCACTCTGATTTAACCAAAGACAGAAAGATGTGCACAGTTTAATCAGCTCATATTTTGTCAATTACAGTAGTAGTATTAAAGTAGTCTTTATAACTACAGTATGTTCCACCATGTCTTGTACTTTGGTTTTACCCTGGCTACTAGTAGCATTTTTAACTCCCTTTCCTTGTCTTTTCAGCTCTTACCATGACCAGATGTGTGGTCTCTGTGGAGATTATGATGGGAACCCAAACAATGACTTCATTAAACCAGACGGCTCTCTGGTAGCGAATGTCAATGACTTTGGGAACAGCTGGCAAACCAAAGAAGATGAGGATGAATCGTGAGTTGTGAAATTCATGGATTTCCATATGTCCCATTTCTGTACTTAGACCTCTGGCCGTAGATATACCATTATATTAATACATTCCTACTAGACTTTCAAACCTTTTCAAACCTTCACAAATATGAGCATGGCTTAAATGAAAGCTAAGAACCTTAAGCATCTCAATCATGGATTGGCGTGTTTAGGCCAATTGCATAGCTTCTAATGAGTAGAATGACACCTCATTGACAACAGTAAGTTGTTGCTAAACAGAGATATCAAGATTCAAAAAGCTTTTTTAATCCTAGTGGGAAAATATTTTGCACACTTTGATCACTTTCATAGTTAGAGGTACACACAAGAAGGTAGAAAGATTAAAAAGAAGAATGCTAACACATCTACACACACTCACATCTAATTACTAGCTAGCTACAGTACTAGCTATATGGCCGAACAAATTAAATAAAATTGCCTTTCTTTTTGGAAATTGACTTTACTTTCTACATATTTTCTCATCAGGTGTACCCCAGGCACCAAGCCCGACCCAGACTGTGACCCCAACCTGGAGGCTGAGGTGGTAAAACCTGAGAAATGTGGCAAAATCAAAGACCCATCTGGACCCTTTAGGTGAGAAAGAATGAGAGGAAGTCACAGAGCAGCAGATTGTGGCCGTGAGCTCTGTTTCTGACTGACTGTGCTCTGTTGCAGGGAGTGCATCAATGTGGTGAATCCCACTCCATTCTTCCAGAGCTGTGTGTATGACATGTGTCAGTTTAATGGGCAGCTGCATGTACTGTGTGACCAGCTCCAGGTCTACACTGATGCCTGTCAAAGCGCTGGAGCCAAAGTCCACCAGTGGAGAACTCCGGACTTTTGTCGTAAGTGTCTTTGTCCAAGACTCTGGACACAGGCCAAGTGTCCTCTTCTGTAGTAAATGTAGTCCTGGCTTTTTCATTAATTGATGTGCTGCTTTTATTGTATGTCTTTTCAGACTTTGTTAGAAAATCCTCAGATAACATTTTCACAATAGTTGCGACTTCTCGGCTTCAGTTTGTATTTTATGATTCAATCCACCCCTTTAGTAGAAAGGTTTCTGTTGATCCAGCCCGTCACACTTACCTTTTTTGCTTCATTCCAGTCTCTTACTTGTTGTATCCAGCTTCTGAACCAGCATCTCTCCCTCTGTCTGTTCCTCTTGTCTCTATTCAGCCCTGGCCTGTCCTCCCAACAGCTCCTACTCTCTGTGTGTGAGTTCATGTCCAGAGACATGCCAGGGTGCTGTTGGACCTTCAGGCTGTGAGGACGTGTGTGTAGAGGGTTGCGAGTGTAACCCAGGCTTCATTCTCAGCAACGACAAGTGTGTGGCTCTGAAGGACTGTGGCTGTGTGGACACCAGTGGATCCTATCACCCTGTGAGTGGAAACAAGTCTCAGTCACTTTCATCATAGGTTGAAGGATAGAAAGTGAATTGTCTCTCATTCTCAATATGATGGTTGTGTAATTTGCACTGTATGTTTTTGTTAGGTGGGTGATGACTGGTTCTTGGAGGGTTGTGAGCAGAGGTGTGTGTGTAACAGTGGAGGATCGATCCAGTGTCGCAACAGCAGCTGCAATCCAACCACTGAGAGCTGCCAGTTACAAGATGGAGAGTATGAATGCCGTCCTTTGGGTATGTTAAACACATGCACACAAACAAACAGTGCACACAAACACACAACAGGCATGTGCCTACATCAAGTATGAATTCTTAGTTTCACTGTAAATGCTGCACATTGTACTAGTTACTGGAACAGTGGGTTTATAGGAGCCACTTTGCTAGTTGTAAGTGTAATAAGTCTTCTTTCATTCTTAACTGTCCTATTCAGGAAGGGGAATCTGCTCAGCATCTGGAGATCCTCACTACACCACCTTTGACAAACACAGTCACCATTATATGGGAGCCTGTTCCTACACCCTGACCAAACCCTGCAACATTTCCTCTGACTTGCCGTACTTTACTGTGGACACCCAGAATGAGCACAGAGGAAGCAATACCAAGATTTCCTACGTCAGGGCTGTGGTGATCAATGTCAACGGTATCACTGTGATCCTTGGCAAAGGCCGCACAGTTCAGGTTTGTAAGGAGATGCTCACATTTATTGTTCACTACATTTCCATCCCCTTCGTCCATATTTAGAACAAATGTCTCTGTTCAGGTTAATGGGACTCTGGTGGTTCCTCCTATCACCTCTATCACTGGAATGAAGATCTACTTGAGTGGAACATTCATCGTGTTGGAGACGTCATTTGGCCTAAGGGTGCGTTTTGATGGGAACCACCACGCTGACGTCACTGTGCCAACGTCTTACAATGGCCTTCTCTGTGGCCTGTGTGGTAAGAAGCAGTGAAACCTATTAGTCTTTAAATTATAACAAGTGATTCTAGTCAATTTTTTTCCTAATAGCTACATGTTTCCTTCTTAAAACAAGCAAATCAAATGTTGGACTCAAGTTTGCCGCTTTGTACTGATCCTTCATGTTTGGTGACCTGACAGGAAACTTTAATGGCAACTCCAAAGATGACAACTTGAAACCAGACAATACTCCAGCTGCTAACACCAACGAACTGGGAGACAGTTGGCAGGTCCCTGACCCACGTCCTGAGTGAGTCGCATTAGAGAAGATGACCTGTGAAAGTCACTGTTCAGTATCTGTCAGACCTTTCCTGAATTGTTAAGGTCTCAAAGAGGCAAACATAATGATTTTCATTTCTTTCCAGCTGTACGAATGGAGGAGGACAGGAAGATTGTGATAAAAATGTAGAGGAGGAGGCAAAGAAGCCGACCAGCTGTGGCATGATCACTGATCCCAATGGTATGTCAATCAAAGGCCTGCATGCACATCTATGCTTGGCGGCAAATTTTGAATCTGTCTGCCATTGTTTCCTCTATGTCTGTGTTCGGTTGCTTCCAGGTATCTTCAAGCCGTGCCATGCATTCGTGCCCCCCACTCCATACTTTGAAAACTGTGTGTATGACATGTGTGCTACCGGAGGTCAGACTGGGGCGTTGTGCGAAGCCATACAGAGCTATGCTGACTTGTGTGCTGCAGCAGGAGTCCCCATCGCATGGAGGAACAGCACCTTCTGTCGTAAGTCTGTGTTTCATTACTTGAAGTATATGTCATCACTAGCAATCTAAAATGTGGTGCATCTTGCAATACATGTTATGGACATGAATAATGCATTTTTGAAAGTAGAAATTTCAATTGTTTTCAAAAAGTTGGTGATTTTTGAAACGTTCTCTTCCTTTTAGCCCTGACGTGTCCTCCTGGCAGTCACTACACCCCATGCGGCCCCGCCTGTCCCCAGCCCAGCTGTCAGGACCCTGCAGGTCCCGGTGGCTCTTGCAACCATCCATGCGTGGAGGGATGCATCTGTAACCCTGGCCTCGTCCTCAGTGGAGACAAATGTGTCCCACTGAGTGAGTGCGGCTGCACTGATGGAGATGGAAATTACAGACCGGTGGGTGTGCTCACAAAAAGCCCTGCAACAAATCACATTTAAACATATGATGAACCTGTTGGTAAAACATTGTTTGTGTGGGTCTACAGCTGGGAGACACTTGGTTCACAGAGATGAATTGCTCAGAGCGCTGTCAGTGTCATGGCAACCACAACATCACCTGCGAGGCCTGGCAGTGCAGCCCTACAGAGGAGTGTAAAGTGGTGGATGGAGTCCTGGACTGTCACTCTACAGGTAAGAACGATTAGACAGAACACATTTACTGTATCTGAGGCTGGTTTACGTACAACTACACAAACATCCATGTAGCGTATTTACACCACGCATCTACTAATGCATTATCTGCCACATATACAGTTTAACTACTCCTATCTCACAATTGCAGGACCAACTACACCTAAACCAACCACTCCAGGACCAACTACACCTAAACCAACCACTCCAGGACCAACTACACCTAAACCAACGACTCCAGGACCAACTACACCACCACCAAGTAGGACACCTCCTCATCAAGGCCTCTTAATTATGCTCCTGTTCTATCTGATCTTTCTATTTCATTTGTTGTGTGATTTTTTCATTTCTTTGATCTCTGCCGTACAGAACCGTGTCCACCTGATGCAGAGTATATAGAGTGTGGTCCAGCCTGTATCCCCACCTGTATGGAGCCCTCCACCAACTGCTCTGGCTCCTGCATCAGCGGCTGCTTCTGTAAACCAGGCTTCGTCTTCAAAGGACAGCGCTGTGTTCCCCTGGAGAAGTGTGGCTGTCTGGATGACCAGAATAATTATTATGAGGTCAGATATTGTCTAATGCCATGCCAGTGCAATTACCTCATGGCAAGTATTCGTTGTACTAATTTAAAATTGTATTTCAGCCTGGTGAGATCATATTTGGAGATGGCTGCTCAACGCTGTGTCGCTGTGCAGGGAACTACACTTTGGAATGTGTTGATAACTCCTGTGACCCCACTGAAGAGTGTCGCGAGGTTAACGGTGTTGCAGCCTGCTACCCTAAAGGTAATTATGAGAGTTTATACAAGATAGGGTAGGAGTATATTCCTACATGTGAGACACCGGAACCTGCTAAATTTTGACTTTATATTGACTTTTTACCAAAAGTTGAACCCAAATCTCCTGTAATTGTAATTTGTAACCAGTATCTGCTGTTCTGTTTTAAGTCATTATTCAGACTCACTTTAGAATTATTGGTTGAACCAGGAACCATTTATTTATAAACTACATAACAAAGTGAACACTACTCATGTATTTTTTCCTTAGGTACATCCACATGCATAGCGACTAGTGATCCCCACTACACCACCTTTGACAAAGTGAACTACAACTTCATGGGCAACTGCAGCTACCTGATGTCTGCACTCTGCAATGACACCGCTCTGCCATATTTTGAGGTCCACGCTGACAATGAGAATCGCTTCAACACGCCCACCATTTCCTATGTGGCGGCCGTTCATGTATATGTACACAAGGTGAAGATCTCCATTCTCAAAGGAGGCACTGTGCAGGTGAGACATGGGTATTTAAAGGAATTACTATTTGTCTTTACACAAATAGTAAAAGCTGTGATCCACAGTTAAAAGACCATTTCTTCACTAATGATCTTCACACCTGCTTTGCTATAAAGGTGAATGGGACCAACGTTCATTTGCCAGTGAGTCCAGCCACTGGTGTCTCTGTGTTCAAGTCTGGAGTTCACTACACTGTGTCCATGAACTTTGGTGTGACTGTTCGCTATGATGGAAATCACTTCATGGACATCAAAGTGATCAAAGAGTAAGACTGAACTGAAGCTGTCAGACTGTCTTGTTCTGCAGCATTCTATTAAAGGACTTGTTAGCAGAACCTTCCACAAACCACTAACGTCCTGATTTCTTGTCCTGTCCAGCTATCAGGACAAACTTTGTGGGCTGTGTGCAGATTATAATGGAAATACTAAAGATGAGTTCCGCAAACCAGATGGATCATTGACCAACGATGCCAATGACTTTGGACACAGCTGGAACACTAATCCAGAGTGAGTAGTATACAGACATACGCTTTCATATACAGTATCATTCAATTGTCTCAGTTTTGGTGAGTAGAAATCTTGTTAGTGAATAATGATGAAGATGATGAATCTAACTAACACAGAGCGTCTGTATCCGCAGGTGTAATAAGAAACCTAACACAACTGTCCCTGGGTGTAATGAAGGAGAGCAGGAAATCTATGAGAGCTCTGGGTTCTGTGGAATGCTGCTGGACAAAAAGGGTCCATTTGCTGCTTGCCACCCCAAAGTCAACCCCAATGTATGTACTCAGACAACACGCAGTTCACAGACACGTATATAGTCGTAACAGAGAATGAGTAAAGTCACACAGAAGTCGACAAAAAGGTACAGTGTTTACTTGTGTGTTTCTCAGAACTACTTCAAGAACTGTGTCTTTGACCTGTGTGAGTTGGGAGGTGCCAGACCTGTTCTGTGTGAAGCCATTGAAGCCTACGTGAATGAGTGCCAGGACCGTGGGGTCAACATTGGACCTTGGAGGAATGAGACCTTTTGCCGTGAGTGTTTGTGGGAGGATGGAAGGATGTACTGCACATATACTGTAGGGAGGGTAGGGTGTGAAGAGTAACGTGAGACAGACGCATGAGATACCAGCCTGTTGTGATGGGATCCAGTTAGTAGGGATGAAATGACCTCCACTGACACAGTAGCTACTGTACTGTACCACACAGTCCTCAAGTACTTAGACAATGCAAAAGGTTTTAGTGCTGATGAAATGATCATTGCTTCTAATTCTGAACTTAGACCTCACTATTCATTGGTGAATTCTTGCGTATATGGAATTATTGAGTTTCTGAACTCCCTGTGATCATGTCCAGCATTGTGTCCTAATCTTTGACTGATGTCTGCCTCCTCTCCTCCCTCCAGCTCTGAGCTGTCCCCCCAACAGTCACTATGAGCCCTGTGCAGACCCCTGTCAGGAGACATGTACTGGAAAACCCCCGTCCTGCAGTGGACCCTGCTCTGAGGCCTGTGTGTGTGATCCTGGCTATGTGCTGAGTGCTGGCAAGTGTGTCAAGAAGAATTCATGTGGCTGCCTCCACACCAACGGACAATATTATGAGGTAGAGTAGGAGGAGTGTGTCTTGCATGCTTTACGTTCATTCTTCATGATTTCGAAATTGTTTGTTCATAAATGCAATAGTCCACAATGACCAACAGCTGTGGTGGAAAATTTTCTTATTTAGTTCAACCGTGTCTGTGTGTGTTTCAGCCAGGAGAGGAGTTCTATGTAGAGGACTGTAAGCTAAAATGCAGGTGTGATGCTCCATTTGTCACGTGTGTGGCCGGTGGATGTCCCCCACTGCATGAGTGTAAACTTCAGGATGGAGAGCTGGGCTGCTACCCCACTGGTATGTTAGCTCCCACTTTACCCTCAGCCTGGTTATTAAGTAGATGTGGAACTTCATTTGGTTGTCTGTGTCTCAGGTTCTCAGGACTGCGTGGTCTCTGGAGACCCTCATTACAACACCTTTGACAAGAAGTTCTACAGCTTCATGGGAACATGTACCTACACACTGGCCAGATCCTGCAGGAACAACACAGGTAGGAACAAGCGTAGACATGTTATGTTAAGTATTTGGACAATTTATACACATCCAGTCTTCAGGATGAATAAGTCTGCACATCCAGAGTGAAAATAAATAAATTGAACATAAAAGTCACGTTTTATCAGTATAACTGCACTGTATAGATGTAACAGCAAAATTGTCATATTTTATGTTTTGTAGAAAGTCTTTTAAAAGAGTTCAAACAACTTAGTCCACATATCTAATTTAGGTAGTTATGTACTTTACAGTAAGTAGTTACGCAGAGTAACTGATCCACCTTCACCAACAGATGGCAGCACTGTACATCTGCATGATATATTCCAATGCCTTTTGTAGTCACTAGTTAGCTGACTGTCCAATGTAGTTTATACCTTAGCTTCTACTGTAAAGTAGAAGAACAAGCACAATCCTTAACTATTGGTAGAAATTTACTTTGTCTATATCAGAATTTGCTGTTTTGCTCCATGTGCAGGTCCTTGGTTCTCAGTGGAGGGAAAGAATGAGGAGAGAGGAGTGACAGGTGTTTCCTATCTCCGGAAACTGTACATCACTGTAAATGGAATCACTGTGACATTGCTGAAGAGCAGGAGGACGCTGGTTAGTATGAACGAGACAAAGAGCACGACTGATCACCTGCTAATCTGTGCAGTTGATGTAAACTCTCACTATCATACAATGACAACTGGATAAGCTACAGTAAAATACACATGTACTGTACATGTGAGACACACACCAGCTCTACAGCTGTCTCTGTATTAAAGCTGAGTTTCCGATCGGAAATTGAAAGTTGGATATTAGTAAATAGTTTGTCGATTATTCTTAATGTCGCCTTTTCCTTCTTGTGTGTTGCAGGTCAATGGACTTCGAGTGGCCCTGCCTCACTCCCCGTCTCCCCTCATGTCTCTCAGTCTTGCTGGTCAGTACATCACCCTGCAGACGACCTTTGGCCTTCGAGTCCGTTGGGATGGAAACCACTACGCCCAGATTACAGTTCCCAGGTTGGTGTAGAGCTGGTGAAGTTCATCTCTGTAAATGTGAGAATGTGTTTTTAATACAGAGGGAAGACTGTTAGGGTATCTCTCCACTTTTATCTGCTCTCACACGAGATTCATAGAATCTTCACATACTGAAGTGAAGTTTATATCAAGAGTGAAACAGTTTCACTCTGATTTAAACAAAGACAGAAAGATGTGCACTGTTTAATCAGCTCAAATTTTGTCAATTACAGTAGTCTTTACATCTACAGTATGTTCCACCATGTCTTGTACTTTGGTTTTACCCTGGCTACTAGTAGCATTTTGTAACTCCCTGTCCTTGTCTTTTCAGCTCTTACCATGACCAGATGTGTGGTCTCTGTGGAGATTATGATGGGAACCCGAACAATGACTTCACTAAACCAGACGGCTCTCTGGTAGCGAATGTCAATGACTTTGGGAACAGCTGGCAAACCAAAGAAGATGAGGATGAATCGTGAGTTGTGAAATTCATGGATTTCCATATGTCCCATTTCTGTACTCAGACCTTTGGCCGTAGATATACCATTATTATAAGATTCAAAAAACTTTTTTAATCCCAGAGGGAAAACATTTTGCACACTTTGATCACTTTCACAGTTAGAGGTACACACAAGAAGGTAGAAAGATTAAAAAGAAGAATGCTAACACATCTACACACACTCACATCTACAGTAATTACTAGCTAGCTACAGTACTAGCTATATGGCCGAACAAATTAAATAATATTGCCTTTCTTTTTGGAAATTGACTCTACTTTCTCCATATTTTCTCATCAGGTGTACCCCAGGCACCAAGCCTGACCCAGACTGTGACCCCAACCTGGAGGCTGAGGTGGTAAAACCTGAGAAATGTGGCAAAATCAAAGACCCAGCTGGACCCTTTAGGTGAGAAAGAATGAAAGGAAGTCACAGAGCAGCAGATTGTGGCCTGTGCTCTGTTTCTGACTGACTGTGCTCTGTTGCAGGGAGTGCATCAATGTGGTGAATCCCACTCCATTCTTCCAGAGCTGTGTGTATGACATGTGTCAGTTTAATGGGCAGCTGCATGTACTGTGTGACCAGCTCCAGGCCTACACTGATGCCTGTCAAAGCGCTGGAGCCAAAGTCCACCAGTGGAGAACTCCGGACTTTTGTCGTAAGTGTCTTTGTCCAAGACTCTGGACACAGGCCAAGTGTCCTCTTCTGTAGTAAATGTAGTCCTGGCGTTTTCATTAATTGATGTGCTGCTTTTATTGTATGTCTGTTCAGACTTTGTTAGAAAATCCTCAGATAATATTTTCACAATAGTTGTGATCTCTCGGTTTCCGTTTGTATTTTATGATTCAATCCACCCCTTTAGTAGAGAGGTTTATGTTGATCCAGCCCGTCACACTTACCTTTTTTGCTTCATTCCAGTCTCTTACTTGTTGTATCCAGCTTCTGAACCAGCATCTCCCCCTCTGTCTGTTCCTCTTGTCTCTATTCAGCCCTGGCCTGTCCTCCCAACAGCTCCTACTCTCTGTGTGTGAGTTCATGTCCAGAGACATGCCAGGGTGCTGTTGGACCTTCAGGCTGTGAGGACGTGTGTGTAGAGGGTTGCGAGTGTAACCCAGGCTTCATTCTCAGCAACGACAAGTGTGTGGCTCTGAAGGACTGTGGCTGTGTGGACACCAGTGGATCCTATCACCCTGTGAGTGGAAACAAGTTCTCTTTTATCATACAGTAGGTTGGAGGATAGAAAATTAATTGTCTCTCATTCTCAATATGATGGTTGTGTAATTTGCACTGTATTTGTTTGTTAGGTGGGTGATGACTGGCTCTTGGAGGGTTGTGAGCAGAGGTGTGTGTGTAACAGTGGAGGATTAATCCAGTGTCGCAACAGCAGCTGTAATCCAACCACTGAGAGCTGCCAGTTACAAGATGGAGAATATGAATGCCGTCCCTTGGGTATGTTAAACACATGCAGTGCACACAAACACACAACAGGCACGTGCCCACATCAAGAAAGAATTCTTAGTTTCACTGTACAGTAAATACTGCACATTGCATAAGATAGAGGAACAGTGGGTTTATAGGACCCACTTCATTAGTTGTAAGTGTAATAAGACCTCTTTCATTTCTAACTGTCCTATTCAGGAAGTGGAATCTGCTCAGCATCTGGAGATCCTCACTACACCACCTTTGACAAACACAGTCACCATTATATGGGAGCCTGTTCCTACACCCTGACCAAACCCTGCAACATTTCCTCTGACTTGCCGTACTTTACTGTGGACACCCAGAATGAGCACAGAGGAAGCAATACCAAGATTTCCTACGTCAGGGCTGTGGTGATCAATGTCAACGGTATCACTGTGATCCTTGGCAAAGGCCGCACAGTTCAGGTTTGTAAGGAGATGCTCACATTTATTGTTCACTACATTTCCATCCTCTTCGTCCATATTTAGAACAAATGTCTCTGTTCAGGTCAATGGGACTCTGGTGGTTCCTCCTATCACCCCTATCACTGGAATGAAGATCTACTTGAGTGGAACTTT
The DNA here is from genome assembly GCF_900634795.4 of Betta splendens. Taxonomy (NCBI): domain Eukaryota; kingdom Metazoa; phylum Chordata; class Actinopteri; order Anabantiformes; family Osphronemidae; genus Betta; species Betta splendens. Next base: position 16,049,725 of record NC_040882.2, on the reverse strand, counting down.
CATCGTGTTGGAGACGTCATTTGGCCTAAGGGTGCGTTTTGATGGGAACCACCACGCTGACGTCACTGTGCCAACGTCTTACAACGGTCTCCTCTGTGGCCTGTGTGGTAAGAAGCAGTGAAACCTTTTAGTCTTCAAATTATGACAAGTGATTCTAGTCAATTTTTTTCCTAATAGCTACATGTTTCCTTCTTAAAACAAGCAAATCAAATGTTGGACTCGAGTTTGTCACTTGGTACTGATCCTTCATGTTTGTTGACCTGACAGGAAACTTTAATGGCAACTCCAAAGATGACAACTTGAAACCAGACAGTACTCCAGCTGCTAACACTAACGAACTGGGAGACAGTTGGCAGGTCCCTGACCCACGTCCTGAGTGAGTCGCATTAGAGAAGATGACCTGTGAAAGTCACTGTTCAATATCTGTCAGACCTTTCCTGAATTGTTAAGGTCTCAAAGAGGCAAACATAAGGATTTTCATTTCTTTCCAGCTGTACGAATGGAGGAGGACAGGAAGATTGTGATAAAAATGTAGAGGAGGAGGCAAAGAAGCCGACCAGCTGTGGCATGATCACTGATCCCAATGGTATGTCAGTCAAAGGCCTGCATGCACATCTATGCTTGGCAGCAAACTTTGAATCTGTTTGCCATCGTTCTCCTCTATGTCTGTGTTCGGTTGCTTCCAGGTATCTTCAAGCCGTGCCATGCATTCGTGCCCCCCACTCCATACTTTGAAAACTGTGTGTATGACATGTGTGCTACCGGAGGTCAGACTGGGGCTTTGTGCGAAGCCATACAGAGCTATGCTGACTTGTGTGCTGCAGCAGGAGTCCCCATCGCATGGAGGAACAGCACCTTCTGTCGTAAGTCTGTGTTTCATTACTTGAAGTATATGTCATTACTAGCAATCTAAAATGTGGTGCATCTTGCAATACATGTTATGGACATGAATAATGCATTTTTGAAAGTAGAAATTTCAATTGTTTTCAAGAATTTGGTGATTTATGAAACGTTCTCCTCCTTTTAGCCCTGACGTGTCCTCCTGGCAGTCACTACACCCCATGCGGCCCCGCCTGTCCCCAGCCCAGCTGTCAGGACCCTGCAGGTCCCGGTGGCTCCTGCAACCATCCATGCGTGGAGGGATGCATCTGTAACCCTGGCCTCGTCCTCAGTGGAGACAAATGTGTCCCACTGAGTGAGTGCGGCTGCACTGATGGAGATGGAAATTACAGACCGGTGGGTGTGCTCACAAAAAGCCCTGCAACAAATCACATTTAAACATATGACGAACCTGTTGGTAAAACATTGTTTGTGTGGGTCTACAGCTGGGAGACACTTGGTTCACAGAGATGAATTGCTCAGAGCGCTGTCAGTGTCATGGCAACCACAACATCACCTGCGAGGCCTGGCAGTGCAGCCCTACAGAGGAGTGCATAGTGGTGGATGGAGTCCTGGACTGTCACTCTACAGGTAAGAACGATTAGACAGAACACATTTACTGTATCTGAGGCTGGTTTACGTACAACTACACAATTATCCATGTAGCGTATTTACACCACGCATCTACTAATGCATTATCTGCCACATATACAGTTTAACTACTCCTATCTCACAATTGCAGGACCAACTACACCTAAACCAACCACTCCAGGACCAACTACACCTAAACCAACCACTCCAGGACCAACTACACCACCAAGTACGACGCCTCCTCATCAAGGCCTCTTAGTTATGCTCCTGTTCTATCTGATCTTTCTATGTTATTTGTTGTGTGATTTTTTTATTTCTTTGATCTCTGCTGTACAGAGCCGTGCCCACCTGATGCAGAGTATATAGAGTGTGGTCCAGCCTGTATCCCCACCTGTATGGAGCCCTCCACCAACTGCTCTGGCTCCTGCATCAGCGGCTGCTTCTGTAAACCAGGCTTCGTCTTCAAAGGACAGCGCTGTGTTCCCCTGGAGAAGTGTGGCTGTCTGGATGACCAGAATAACTATTATGAGGTCAGATATTGCTTAATACCATGTCAGTCCAATTACCTCATGGCAAGTATTCGTTGTACTCATTTAAAATTGTATTTCAGCCTGGTGAGATCATATTTGGAGATGGCTGCTCAACCCTGTGTCGCTGTGCAGGAAACTACACTTTGGAATGTGTTGATAACTCCTGTGACCCCACTGAAGAGTGTCGCGAGGTTAACGGTGTTGCAGCCTGCTACCCTAAAGGTAATGATGAGAGTTTATACAAGATAGGGTAGGAGTATATTCCTACATGTGAGACACCGGAACCTGCTAAATTTTGACTTTATATTGACTTTTTACCAAAAGTTGAACCCAAATCTCCTGTAATTGTAATTTGTAACCAGTATCTGCTGTTCTGTTTTAAGTCATTATTCAGACTCACTTTAGAATTATTGGTTGAACCAGGAACCATTTATTTATAAACTACATAACAAAGTGAACACTTCTCATGTATTTTTCCTTAGGTACATCCACATGCATAGCGACTAGTGATCCCCACTACACCACCTTTGACAAAGTGAACTACAACTTCATGGGCAATTGCAGCTACCTGATGTCTGCACTCTGCAATGACACCGCTCTGCCATATTTTGAGGTCCACGCTGACAATGAGAATCGCTTCAACACGCCCACCATTTCCTATGTGGCGGCCGTTCATGTATATGTACACAGGGTGAAGATCTCCATTCTCAAAGGAGGCACTGTGCAGGTGAGACATGGGTATTTAAAGGAATTACTATTTGTCTTTACACAAATAGTAAAAGCTGTGATCCACAGTTAAAAGACCATTTCTTCAATAATGATCTTCACACCTGCTTTGCTATAAAGGTGAATGGGACCAACGTTCATTTGCCAGTGAGTCCAGCCACTGGTGTCTCTGTGTTCAAGTCTGGAGTTCACTACACTGTGTCCATGAACTTTGGTGTGACTGTTCGCTATGATGGAAATCACTTCATGGACATCAAAGTGATCAAAGAGTAAGTGAAGACTGAACTGAAGCTGTCAGACTGTCTCGTTCTGCAGCATTCTATTAAAGGACTTGTTAGCAGAAGCTTCCACAAACCACTAACGTCCTGATTTCTTGTCCTGTCCAGCTATCAGGACAAACTTTGTGGGCTGTGTGCAGATTATAATGGAAATACTAAAGATGAGTTCCGCAAACCAGATGGATCATTGACCAACGATGCCAATGACTTTGGACACAGCTGGAACACTAATCCAGAGTGAGTAGTATACAGACATACGCTTTCATATACAGTATCATTCAATTGTCTCAGTTTTGGTGAGTAGAAATCTTGTTAGTGAATAATGATGAAGATGATGAAACTAACTAACACAGAGCGTCTGTATCCGCAGGTGTAATAAGAAACCTAACACAACTGTCCCTGGGTGTAATGAAGGAGAGCAGGAAATCTATGAGAGCTCTGGGTTCTGTGGAATGCTGCTGGACAAAAAGGGTCCATTTGCTGCTTGCCACCCCAAAGTCAACCCCAATGTATGTACTCAGACAACACGCAGTTCACAGACACGTATATAGTCGTAACAGAGAATGAGTAAAGTCACACAGAAGTCGACAAAAAGGTACAGTGTTTACTTGTGTGTTTCTCAGAACTACTTCAAGAACTGTGTCTTTGACCTGTGTGAGTTGGGAGGTGCCAGACCTGTTCTGTGTGAAGCCATTGAAGCCTACGTGAATGAGTGCCAGGACCGTGGGGTCAACATTGGACCTTGGAGGAATGAGACCTTTTGCCGTGAGTGTTTGTGGGAGGATGGAAGGATGTACTGCACATATACTGTAGGGAGGGTAGGGTGTGAAGAGTAACGTGAGACAGATGCATGAGATACCAGCCTGTTGTGATGGGATCCAGTTAGTAAGGATGAAATGACCTCACTCCACTCCACAGTAGCTACTGTACTGTACCACACAGTCCTCAAGTACTTAGACAATGCAAAAGGTTTTAGTGCTGATGAAATGATCATTGCTTCTAATTCTGAACTTAGACCTCACTATTCATTGGTGAATTCTTGCGTATATGGAATTATTGAGTTTCTGAACTCCCTGTGATCATGTCCAGCATTGTGTCCTAATCTTTGACTGATGTCTGCCTCCTCTCCTCCCTCCAGCTCTGAGCTGTCCCCCCAACAGTCACTATGAGCCCTGTGCAGACCCCTGTCAGGAGACATGTTCTGGAAAACCCCCGTCCTGCAGTGGACCCTGCTCTGAGGCCTGTGTGTGTGATCCTGGCTATGTGCTGAGTGCTGGCAAGTGTGTCAAGAAGAATTCATGTGGCTGCCTCCACACCAACGGACAATATTATGAGGTAGAGTAGGAGGAGTGTGTCTTGCATGCTTTACGTTCATTCTTCATGATTTCGAAATTGTTTGTTCATAAATGCAATAGTCTACAATGACCAACAGCTGTGGTGGAAAATTTTCTTATTTAGTTCAACCGTGTCTGTGTGTGTTTCAGCCAGGAGAGGAGTTCTATGTAGAGGACTGTAAGCTAAAATGCAGGTGTGATGCTCCATTTGTCACGTGTGTGGCCGGTGGATGTCCCCCACTGCACGAGTGTAAACTTCAGGATGGAGAGCTGGGCTGCTACCCCACTGGTATGTTTGCTCCCACTTTACCCTCAGCCTGGTCTTTAAGTAGATGTGGAACTTCATTTGGTTGTCTGTGTCTCAGGTTCTCAGGACTGCGTGGTCTCTGGAGACCCTCATTACAACACCTTTGACAAGAAGTTCTACAGCTTCATGGGAACATGTACCTACACACTGGCCAGATCCTGCAGGAACAACACAGGTACGAACATGCTTAGACATGTTATGTTAAGTATTTGGACAATTTATACACATCCAGTCTTCAGGGTGAATAGGTCTTCACATCCCTGGTGAAATAAAATAATCTGAACATTAAAGCCTAAAGTTTGATCATTATAACTGCACTGTATAGATGTAACAGCAAAATTGTCATATTTTATGTTTTGTAGAAAGTCTTTTAAAGTTAACAACTGTAGCTGAAGCTTGTATGAGGCTTTTTTTGTAACAGGAAAATAATATAACATATCTAATTTAAGTAGATATGTACTTTCAGTAGTTACTTAGAGTAACTGATCCACCTTCACCAACAGATGGCAGCACTGTACATCTGAGATATATTCAAATGCCTTTTGTAGTCACTAGTTAACTGCTGTTAGGAACACCTGTAACACTTTAGGAAAATGTAGTTTAGACCCCTCACTTCTACTGTAAAGTAGAAAAACATGGACAATCCTTAACTACTGGTAGAAATTTACTTTGTCTATATCAGAATTTGCTGCTTTGCTCCATGTGCAGGTCCTTGGTTCTCAGTGGAGGGAAAGAATGAGGAGAGAGGAGTGACAGGTGTTTCCTATCTCCGGAAACTGTACATCACTGTGAATGGAATCACTGTGACAATGCTGAAGAGCAGGAGGACGCTGGTTAGTATGAACGAGAGGAAGAGCACGACTGATCACCTGCTAATCTGTGCAGTTGATGTAAACTCTCACTATCATACAGTGACAAATGGATAAGCTACAGTAAAATACACATGTACATGTGAGACACAAACCAGCTCTACAGCTGTATTTGTATTAATGCTGAGTTTCTGATTGGACGTTGAAAGTTGGATATTATTAAAGAGTTTGTCAATTATTCTTAATGTCGCCTATTCCTTTTTGTGTGTTGCAGGTCAATGGACTCCGAGTGGCCCTGCCTCACTCCCCGTCTCCCCTCATGTCTCTCAGTCTTGCTGGTCAGTACATCACCCTGCAGACGACCTTTGGCCTTCGAGTCCGTTGGGATGGAAACCACTACGCCCAGATTACAGTTCCCAGGTTGGTGTAGAGCTGGTGAAGTTCATCCCTGTAAATGTGAGAATGTGTTTTTAATGCAGAGGGAAGACTGTTAGGGTATCTCTCCACTTTTATCTGCTCACACACGAGATTCATAGAATCTTCACATACTAAAGTGAAGTTTATATCAAGAGTGAAACAGTTTCACTCTGATTTAACCAAAGACAGAATGATGTGCACAGTTTAATCAGCTTTACATCTTTAGTCTTTACATCTATGTTTCAATGTGTCTTGTACAGTACTTTGGTTTTACCCTGGCTACTAGTAGCATTTTTTAACTCCCTGTCCTTGTCTTTTCAGCTCTTACCATGACCAGATGTGTGGTCTCTGTGGAGATTATGATGGGAACCCAAACAATGACTTCACTAAACCAGACGGCTCTCTGGTAGCGAATGTCAATGACTTTGGGAACAGCTGGCAAACCAAAGAAGATGAGGATGAATCGTGAGTTGTGAAATTCATGGATTTCCATATGTCCCATTTCTGTACTCAGACCTCTGGCCGTAGATATACCATTATATTAATACATTCCTACTACACTTTCAAACCTTTTTTAAACCTTCACAAATATGAGCATGACTTAAATGAAAGCTAAGAACCTAAAGAATCTCAATCATGGATTGGTGTGTTTAGGCCAATTGCATAGCTTCTAATGAGTAGAATGACACCTCATTGACAACAGTAAGTTGTTGCTAAACAGAGATATCAAGATTCAAAGAGCTTTTTTAATCCCAGTGGGAAAATATTTTGCACACTTTGATCACTTTCACAGTTAGAGGTACACACAAGAAGGTAGAAAGATTAAAAAGAAGAATGCTGACACATCTACACACACTCACATCTACAGTAATTACTAGCTAGCTACAGTACTAGCTATATGGCTGAACAAATTAAATAAAATTGCCTTTCTTTTGGAAATTGACTCTACTTTCTACATATTTTCTCATCAGGTGTACCCCAGGCACCAAGCCCGACCCAGACTGTGACCCCAACCTGGAGGCTGAGGTGGTAAAACCTGAGAAATGTGGCAAAATCAAAGACCCAGCTGGACCCTTTAGGTGAGAAAGAATGAAAGGAAGTCACAGAGCAGCAGATTGTGGCCTGTGCTCTGTTTCTGACTGACTGTGCTCTGTTGCAGGGAGTGCATCAATGTGGTGAATCCCACTCCATTCTTCCAGAGCTGTGTGTATGACATGTGTCAGTTTAATGGGCAGCTGCATGTACTGTGTGACCAGCTCCAGGCCTACACTGATGCCTGTCAAAGCGCTGGAGCCAAAGTCCACCAGTGGAGAACTCCGGACTTTTGTCGTAAGTGTCTTTGTCCAAGACTCTGGACACAGGCCAAGTGTCCTCTTCTGTAGTAAATGTAGTCCTGGCGTTTTCATTAATTGATGTGCTGCTTTTATTGTATGTCTGTTCAGACTTTGTTAGAAAATCCTCAGATAATATTTTCACAATAGTTGTGATCTCTCGGTTTCCGTTTGTATTTTATGATTCAATCCACCCCTTTAGTAGAGAGGTTTATGTTGATCCAGCCCGTCACACTTACCTTTTTTGCTTCATTCCAGTCTCTTACTTGTTGTATCCAGCTTCTGAACCAGCATCTCCCCCTCTGTCTGTTCCTCTTGTCTCTATTCAGCCCTGGCCTGTCCTCCCAACAGCTCCTACTCTCTGTGTGTGAGTTCATGTCCAGAGACATGCCAGGGTGCTGTTGGACCTTCAGGCTGTGAGGACGTGTGTGTAGAGGGTTGCGAGTGTAACCCAGGCTTCATTCTCAGCAACGACAAGTGTGTGGCTCTGAAGGACTGTGGCTGTGTGGACACCAGTGGATCCTATCACCCTGTGAGTGGAAACAAGTTCTCTTTTATCATACAGTAGGTTGGAGGATAGAAAATTAATTGTCTCTCATTCTCAATATGATGGTTGTGTAATTTGCACTGTATTTGTTTGTTAGGTGGGTGATGACTGGCTCTTGGAGGGTTGTGAGCAGAGGTGTGTGTGTAACAGTGGAGGATTAATCCAGTGTCGCAACAGCAGCTGTAATCCAACCACTGAGAGCTGCCAGTTACAAGATGGAGAATATGAATGCCGTCCCTTGGGTATGTTAAACACATGCAGTGCACACAAACACACAACAGGCACGTGCCCACATCAAGAAAGAATTCTTAGTTTCACTGTACAGTAAATACTGCACATTGCATAAGATAGAGGAACAGTGGGTTTATAGGACCCACTTCATTAGTTGTAAGTGTAATAAGACCTCTTTCATTTCTAACTGTCCTATTCAGGAAGTGGAATCTGCTCAGCATCTGGAGATCCTCACTACACCACCTTTGACAAACACAGTCACCATTATATGGGAGCCTGTTCCTACACCCTGACCAAACCCTGCAACATTTCCTCTGACTTGCCGTACTTTACTGTGGACACCCAGAATGAGCACAGAGGAAGCAATACCAAGATTTCCTACGTCAGGGCTGTGGTGATCAATGTCAACGGTATCACTGTGATCCTTGGCAAAGGCCGCACAGTTCAGGTTTGTAAGGAGATGCTCACATTTATTGTTCACTACATTTCCATCCTCTTCGTCCATATTTAGAACAAATGTCTCTGTTCAGGTCAATGGGACTCTGGTGGTTCCTCCTATCACCTCTATCACTGGAATGAAGATCTACTTGAGTGGAACTTTCATCGTGTTGGAGACGTCATTTGGCCTAAGGGTGCGTTTTGATGGGAACCACCATGCTGACGTCACTGTGCCAACGTCTTATAACGGCCTCCTCTGTGGCCTGTGTGGTAAGAAGCAGTGAAACCTATTAGTCTTTAAATTATAACAAGTGCTTCCAGTCAAATTCTTTCATACAGTAACAGCTACATTTTTCTCTTTAAAACCAACAGATTAAATGTTTGATTTGAGTTTGTTGCTTTGTACTGATCCTTCATGTTTGTTGACCTGACAGGAAACTTTAATGGCAACTCCAAAGATGACAACTTGAAACCAGACAATACTCCAGCTGCTAACACCAACGAACTGGGAGACAGTTGGCAGGTCCCTGACCCACGTCCTGAGTGAGTCGCATTAGAGAAGATGACCTGTGAAAGTCACTGTTCAGTATCTGTCAGACCTTTCCTGAATTGTTAAGGTCTCAAAGAGGCAAACATAAAGATTTCAATTTCTCTCCAGCTGTACGAATGGAGGAGGACAGGAAGATTGTGATAAAAAAGTAGAGGAGGAGGCAACGAAGCCAACCAGCTGTGGCATGATCACTGATCCCAATGGTATGTAAAGCATACACACTCATAATGAATCATTCACACCCTGACCGAACAACAGTAGATCTCTACTCTACAGAGAGATACTGACCTGATGTAAATGGAGGATGCCTACAGTATATAAACAAATCATGAGAAAAAATTGTTACATGTGTTAATATTTTACAATGTTTGTTGGTAAATTCAAACATTTAAACAACTTATAAAGATGCTGTAACAGCATCTTTAATGGTAGGAACCCAAAACAGCCTCCTTTGTATATCCGTCTGTGTTTGGTTGCTTCCAGGTATCTTCAAGCCGTGCCACGCATTCGTGCCCCCCACTCCATACTTTGAAAACTGTGTGTATGACATGTGTGCTACCGGAGGTCAGACTGTGGCTTTGTGCCAGGCCATACAGAGCTATGCTGACTTGTGTGCTGCAGCAGGAGTCCCCATCGCATGGAGGAACAGCACCTTCTGTCGTAAGTCTACAAGTCACTACTATCAAGTCAGATACAAAACTATGGTTTGAGGTTTTGAGTGTTATGGGTTTAGGTTTGTACTGCTACTGACTAAGTGTGGTGAAATTCATTACAGTAACTCTTTATTATAATGGGATAATATTAAATAATATTACTTTGATAAATAATGTTTGTAATTGAGAGGTTCCTATAATCAAGAATACTCCAACAAACCAAACCTGAACTGATGTCAGTTCTTTCATCCTACAGTTCATAAAGAGATTTGAGTAATTTAGTACATTATAAAAGAAGGAATAATTTTATTTATTAATAATGACAGAGGAATGATGATACTCATAATGTTGTGAATTGTTCAGGACATCGTAGATGACTGTCTTTGTGATGTGCCTTTCCCTTCAGCTCTGAAGTGTCCTCCTGGCAGTCACTACACCCCATGCGGCCCCGCCTGTCCCCAGCCCAGCTGTCAGGACCCTGCAGGTCCCGGTGGCTCCTGCAACCATCCATGCGTGGAGGGATGCATCTGTAACCCTGGCCTCGTCCTCAGTGGAGACAAATGTGTCCCACTGAGTGAGTGCGGCTGCACTGATGGAGATGGAAATTACAGACCGGTGGGTGTGCTCACAAAAAGACCTGCAACAAATCACCTTTAAACATATGGCGAACCTGTTGGTAAAACATTGTTTGTGTGGGTCTACAGCTGGGAGACACTTGGTTCAAAGAGATGAATTGCTCAGAGCGCTGTCAGTGTCATGGCAACCACAACATCACCTGCGAGGCCTGGCAGTGCAGCCCTGCACAGGAGTGTAAAGTGGTGGACGGAGTCCTGGACTGTCACTCCACAGGTAAGCTTATCATCAGAAAGCCTGAAAGGTTACTAACCATGAGGGGATTCATTGGACTGAGCTTCATTTATCTCTCCAGGTAAAGGCGTGTGTCACGTGGCTGGAGATCCACACTACTACACCTTTGATGGCGAAATGCACACATTTATGGGCACCTGCACTTATACTCTGGTGGAGGTATGGTATTCATTGTTTTTACCTGAACACACGTGTCATGTTTGTTTTTATTTTTTGCACCTTCTAATCATCTGCTACATAAAACTACAAAGCATTGTTTTGAATCGTTTGTTGTTTGAACGCACTAGGTGTGTAACGCCACCAAAGTAACTCCCTTCAAGATAGTGGCTAAAAACGAGGAGCGTGGTCAACCAGAAGCTTCCTATGTTCGCTCAGTCAGAGTCTACCTGCCTCACGACACTGTGGTTGAACTTCAGAAGAGTCACAGAGTTCTGGTAAAGAAGATTTTTAATGAACTGCAGAAGACTGTGGTAACATAGTGGCAAACATAATGACCTGACCTATGTCCTGTTTTTTCTCAGGTGAACAATCGGCGGGTGCGAACCCCGGTTTCCATCGACTTGGCTGGAGCTAAGGTGATAAGCAGCGGGATCTACAGTATGCTGGACACTAATTTTGGTTTGCAGGTGAAGTTTGATGGAGTCCATCACTTGGAGATCACCGTTCCTGGAGCTTACTTCAACAAGGTTTCAAAACATTTGTATTATTATAGCTGTAGCTGTAGCTGTTCTTAATTACAAAGGGGCATTTTTAAATCAGACTGTTTTACATTCATCCTTTTCAGCTGTGTGGCATGTGTGGAAACTACAACCACAACACCTCTGATGATAACCTGATGCCCAATAAGAAACCAGCAGAAGATGTGATTGAACTGGGCAACAGCTGGAAATCAGAGGGGGACAGTGACCCTGGGTTAGTGTGTTATAACATATCTCAGGAAAGGCAATATTCAGTTGAGAGATCATAGTTATTTATTCCGTGTGTAGGACTCAAAACTGCACGAAGCCATACTGCACATTAATCAAATCCGAGGGCAACAGAGCATGGCTACAGTAATCATTCTAACATTCTCCTCTCCAGCTGTCAGCCAGACACTCGTCCAGATGTTCACCCCGACTGCACCGCAGAAGAAGAGAAGCTGTATGAGGCCCACTGTGCTGAAGTTCTCTTCTCTGACCGCTTCAAGCCCTGCCACCCTCACGTGCCTCCAGATGCTTTCCTGCTTAACTGTGTGTACGACATGTGTGAGTATGACGGAATGCTGGCGACGCTGTGCGACAACGTGGAGGCGTACGCGCAGGCCTGTCAGAGCTCCGGAGTCACCATCAGCTGGAGGAACAACACCTTCTGTCGTAAGCGACAACAACCGCAGCAGTAGCAGTTAGAACTAAACATTATGCTTGTGCTTCGGTCATAGTTAATTCCTCTTCCTCCCTGCAGCCCTGCCCTGCCCTCCGAACAGCCACTATTCAGATTGCACTGCTCCCTGTCCGCCCACATGCTCCGACCTCTTCCCCGTTTTCTGCCACCTCCCTCCAACCGCCTGTGTGGAGGGCTGCCAGTGTGACGCCGGCTATGTTCTCAGTGACAACAAATGCGTTCCTTTCAGCGAATGTGGTTGCGTGGACACAGATGAAGAGTATCATGATGTGAGTGAAGGTTTTTTTTTCGATGTGGACAAAAGTAGGATTTATTTTTTTGTTGTTGTTTGAATTATATTGACTAAAGTGTGTGCGCACCTGTTTTCATCAGGTGGGAGACTCATGGCTGACAGACAACTGTGCTGAATCATGTACCTGTAGTGTTGGTGGCAAAATCACATGTAAGGAGCACAGCTGTAATTCAAACTCAGTGTGTCACCTGGACAAATATGGAGACCGCTACTGCCAACCCACCAGTGAGTCACCACTCGCACATGTCACAAGTGCCAAGGGTTTAGACTAAATATTGTACCTGAGCCACTTATGAGTCTAGGACATTTATCTTTCTAGAATTCAGCAAGTGCAGCATCACCGGGGATCCTCACCACAGAACGTTTGACGGCTACAACCACCACTTCCAGGGTCCCTACACCTATGTTCTGACCCAGAGTCACAACCTGCCCAACTCTCTGTCACCCTTGGTGGTGAGGGGGAAGAACATCAGACGTGGGGGAAACAAGAGGGTGTCTTTCCTGGACCAGGTGTACATAGATGTCTATGGTGTCAATGTTCGCTTCCTTCAGAAGAAGATCGTGCTGGTCAGTAATTAGTGCTTGTCGGATGTTATTTAAAATTAATATTACATTTCAAGTTCTTTCTTAACAATAACACACAACTCCTTTAGGTGAATGGGGAGCGTGTTGCTCCTCCTCTCAGTCCAGTCAGAGGCCTGAGGATCACAATGAACTCCATGCAGGTCCAGCTTACAACTGACTTTGGACTCACTGTACGCTTCGATGGCAGTAGTCGTGGAGGTAAAAGAAGCAACAAGCTCTAATCAGCTCAGCCATTCTTGCCTTGTCCTTGTGTGTTGTACAACAACATTTGTACTTTTGTGTTTGTGAATCAGAAATCATCCTGCCCGGCACCTATAAGAACTCTGTCAGAGGCTTATGTGGAAACTATGACGACAGCACCAGAAATGAGTACATGAAGCCAGATGGGACTGTGGTCAGGGATCTGAACACGTTCGGAGAAAGCTGGAGGGTCAGTGACCGAGGGGTTGAAGGACTCAGAGGCCTAACCCACCCTCAGTCTGTCCACATCCACAGGTAGGTCAGCAACCACTGAAGCAGTGGATGCTTTATTCTTAATTTGAACAGATGACTGATTTTAGTTTTACTCTGGCCTCATACACATTAAACCAACATAAACAGAGGTGTATTTCCCCTGTGCTTTAATCTGTCTGCAGGAGAGAGGTGGAGACTGATCTAGATTCAGGGTTTGAGACACCGGACTGTTCTTCGTCTCAGCTCAATGCCTACAACAGTGTGAGCCAGTGTGGAGCCCTGTCTGACGCCAACGGACCATTTGCTGCCTGCCACGGCACCCTGCTGCCTGGAACCTACCAGGAGTAAGTAGTCACAGTACACTGTGTTTGTCAGAGTTTTTGTTTTATGTGCTTATCACCTGATATACTTCACACCCCTTCTTGTAGTGTTAGTACATTCAATGTGTGTTTTTCCTTCAGAGACTGTGTGTTTGATCTGTGCGCTGAGAGCGGCAGTGCAGCGCTGCGCTGTGCCAGCTATGAAGCATACGCTGCAGCCTGTCAGGAGGCTGGGGTCAAGTTTGGGTCATGGAGGCAGCAGCTGGACTGTGGTAAGAGGCAGAACATGTACAGTAATCTGTGTTTCAGGACAGTGGGCCTTACCTCCAGTAGAAGCTCTGGAAATAAATAGAAAAATTAACATGTAGGTTGTCTCTCCCTTGATTTTCCAGCGTTCTCCTGTCCTGCTAACAGCACTTACTCCCTGTGTATGTCTCCTTGCCCTGCATCGTGTGCTGATCTGGCGGCACCGTCTGAGTGTGATGTGACTTCCTGCATGGAGGGCTGCCAATGTGCGCCAGGTTTTGTCATGAGTGAGGGAGTCTGTGTACAATACCAACAGTGCGGCTGCACCTTATTCAACAGATACTATCCTGTACGCTGGCTTTAAGAACTCTTAGATTAGAGATTGTATCATCAGGTGATGATGGGTTCACATTGGATCACATTGTTTCATTTCTGCCTTCGTCCTCCAGCTCAAAGAAAAGTTTGTCACTGAGGACTGTGCACTGTCCTGTGAATGCACAAGCACAGGAGCTGTGTGTCAATCCAAGACCTGTCAGGATGGTGACGTCTGCACCATCTTTGACTTTAAACGGGACTGCTACAAAGGTGTGTGTGTGGGAGAGAGAGAGAGAGAAATTGACTATTTAATTTAGAAGATAAATGTGTAATGTAGCATGTGGAGCAGAAGTGGAGAGACTCATTTGTATTGCAGCAAGTCCCTGCCTGAGTTACCCCTGTCTGAATGGAGGAACCTGTAAAGAAGCCTCTGACAACAGCTACACATGTCAGTGTGCAGAGGGCTTCGAGGGCCAAAACTGCGAAGTGGAGATAAAAGAGAGCGGCGGACTAGGTATGTCCTACTCCAAAGTGGTCAAAGAATAACTGTGCAACTAAAGTGAATGAATAGTGTTTTAAAAAGCTAATTACTGTGTTTCAGAAACCAAGTGGATCATCCTGATCGCAGTCCTGGTGTCAGTCGCTGTTATCGTCATTGTCACAACCACCATTGTGTGTGTTTGTAAGCAGAAATCCAAGTAAGTCTCAACTGATTCTCTGGTGGATGTATGGATTATTGTGTGTGTGTGTGTGTGTGTGTGTAATGACTGCTTACATTGCCCACGTCCACATCCATACAATGGGACTGCATCATGTGAATTTGTTTACTTCCTGATTCTGCCTTGTTTCGGCAGAGGGGATGTGACCTGTTAAGAAAAAGTTTCATTTTTCTTCCAGGTCACAGATTTATGTAATTCAGAAGCAGCATGCATATGACTCTGGGTGAGAGAAAGTTACAGTTACATCATCTTTTTGTGGGAATTTCTGGGCGCAAACTATATCAGCACAGGGGAAGGGAAGGGTCTGATTCACTGAGTGATTCTGCTCGGCCTTCACATCACTACTGATCTTTAAATCCACTCCCCTCGCCTGCAGGCTCGCTGTTAAACATGTCATCACCTCACTTCTGTGTCTCCACAGGAAAAAGAAGATGGAGCAGAAGCTCAGCATGAAATCGACAAGTAAGAACAAGTTTTAGGTTATTGAGCTGACACATATCTTTCACATGATGTCAGCCCTCTCCATTTCTAATATCTATCTTTCTCTCTTGTAGGTGTTCCCTATACCAGCATGGATGAGAAAAAGGAGAGAGTGACTAGCATGTGAAAAAACCATTTAACTGAATGTAAAACCTGAATGAATGAAGCCAATGTCTGAATATTATGAAAACAGTTCAACAGGTCTTGACAGAAACCTCAAACTGTATGAAATGAATTTGTCTTGTGAGTGTGTGATAAGAACTGTTTATGCTATGTCCACAGTTTGCGTGTATTAACTTATACTTTTGAAGATTTCAGTCAGATGTATATGATTCATTAACAGAAGTGTAAATGCCAGTGTTTGCTTGTGTAATTTTGGAATGAAAGTGAAAAATGAAAGTGTTTGTACAACTACAACGGCTCTGACTGTAGGAGCAGAACAATAGATAAACCAGTAAAAAGGCCGACACCTTATCAAGCACTGCTTTTTATTTATAATCTCTGTAGGCAGAAAACTGCACACAAACGCGTCACAGTGTCAAGTTGAACAATAATCCTCGTCATGACTGAAACCTTTCATTTAATAGCATGGAATGAAACAACAACACATGGTTGTTGTCTGTTCAGCCAGTAGCTGAATACTGAACGCTGGCAGAAGATGTCAGAGCTCAATTGCCCCGATAAGATACTGTGAGTTCAAGCCTCGGTTAATGTTACTTTCCACACTGTTTACATGTGCAGTGCTCAGATGTTACAGAGTCATAAATGTTTTAGCCCTGAGTCTCGCTGCATCTTGCTTCCTACCGACTACAGACTGTGACTCTGTGACATCACAATTATCTTTATGAGCATTTTCAGTGAAACCAGGTCTGTTACATTCGTGTATCGCAGTGCAGTTTGTGCAGATATTCACTGAACATCCACACTTTCAGTTGTTTTTTGTTTTTTTTTGCCTGAGATCATATTACTGGTCCCTCAGTGACAATAAATGTCACTGGCAAGTATTCAGGTATCTGCAGCATACTCAAAACTCAAATGTCAGTTTTCAGACTTTTGGCCACTGCCATCGGACATAGCTAAACATTCCAATCCACTCTATATACTGTGCATCCACTGACACAGCCATGCGGCATGATTCTAATACGTCAGTGTCAAATTAACAGGGGAATTTAAAAATGAAATGTAATGGAAAAAGGAACAAAAGAAGAGTTTGTGTGAGGTCAGCAGTGTCACTTAAAAACCTGATTGTACACAACTAAAATGAAGAACCCAACATTAATAATAAATAATCAGCATTAAGACAGTTCAACTGAACTATATCAGCCAGTGTAAAGACTATGACTGGATCAGGCTGGAGCACAGACCTATTCACACATTCAAACTCCATAAGGACTAGGTGTAAACTTGGCTTCCGTTTTATCCTGTAATCTGCCTTGGATAGTTTTCCATGTTCCCGGATTTTAGAAACTATTTTTTTAGCTTAGCTTAGACCCTGCGAGAAAAGAAGTTTTTTACAAAACAAATCCACTGCCTCTGTGTGGATGTACCCGTGCTCCAGTCCTGACACTACAGGATAGAATGCTCCACCAGGGGAAAACAGCTGCCATTAAACAAACAAAAGTGTAACAATGCTTTAAGCCCAAGCACTGTGCAATGTTCTAATAACTATAAATAACACCGTCGCCAAGGCAAAGAAAGACAGGAAAAGGCATCGGAGGAATGACAAATGAAAAATGTGCTAATGAAATGTTAATGGAGGTAAGTCATCCAGTGAAATGATAAACAATGAAGCTTCTGTCTCCTTCCATCAGCCTGAGCACAGTTGAAAGGTCTCCTCCGGGGGGGGGGGGGGGGGGGGGGGGGGGGGGGGGGGGGGGAGCGGAAGCTGCCTGGATGCGAGGGTCTCGCCTCCAGGTCACCTGACTGGAGACAAGCGTGACAGTTGGCTTAATGTGCTCCGACTAGATTCACCTGAATGGCACCAGTGTTAGTGACAGCGCACACATTACAGGATGATGTAGTGAGGTCACATACGAGACCTTTGGACTTAGTTTTATCTGGTACAGTATGAATTGTAATAATGTGCTGGAGCAGAACAATGACCCGTCTGTGAGTGCAGTCACTTCCTCATACTCACTTTTAGCGCCTGTGTCTATTACAGCAGGGCATCAGCAGTAGCCTGTCTACCTGTCTGTCTACCTGTCTGCCCAACGGTGGAACTCATGACCCATCTCGTTTCCTGTCATAGCCTTTAGTGAGCACAGCCTCCAGTTACATGGGTATCACTTCTCTACTAAACATGCTCGGTTAGGGTTTCGGTTGACAGCTTGTAGAAATGTCATCAACATGTGTTCAAACTTCTGTGACCAGAACCATTAAAACAGTAGATCAATGGCTTCTCAGAAGAGAATCGTGACATAAATGCACTGTTGTGTCACAGTGGTTGCACACAAACCCAGACTGACGGGCATGTTCAGAAAGGAATTATTAACGTCCCCGAAAAGGAAAAGGTTCAGTCATTAGCACATAAATTGGGGAGACTAACCTGGTGTGCGCTTCCTACACTGCTTCCAGCACCAGCACCTTACACTCCCTTTTGGCTATTTTGTCCAGTGAGATGATGGTGTGGTCTGTGGGCGGGAAGGGGGCTCTGCCCATCGCAGCTCCAGCAGGAGATGCAGAGATCCGCTGCTCCATCACGCTGCCAGACCTGAAGCCAGCGAGAGACAGAATGTGACTGGTGTTAGAAAAGCATCCTGCATGATGTGATACAATATATTTATACATATAGAACCTGACATGTATCGACTGAAAGGTTGGGCTTGCTAAAGCAGGAGTAGGATTTCACGATCACAGGATTTTATAACTGAAACTACAGTTCTACAAATTAAAATAAGTTTATTTCATGACTGTAAAAAAATCATATTTCTTCCACAGTCTCCAGCTTTAGCAGAGAAACAGTGGAGGCAGCCGAGTACCTAAAGTGCTGCAGCCTGGATGGCTGCTGGTGGGAAAAGCTGTGAGATCGGCCCAGCAGCTCCCTCACAGCGGGGCTGGATGGTGAAGGAGACTTCCCCATCGGAGACTCCAGGGAAGGGGTGGACACAGACGCAGTGAACTGAAGCTTTAGCTTCATGTGCTGGCTCAGCTGGAGTGTAAACACCAAGCACAATGGAGCGGGACACATGAACGGCAGTCAGACTAACTGCAAAGTACATTTTCTTAATAATTAGAGACACAGACACATATTGACCACTGGTACCTCGAAAAGTCCAGTCCTCAGGATCTGGAAGGCAACAGTGAAGGATAGGGTGGAGCCCTTCCTGAAATGACCCAGGTTGTTGAGGGGAGACTGGCAGACCACTGCTCCCACCCCAGTGTCCTTATTACCTCCTCTGTGAGCTGAGGAAGCTAATAGAAATAAGTTTAGATGAAACATCCTGTGTACATGACATAAAGGCAGGGGAGCTGCACAGAGATGAAGCAGAAAAAGAGCTGTGCGGGTACAACACATCACAAACCTTCAGAATTCCAGATCAGACGAACGGCCAGAAAGTCCTGCAAGTCGTTGAGGAGGGTGTATTTTACCCAAAAGTGCTCCAGAGGCCTGACAGCACTGGGACAGGAAGCCGTCATCACCAGCCTGGGACGATCCAGTCGAATAGAAGGTAGCAAGAAACAACTAGAGATGTATCTGGAAACAAAGCAAACACCATCTTCCTCTACAAGCTGACAGTGTCATAAACAGGAAGTAACTGTGACCAGTGACCATAGAACCAGCTGGGCTAGAAAGCACCTTACACTCCCTAATGTCAGCTGTGGAAGCAACCTGCAAACCATTTACAACATTAAACCCACATAATAAAAGGATCAGAGCAAACATTAGAACACATTCTGCTGTTCCAAATAGTGCTTTTAAAATGAAGGGCTACTCTTTAATTCTACACATTATTAACCTGATAACACAACGTGATAACAAATGGTTACTGTACAAATACTGAGGTGGAATATTTACCTTGTGAGAGGAAGTGCTGCCACGCACCACTGCAGCACGGCCACCAGTGGGACTTCTAAGCCCTGCACAGGTTCACACAGTCAAGTACAACACACTGTTTCATCGCTTGAGTTCAGACAAAGAGTCCCGATCGTGTTGTTTACTCTTGAAACACCGCAAGATAACACAACTGGTTCATCTACCTTTAAACCTGCTATTATTAGCCACATCACATTAGAGGTTTGCTGTCTTCATGGTATAGAATCTCTACAGGTCAATGACCAGTTCCACATACATTATGTATTTATACTATAGTCACCTAAATTAAAATGATCCCATTTATTAAATAGACCATGAGTCCAACATCAGTAAAAAAAACATCCAAGAACTGAAGATGTTTCAAGGCACAGAGATAATGTAAATAAAGAAGAGGTTGCTGCGATCTCACCTCACAGGAGTCCTCCTCTGATTGATGTTGTAGCTGCAGCTGGAACAGGAAGTTCTGCTCCTCCAGGGCACTGAGCGTGCTCGGTAAACGGGAAGACTCGCTGTCCACGCGACAGAAGGAAGCTGTCGTGACCTCAGCTGACTGGTGGCTGTAACATGAAATGAAATCATGTTTGTTAGAAGACGCTAAAAACAACAACACAGGTTGAGCTGAAAGACCAAGGATCTGGAATCATCAAGTTGGAAGTACACATTAAAGAAGCAAAACGAATCCGTGGGCAGTTATTACAGTCATTAATTAAAAGTGAGATTCCTCTACTTACCACACATTGTCAACTACAAGCACCGAACCATCTGGCATCATAGGCAGATACGACGAGTTATAATTAGGGAGAATCTTCACATCTCTGACACACACCTCGTCCTTAGAGCTGCAGTTTAACACTGAGGAAAGATGAAGGAATAAGAAAGTTGTCACACTCACTGGTCATCAGCTGTCCACCTTCCACTAATTACAGACAACTTTAAAGGCCTTTTTGAGGGTCAAGCAGCGCAAGGCTGTGTGTGTGTGTGTGTGTGTGTGTGTGTGTGTGCGTGTGTGCGTGCGTGCGTGTCTGTGTGTGTGTGTGTGTGTGTGTGTGTGTGTGTGTGTTGGACCTTTGAGGACAGTCACGTGTTTTCCACACACAGTCATCTGCTGACATTGGACACTGGGAGGCGGAAGGACTTTGAGGATGGTGCTCACTGGAAAAAGACAAGTGCAATGACAAAAACTCATACAACTCTACAGTTTCTTCCAGGTCTGAAAACTACAAACAACTGAAAGTGTTTGGATTTGTTTACTGCGTGTAAAGTGTGTCTACCTTGTGCCTTGAAGGTGCTCAGGTCCTGCCTAAAGGTGTGGGTTGGATGCCTGAGCTGCAGAAGAGTCCGGTATCCATGTTCCCTCACCTCCACCTTCTCCTCCTCCTGCTTCCACACTGTCACTATGACCTAAAACCGCCCCCACAGTGAGACAGATGCAGCTTATGTACTCACTTCATCCCAATGATCCAGCCTTGTTCGACGCATACATGTCTGACCTTGGCTTTGAGTGTGTTGGCTGGCAGCTTGTCCAGCGACACAGTGAGACAGAAGATCACCTGATCATCCAGCACCAGAGCAGACTGCAACAAACAAAGGTCAAATATTAATAATATTTTTATGATGACTGTTCAATTAAATGCCTTTTAAAGTGATGTTTTTCAGTCGTCTTTAACAAATGTCTGTGTTTCAAAACGAGCATGTAAAAGATGTTTCTTAGAGCTAAGGGATCGTATTTATAGAAGGAGGAGAACAGGAACTGACCATTTAAACACTCGGCCCGCAGCGTGAGTCATCTTGTTCTGTGGTTTTATGTCTGTCTCTTCTGAAGGGCCACTACACCAGCTGCATGCAACCATGTGTGCAAAACAGTTCTCTGTGCTCTGTGCACCAATGCTGCACAGTAGCGCTACTCGTGAGACAGAACGGAGCTGCTGGGTGTTAAGTGTCAACAGAAAGTTTGCTTATTTTGGCCTGCAAGTCTCCAGGACTGAAAGCCACTAAATGACCTCAGGCATGGATCTGAGCGTGAGCGTTGCGGCGACACATGTTTATGATTGGAAATGTAGTCTGGAAGGGGCCACAATGACTGTCTGACCGAGAACGAAGCATAACTCTCTAAGGAGCACGGTCAGTGTGGGGAGGAAGTGGATCGAAGCGTGTGGTTTAGTTTCTGTCAACTCAGGAAATACAATGACAAGATAAAATGAGACATAAAAGATACACACAAAACTACGAACATTGTCCTGGTTCTGAAGAAGTCCTGAAATTTAACCTGCTCTTTACCAAAGTCTCAAAACCTTCCACCTGAAGGTAAAGCACGTCCAATGAACAGTTTAACCAGTTTTTAAACTGGTTTGTTGCTTTTCGCTGTGTTTTTAATGGGTGTGTTCAGCAGAGACACACTATGTTTGTGATTCACGGCTGCTCCTTCTCACCTTCACGGGCTCCCTCCCATCTCTGGCCGCGCTGTTGGGGTTAAGCAGCAGGTTGCACGGTCTGAAGGTCCGGTTCGTGTCGGCCCGTTCCCCCCGAGGCTCTGCGGCTCCGGGCTCCTCGTCCCAGTCGTCCTCGCTGCTGCAGCTCTGCTCCGCGTGCGCCTGCTGCCGACTCTCGGCCGCGCACGCGCTGGCCACGGCCACCAGAGACCCCGCCAGGTCCCTCAGCGACGCGCCGCCGTCACGGAACCGCAGCACCAGCAGGAACTGGACCGTCTCCCCGAGGTAGACGTGGTTCCGCCGCGGCAGAGCGGCGTAGTCGGAGACATTCGATACGGGAGCGGCGGGAAAATACACGGAATAGTCGCACTGTGACTCCATCACCACAAGCAGAGAGGAGCAGAACTCAGGTGAGGCCAAGAGGAGCGGGCGCTGACAGGCATCATGGCCCCGAAGGGTGAGCAAAGAGGGGTTAAAGTGCCACGAGGAGGTTAACGAACAAGCCAGCTACCGCAGCTTTTTATTTCCTAACCACAAATATCTATATTACCTCTTAAAGTGCCGTCAAAGCGACGGATGTGCGTTTCCACCGCTACGCTTCCTAAAGCAATACAAACACAGGACAGATAGTGGATGACAGAGAAAAGGCGCTGACTAGGCCAAAGTAATCGATCGCCACCCGCGTAAACATAGAACTTCCTTCTCGCCAGGTTCTTAACAAAAACACCTGAGCACAACACGGATAGAGTATCATCACATGCACAACACAACGTTTAGAGTCTAGAAGCTGAAAGCGTCAACTGGCTTCTACAGTTATACTTTAGTCTAGAGTTTGGAGGGTGTGACATTTATTTCAGCTCTTCATTTATTTCAGAGTACCTTCACCAGGACCTGTTGCATTAATAAACAGATTGCAGAACTGATCATCAGATGATGGTCTCTAGGCATGTAAAGGGATTTTCTCTAAAATAAAAAAGAAGAGTAATGTTAAACACAGTTCATTTATCCATGTTTTTTATAAATAAAATACTTGGAGGCGATAAGACAGCATGGGTGAAAAAAACAAGTATCGATATATTCAGCTGATGTGCAATACAATACTGATCTTTTATTTATCTAAAAATTTGTCCTCTGCGTTTAACCCATCCCCTGTGGGAGCAGTGGGCACGAAGAGCACCCAGAGAGCTAGTGCAAACTGTCTTACTCACACCTGGTGCCAGAAGTGGGGCTTCCCAAGACATGCTCTACCAACTGAGCTACTGGGACACCATGTACAGGTGATAACATGAGCACGACATGTCATGATGTCATCCTCACACAGAATTTGATTTTGCTCATTAAGCATGAGGTATTTTATCTGCTATGTAGATTATTCATGTTCAGGTTGGACATGCAACTATAAACTGCATATCAGTAAATTCAAGGAGACCATGTAGTGATGTTAAAGACAAGTTGCGTTTATTCCATACAAGAAAATAACAACCCAATAGATGCACACAAAGCTCATGAGCTGTTGCAAATTATTGACGGAAACGTTTTTAAAGTCAGATCCAAGTCAAGGTACACTGTTTCCTTCTGAATCCCCTCCACTTCAGTGAAATCTGTAGCAATACTTTGTGCCAGGAACAGAAATGGCAGCTTTTCCAAATGACTTAATGAAAGAAATGGATCATACCAGAACTTCCAGAACGCCCAGCATACATAATACATTACACATTATGTATCACACTATATTTAACATAGAACACATGGAAACGTTCAGACTAGTAATAAGTCACAGTACTGTATCAGTCAAATAATTAAAACCACACTTCCTCGGAAGAACAAAACCAGTATTTGTATGTTTGTAGGTTTAACAGTATGTCAGGAAGACAGGCATGAAAATCAAGCACAGGATTTGTTTAATATTTCTATCACTTTGATACATGTAGGTCAGATGTTTTAACTCTGATACTTTGGCTCAGAGGAAGCTGGTGGAGCAACAATGGATGAAATCAAGATCATGACATCACATGTACAATCATATTTCTGTTCAGTGTGATAAACTATTCCTCTACCACGCCACACAGTCTTAAGTAGGCCATTCAGTACTTTTTGAATCTAGAGCGGCAAAGGTTGCCTTAATTAACAGCTTTTATCATACTATAATAGGCACATCCTTTCTTTTGTGTCCAGTCATTACTAGTCAGTGTCCAGCTCCCTGGGCTGACCACTTCCTGGAAGCCGATAAAGAAACATTTCAACCACATCAAAACAATCAAATAAAAATGAAATACAGTAGTGTCTTTTAATCAAGAGCCAGACCTAGCTTCTAGCCACACATCTCCTGCTGTTATGCTGTATTTTGAGACATCAGCGAGACTGACATGTTCCTCCACTGTGTGAGATACAGACACTGCAGTTTATCTGTAAACAACTCCACAGTCAAATAAGGACCATCACTTTCACCGACTATGAGGCAAAAGCTACTGAGCATGCTCAGTGTGCCCACTGATCTGCCAGCTTGTTAGTTTTTCTGTCGTGCTGTATTTGCAGTGTGTGGGGCAGACATGCTGAGAGGGAGAGACGCAGCTGACACCAACATCATCCTGTCAACTGAAAACGAGGCATCGAGCAGGACAAACACAGCAGTGTAGCTTGCAGTTATCTGCAGCATCAATAATGACTAAACTGAGTCTGGACTATTCCGTTTGTTTATAATATAAGACGTTTAAGGTCCCGCATTTGACCTCCAACACGGTGAAAGTAAGTTGCCCTCATTAGTCTGTGGAGCTGTTTATAGATCAACTGTGTAGTCTGTGTGTGTTTTTTTTAAAGCACCCACTGCACTGTGACGTGAGTCAAGGAATTGGCTGACTGTAAAAAGACACCGTCTGTAGGTTGGTTTGATCCAATCCACCAACAATCCACAGGCCTATTAGTCAAGGAGGTTCCAATGACCCAATACTAATGTTGAGATCAGTCTTTCAAACTACTTTAGACTGTTTCAAAATTTACAGTGCATGACTGAAATATTAAAAGCAATTTAGGTGAAAACCGCGTTACAGCATCGACCCGAATGGCTAGGGCTTGGAAAACTGACCGGCAACCATCTTTTCACTAGATGGAACAGAGGCGGTAGCCAATCAAGCACAATGCAGAGCACCCGATCCCCCCAGAAGGCCCAGAGCTGTAAGGAGACACCGCTAACGCTGGACTGTTTGCTGAATGCAGCCCACTGTTCGGCGGCGGAACTTTTTGTTTGGGTCTGTTCTGGGTCAGATGCTTCATGTAAAATCTTTGAGGCAAACACAATCGAGGCTCCAGTACACTCCGAGCTCGTTCCCAGACCTGCATTCCATACATGCGTGTGAAGATGCCGTGCTTTGGCAGTTTGGCAGGTTAAGAGCGTCTGTAAATGAGAGCTTTATCTCAACAGCCACGGTTCACGGCTGCTTAACAGACGAGCAGTTTGTCAAATTTCTTTTGAACTCTGCTGAAATATTAAAGGGAACATTTTCAGTAAATTATCTTGTTTGATAAACAAGTTATTCGGGAAGTAACTGTTCCGGGAACACTAAATTACCATTTTATTTTAGGCAATGCTCCAATTCACACTGAAGCTGAAGGTGTGTGCATTCCTGACTATCTGGGCGTGTTCCTGATCAGTTGGCAGATGTCCACGGGGAATCCGCCCAGACATGGATCAGGGTACTAGACAGCCTGTGCTGATACTCGGTGGATGTACAGTTCAGATGGGACTTTGTTGAACCAACTGTAGGTCAGGACAAAGTACAATCAAAATACAACAGGGCAAAGACAATGAGTGGAATCAACGTCTTCATCATGGGAACCTGCCTAGACAGTCGGCTGGATGCCTCAGGATTTAATTCTGGTGTTTTTAAACAGTCAGCATAATACTGGTTCTATTTAAACGTCACATGATTTGATGCCACAGGAAGGACTGAGCTGTGCTAAAATGTGAGTGGAGAAAAACCACAACTCACAGATGTCTCGCTTTGAGAGTCAGACGCACTCATGTCTGGTGTCAACACAAATTTCCTGTGCGTCGTCTGCTTTTCTTTCACAGCACCAACACAAGCTAACAAGAGAATGGCTACTCATCAAGACACTTTATTAAACGGTCTGTGTAATGTTTCATAGAAGCAACTTCCGAGGGAACCTACACACATACACTTAAACACGAACCAGCCCATAATAAGGACCTAGTTCCCATCATGTGAAAAACAGAGTGACCTTTACTGAAATTGACTTAATTCTTGTCCAGAGTATCTTTGAATGCACACACCCATAACTAGTGTCCCCACTACAAAGAGATGAACCAACTACTGTGAAACCTCTGCTAATTACAGTGCCATCTGGGCCTCCCCTCACACCTCTAGCGCTGATGTGTGCTCAGAGGTTCATAAAGCACTAGCAGAGCTGCTTGTGACTACACCATAGTGACCCATGTTCCCAAGAAGACGTGCTTTTGCCGTCGACTAAAGGTGCCCATCATACGAGCCTGACTGACGGACGGAGGTGTGCGTTTGGTTAGAACAGTGGTGACTGGAGCCCGTTTACTGTGAACCTTCATGCAGCGTGTTAACGACATACAGTACTGTGCTCACTGTGATGAGGAAGCAGCAGGCTGTGGACAAGCACTGTACCATGCACACAAAGCAGCACTGGGATTAACACAGCTAATGGGAGTGAAGGGTTTCAACTGTCAAAGCGGAAGGACTTCGAGCTTCACCAGCCCGAGACCGCGAGACAACATTCCAGCCATCACGGGTCATTTCACAACTGTACAAAAAAGTCCCATTTCTATTGATTTGGAAGTTAGTGGCTGGGTAAACTCCTGAGCATCACTCAAATATTTTTGGAATGCCAACCATTTCAGCTAGAACGTAGAGAAGCTTTGTTTAGATGTAATGCTACAGGCATTCTGGAATCTCCCAAGTACCTGCTGACTGAGCTAAGAACACTGTCATGCATTCAAAAAAACACATGTACCAGATGGTGGGTCAGTTCCCTTGACATTAGAATATCGTGGAAGGAAGGGATGTGCCAAAATGGTGACATTAAGCAGCCTCAGAGTGGAAGCACAGGCCTCAGATTGGCTTCCCTGTTTTACATTACTAAGACGTTGCTAAAGACGCTGCTCGGGGTAGTGGTTCTAGAAGAGGCCAGCTCTGAGGCTGAGCTAGAAATGCTTCCAAGACGGATCCATGTATCGTATTTCTTTATCTTGGCTAACAAAAAGCAGCAAATGCTGACTTTACAAACCATCAGCAAGAGATAATAAAGAAACTACTGTAGTGCTGTAAACACACTCTAACCCTAGCTTGTGTTTTACTCACTTCAAGCCAGAACATTTCTGAAAGATACCCAGTGATCTCTGAAACTATCACTTCTTAAATACAAGTAAGTTCAGATAGATGAAAAAACACTGTAATTTATATACAATGTAAATAGCAATTTAAAGTAACATCAACAAATGAATGTATGATGAACAATAAATGTTTTTGTACACTTTTTGTAACCGTTACGTTTCTATTGACTGTCAATTTTTTTGTTGAGAAACTTTGGCCTACAGGCTCCTTTTTAGATGCAATGGTTTTCGATCTAGAGTTTCTTCCCTCTAGAAATACCAGTATACGCGTTCAGAGATCACCAGGTGTTGTTCTGCTAAACTCTCAAAACCACGTAAAAGGTGCTGCATGACAGGCACAAACTTGCAAAACTTCAAGCACGTCCATGGCTGGAAAGTTCACCGTGAAAAATCAGAACCTTTCAATGTATAAAGATCGGACAGAACAAGTGATCTTGTGACGGCTGTCACTTTGGACAGCATGACAAAGACCGGTCGATGCTTTCAGACGATAGAATTCAAAAGCCTTGTTCATCTTGTTACTGAAGCCATCGAATCAGGTCCTTCGAGGTCAAAGGTCAGATCCAGCTTTTAGGAAATAGGCCAAAAGACCAAAAAGTGGAAGTGCAAAGGAAAAGTGTAAACTGCACTTGGCTCAGTATTTACTTTGTCCATTTGTTCAAAGACTAAAGGTACCATGTTTAGGAAGTACACTCACCTCAGACTATCTCAACCTTCCTTTATGTTT